>NW_022681471.1:71519590-71873420 GCF_009764315.1 Trachypithecus francoisi
GGGAATCCTGGAATTTATTAGTGGAAAGCCTGTGACTACTGATATCTTTCTGTAACGATTCTGGAACGGTTCAGGTTGGCTGTGCCTTCTTGTGTCAGTCTTGGCGGGTTTTGTTTCCTAGCGACTGGTTACCTTTTGCTTTGTTTTCAAACTGACTGGAATAAAATGGTCCAGAATATCCCCTTCATCCCAGATTGCATTTGTTAAAATTAGGGAGCCATGGGAGAGTTGCACAAAAAGCCCAAGGAGCAACCATACGTATTCTTCTACTGGATCCTCCAGTTGTTACCATTTTCTCACATTTGCTTCATCCTCCCTCCATCCTGCACTCCCGTCTTTCTCTGAGCATGTACGCGTGCTTCTATTTTTCATTGTTTTGTGGAATCGTCTGAGATCCTTTGAATCAGTTAGATCCATTATCCCTAAATATTGCAGCATGTATCGCCTACAAAGAAGCATGGTCTCCCACAAAACCTTAATGCCATCATGACACTCAGGAAATGTAACATTGAGATCACACAGTTTTCTACTGTAGAATCACATGAAACATTTTCGATTTTCCCCATGGTCCCATAGTGTCCCTCATGGCTGCTTTCTAACAAAATTCTCTTTCCAACCAAACATCATACTTTGCATTTAGTAGTCAAGTCTCTTTTGAGACAGAGTCTCCCTCTGTCGCCCAGGTTGATAGGCAATGCCACGAACCCAGCTCACTGCAGCCTCGACCTCCAGGCTCAAGCCATCCTCCAAGCTTCAGCTTGGACCTCCTGAGTAGCTTGGACTACAGGCATGCGCCACCATGCTTAGCTAATTTTTAAAATGCTTTTTGTAGAGACAAAGTTTCACCGTGTTGCCCAGGCTGGTCTGGAACTCCTGAGCTCAAGCCATCCACCCGCCTAGGTCTCCCAAAGTGTTGAGATTACAGGCGTGAGCCATGGTTCCCGGCCTGTCAAGTCTCTTCAGTGGCCTTTAAAGTGTGCTTTAAAGCAATGTTTAAAGTGTGCTTTAAATCACTGCAGCTGTTGTCAGGAAGCCCTTGAACTTAGGTTTGTCAAATGTCTTCCCTGTGATTAAACTCAGGTAAGTTTAACATTTTTGGCAAGACTACTGCATAGCAGACGTGCTGTCCTTCTTGGTGCATGACATCGGCAGATTCTCCATGTAGGCTTCTCTTATGACTGGCGATGTTCATCTTGACCATGTGGTCAGAGTGCTGTTCTGGATTACTCCACTGTGAAGGTGCCATCTTCTCTTTGTATTTAATTAGCTATGTGCTGTTACTGCATGGGCACTGTATGAATATGCAGTTCCCCCACAATATCCTCTTTCTGTCTTTTGGATGTCTGTATATGATACGATTTGGATCTGTGTCCCCACCAAGTCTTGTGTCAAACTGTAACTTCTAATGTTGGAGGTGGGGCCTGGTCGGAGGTGACTGGATCATGGGGCTGGATTTTTCAGGAATGGCTTAGCAGCATCCACTTGGTACTATCCTCACAGTCACAAGTGAGTTTTCATGAGTCTGGTCATTTAAAAGTGTGTGACACCTCCTCCTGCTCTCTCTTGCTCCTGCTCTTACCATGTAACATGTACCTGCTCCTGTTTCACCTTCCACCATGATTGCAAGCTTCCTGGGTCCTCCCAGAAGCAGAAGCTGCTACACTTCCTGTACAGCCTACAGAACCATGTATTCTTTTCTTTATAAATGACTTGGTCTTGGGTATTTATTTACAGCAACACGAGAATGGATGTAATATCATTTGTGCTTATTTCTCCCTTTTCTTTCCTGATAGCGGTGCCCTTCTCCCTTGTTTTCCTGACCAGTCTCACAACAGTTTTAACAATTTCATTCTTCTTCCAAACACCCAACTTCTGGTTTTGTGATCCTTATGCTTGTTTCCCCTTTCACTGATTTCTGCTTTTACCTTATTTCCTTCTACTTTCCTTGGTCTTATGTTGCTCTTGTTTTTCAAACTTTTTCATTACTGTCTGCTATTCTATTTTATATGGTTTGGTTGTGTCCCCACTCAAATCTCAACTTGAATTGTATCTCTCAGAATTCCTATGTGTTGTGGGAGGGACCCAGGGGAAGGTAATTGAATCATGGGGGCCAGCCTTTCCAGTGCTATTCTCGTGATAATGAATAAGTTTCACAAGATCTGATGGTTTATCAGGAGTTTCTGCTTTTGCTTCTTCCTAATTTTCTCTTATTACCACCACCAAGAAGCACCTGTTCCCTCTGCCATGATTCTGAGGCCTCCCCAGCCACGTGGAACTGTGTCCAATTAAACCTTTTTCTTCCCAGTCTCAGGTATGTCTTTATCAACAGTGTGAAAACTGTCTAATACAGTAAATTGGTACCAGCAGAGTGGGGCATTGTTGAAAAGATACCCAAAAACATCGGAGCAACTTTGAAACTGGGTAACAGCCAGAGGGTGGAACAATTTCAAGGCCTCAGAGGAAGACAGGAAAATGTGGGAACGTTTGGAACTTCCTAGAGACTTGTTGAATGGCTTTGCCCAAAATGCTGATAGTGATACGGATAATAAGGTCCAGGCTGAGGTGGTCTCAGATGGAGATGAGGAACTTGTTGGGAACTAGGTAAGGTGACCCTTGTTGTGTTTTAGCAAAGAGACTGGTGGCATTTTGCCCCTGCCCTAGAGATTTGTGGAACTTTGAACTTGAGAGAGATGATTTAGGGTATCTGGCGGAAGAAATTTCTAAGCAGCAAAGCATTCAAGAGGTGACTTGTGTGCTGTTAAAAGCATTCAGTTTTAAAAGGTAGGCCGGGTGCAGTGGCTCAAGCCTGTAATCCCAGCACTTTGGGAGGCCGAGACAGGCGGATCACGAGGTCAGGAGATCGAGACCATCCTGGCTAACACGGTGAAACCCCGTCTCTACTAAAAAATACAAAAAACTAGCTGGGCGTGGTGGTGGCGGGGCGCTGTAGTCCCAGCTACTCAGGAGGCTGAGGCGAGAGGAGAATGGCGTAAACCTGGGAGGCGGAGCTTGCAGTGAGCTGAGATCCGGCACTGCACTCCAGCCTGGGGGACAGAGCAAGACTCCGTCTCAAAAAAATTAAAATAAAATAAAATAAAATAAAAGGGAAACAGCAACTAAAGCATTCCTTTGAAAACTGGCACAAGACAAGGATGCCCTCTCTCACCACTCCTATTCAACATAGTGTTGGAAGTTCTGGCTAGGGCAATCAGGCAGGATAAATAAATAAAAGGTATTCAATTAGGAAAAGAAGAAGTCAAATTGTCCCTGTTTGCAGATGACATGATTGTATATTTAGAAAACCCCATCGTCTCAGTCCAAAATCTCCATAAGCTGATAAGCAACTTGAGCAAAGTCTCAGGATACAAAATCAATGTGCAAAAATCACAAGCATTATATACACCAATAACAGACAAACAGAGAGCCAATCACGAGTGAACTCCCATTCACAATTGCTTGAAAGAGAATAAAATACCTACGAATCCAACTTACAAGGAGAAGGACCTCTTCAAGGAGAACTACAAACCACTGCTCAACGAAATGAAAGAGGACGCAAACAAATGGAAGAATATTCCATGCTCATGGATAGGAAGAATCAATATCGTGAAAATGGCCATACTGCCCAAGGTAATTTATAGATTCAATGCCATCCCCATCAAGCTACCAATGACTTTCTTCACAGAATTGGAAAAAATTACTTTAAAGTTCATATGGAACCAAAAAAGAGCCCGCATTGCCAAGACAATCCTAAGCAAAAGAACAAAGCTGGAGGCATCATGCTGCCTGACTTCAAACTATACTACAAGCTACAGTAACCAAAACAGCAATACTGGTACCAAACAAGAGATATAGACCAATGGAACAGAACAGAGTCCTCAGAATAACACCACACATCTACAACCATCTGGTCTTTGACAAACCTGACAAAAACAAGAAATGGGGAAAGGATTCCCTATTTAATAAATGATGCTGGGAAAACTGGCTAGCCATATGTAGAAAGCTGAAACTGGATCCCTTCCTTACACTTACCAAAAATTAATTCAAGATGGATTAAAGACCTAAAACCATAAAAACCCTAGAAGAAAACATAGGCAATACCATTCAGGACATAGGCATGGGCAAGGACTTCATGTCTAAAACGCCAAAAGCAATGGCAACAAAAGCCAAAATTGACAAATGGGATCTAATTAAACTAAAGAGCTTCTGCACAGCAAAAGAAACTACCATCAGAGTGAACAGGCAACCTACAGAATGGGAGAAAATTTTTACAATCTACCCATCTGACAAAGGGCTAATATCCAGAACCTACAAAGAACTCAAACAAATTTACAAGAAAAAATCAAACAACCCCATCAAAAAGTGGGGAAAGGATATGAACAGACACTTCTCAAAAGAAGACATTTATGCAGCCAACAGACACATGAAAAAATGCTCATCATCACTAGCCATCAGAGAAATGCAAATCAAAACCACAATGAGATAGCATCTCACACCAGTTAGAATGGCGATCATTAAAAAGCCAGGAAACAACAGGTGTTGGAGAGGATGTGGAGAAATAGGAACACTTTTACACTGTTGGTGGGAGTGTAAACTAGTTCAACCATTGTGGAAGACAGTGTGGCGATTCCTCAAGGATCTAGAACTAGAAATACCATTTGACCCAGCCATCCCATTACTGGGTATATACCCAAAGAATTATAAATCATGCTGCTATAAAGACACATGCACACGTATGTTTATTGTGGCACTATTCACAATAGCAAAGACTTGAAACCAACCCAAATGTCCATTAATGATAGACTGGATTAAGAAAATGTGGCACATATACACCATGGAATACTATGCAGCCATAAAAAAGGATGAGTTCGTGTCCTTTGTAGGGACATGGATGAAGCTGGAAACCATCATTCTGAGCAAACTATCACAAGGACAGAAAACCAAACACCACATGTTCTCACTCATAGGCAGGAATCGAACAATGAGAACACTTGGACACAGGGTGGGGAACATCACACACCAGGGCCTGTCATGGGGTAAGGGAGGAGGGAGGGATAGCATTAGGAGATAGACCTAATATAAATGACAAGTTAATGGATGCAGCACACCAACATGGCACATGTATACATATGTGACAAACTTGCATGTTGTGCACATGTACCCTAGAACTTAAAGTAATATAATAAAAATAAATAATAATAAATAAATAAAGTGGAAACAGCATAAAAGTTCAGAAGCTTTGCAGTCTGACAATAAGGTAGAAAAGAAAAACCCATTTTTTTGAGGAGAAATTCAAGCCAGCTGCAGAAATTTGCATAAAGAGCAAGGAAACTAATGTTGATCCCCAAGACCCTGGGGAAAATGTCTCCAGGCCATGTCAGAGAACTTCAAGGCAGCCCCTCCCATCACAGGCCCAGAGGCCCAGGAGGAAAAAGTGGTTTTGTGGGCTGGGCCCAGGGTCCCCATGCAGTGTGCAGCCTAGGAACCTGGTGCCCAGCCCTCCAGCCATGGCTGAAAGGGGCCTATGTAGAGCTCAGGCTGTGGCTTCAGAAGGTAGAAGCCCCAAGCCTTGGCAGCTTCCCTGAGGTATTGAGCCTGTGTCTGCACAGAAGTCAAGAATTGAGGTTTGGGAACCTCCGCCTAGATTTCAGAAGATGTATGGAAATGCCTGGATGCTCAGACAAAAGTTTGCTGCAGAGGGAGGTCCTTGTGGAGAACCTTTGCTAGGGCAGCACAGAAGGGAAATGTGGGGTCAGAGCCACCACACAGAGTCACTACTGGGCGACTGCCTAGTAGAGTTCCCATACGGGTGCACTTGATAATTATTTATTAAACTATGCACATAGATCGTGATGTTTTCTTTCTGTACATTGCCTACCACCATAAGCGGAGAAAAAATAGTGCTAAGAGAAGTAACATTGCATTAAACAGTGAAGTATTTTATAACCAGAAGGATAACCAAATTATTTTCTCTATTTATAGCAGATCTCTTTGAGAGTAGTAATATCCATTTATTGATAATAATAGTTTTATTTTCAAATTCTCATAGATTTCACTAAACATCATAGGAATGATGCTTATGGCCGGGCACAGTGGCTCAAGCCTGTAATCCCAGCACTTTGGGAGGCCGAGACGGGCGGATCATGAGGTCAGGAGATCAAGACCATCCTGGCTAACATAGTGAAACTCCGCCTCTACTAAAAATACAAAAAACTAGCCGGGCGAGGTGGCGGGCACCTGTAGTCCCAGCTGCTCGGGAGGTTGAGGCAGGAGAATGGTGTAAACCCGGGAGGCAGAGCTTGCAGTGAGCTGAGATCTGGCCACTGCACTCCAGCCTGGGCGACAGAGCGAGACTCCGTCTCAAAAAAAAAAAAAAAAGGCCGGGCGCGGTGGCTCAAGCCTGTAATCCCAGCACTTTGGGAGGCCGAGACGGGCGGATCACGAGGTCAGGAGATCGAGACCATCCTGGCTAACATGGTGAAACCCCGTCTCTACTAAAAATACAAAAAACTAGCCGGGCGACGTGGCGGGCGCCTGTAGTCCCAGCTACTCGGGAGGCTGAGGCAGGAGAATGGCGTGAACCCGGGAGGCGGAGCTTGCAGTGAGCCGAGATCCGGCCACTGCACTCCAGCCTGGGCGGCAGAGCGAGACTCCGTCTCAAAAAAAAAAAAAAAAAAAAAAAAAAAAGGAATGATGTTTACATAATGTGATATTAATTTCCATGTTTTGGTAAATATTTTATATTTGGGAGGCAAGTTTTCATTCACAATTTGTGACTTTGTGCTGGAATCTCATGCACTTGGTACAATTCCTCAGGGGAGATTTGTCATCTCCCCATCCACCTATTCTCAGAGGTGGAGGACCAAGAACTGGAGCAAAAGAAAAGACCAAAAAAACAAAATCTAAACACATGTGCCTCAATGTAATACATTAATTTGACCAGGTGAGGGCAGTGCCGTTTTAAGTCGTTTTCTGGGATGCAAGTGGAGGCAGCTAGTGATTTCATGCCTTTTGAGTTTCTCCTCTTCTCTACTGTTAGCTGCTGGGATTTAAAGGGCCATTTGTGCCAATTAAAGTGGAAGCAGCGTTGGCAATCCTTCTGATGGGCTGCATCTCCTTTGCCTGTTTGGCACTTCCATCTTAACGCCAACCTTGCCAGCTGCTTTCCCCAGCAACTCTTTTCTTCCTGTTTCTTCTCCTCAGGCCTAAGACCACTGATGTGCTAGACAAAGCACAGGGCCCTGACAGACAGAGAGATAGCAGGCTGGAGTGCACACCCCTTTGGGGCCTTATTGTTTGTTGTGAATAAAGCCAGAGGCACTTTCCTAAAAAGTCAACCTCCATCCCAGGATGAGTTTCCCCCGCTTTTGTTTCTAGCCTTGTACTCCCCCAGGGTGGCTTGAGTGAAGGCTCCACACTGGTTTATGGCATCAATAGGGTCAAGTAGGAAGAATGCTGTGATTATTTATTTCATCAATTGATGAAATGAAATAAAAATTATTCCCTGGAGCCGGGCTCAGTGGCTTATGCCTGTCTGGGAGGCCAAGGGGGGCAGATCTCTTGAGCTCAGGAGTTCAAGACCAGCCTATTCAACATGGTAAAACCTGTCTCTACGAAAAATACAAAAATTAGACAGGTGTGTGGCACATGCCTGTAGTCCCAGCCACTTGTGGGGCTGAGATGGAAGGATCGCTTGAGCCTGGAAGGTAGAGCCTGGCAGTGAGCCAAGATCACCACTCACCACTGCACTCCAGACTGGATGACAAGTGAGACCCTGTCTCCAAAAAAAAAATAAAAATGAAAAAACTATTACTGGTTATCTGGGAGCCACCCCTCTGCCTAGAGATAAATAGCAATTTCCATGATAAGTACCACTCCATTCCTGATTCCATTATTTACAAGTCCAGCAACTGTAAGGACTTACTTAAGGTTGAGTGAGAAGCAGAAATCAAGGAACCACTTATGTTGAAACTTTACTTTACTACTTAAGTAAAGGGTCTTCTCAGATTCTCATTAGGGATTTTTCATCTTTTCCAATTACACTTTTTTGTTTGTTTGTTTTTGTTTTTTTTTTTTGTTTAGACAGGGTCCCACCCTCTCACCCAGGCTGGAGTGCAGTGGCATGCTCCTAGCTCACTCCAGTCTCGAACTCCTGGGCTCAAGTCATCCTCCTGCCTCAGCCTTCCAAAGTGCTGGAATTCCAGCTGCGAGGCAGCACACCCAGTCTTTTTCATCCCTTTAAACTACATTTTCTTTATTGCTAATTCTATCACACCATTAGAAGAAATTTGAGGGGAAAATTATTTTGCAAATAATTCTAGGACCCAAACACCTCAATTGATTTTTTTTCTCCATAGTTCTTGCTCTAAGATCATAGAAGTACAGAATATTGGAACTAGAAGAACTCTTGGAGAAATTTAACAGGCCAACTCATGGTCAGTATGCGAGTGAGGAATCTAAGAGCTGGAGGGGCAGTGCCATGTCAAGGCCACCAGATAGTTCAAGGCTGCACCTCCTCAGTCTCCATTTTGTCCTTCAGCAGGGCAGAAGTCACTCTATCTCCTCATACACAGGCCTCATGTGGATTGATATCAAAGTTGGTGCAGCTTCTTCCCAACCTCTTGACTAGTTCTAAGCACTACAATCTATCCCATTTGCTGTCAGTTACAGCTAGAGCCAGATTAGCCCATGAGAGTATCTTGGGTGAAGAAGCAGCTGTTGCCTTTACTCCATCCACAGGACCTGTGGTGTGCTGGGGTCACCCAGGATGGTTGTCTCTTGGTATTGTACAGTTCTGTACAGGCACAACAGATGGCAGAGTAAGGTAGGACAAGCGCTAGACGAGAATCAAAAGACCCGGCTCTCTCCTAACCTGCTGAAAAGCACTTCCCCTTACAGAACCTCCATTTCTCCATCTGTGAAAACAGAAAGGTGGCCTGGAACAGTGCTTCTCAACCTGGAGTCCATGAACTTTCCGAAATTGTGTGCAGAGTTGTGGGAGGTGGTGCTTGCAGTCTCCTAGGGAGAGTGTATAGAGCTGTCATCTCATTCTCAAAGAGTTCCTATTACGGGCTAAACTGTGTTTCCCCAAAATTCATATGTCTAAATATTAACCTCTGAGGTGACTGTATTTGAGACAGGGCTCTTAGGGAGGTAACTAAGGTTAAATGAGGGTGAGGCCTAATCCAATAGGACTGGTGCCCTTAGAAGAAGAAGAGACACCAGAGTGCTCTCTCTCTCTCTCTCTCTCTGTCTCTCTGTCTCTCTCTCTCTCTCTCTGTTTCTCCACCACCCCTTTAAGGACATAGTGAGAAGGTGACTGTCTGCAAGCCAGAAAGAAGACTGTCACCAGGAACTTAATTGCTGGCACCTTGATCTTGGACTTCCAGCCTCCAGAATTGTGAGAAAGATTTCCTTGGTTTGAGCCACCCAGCCTGTGGCATTTTATTATGGCAGCCTGAGCTGACTAATACCAGTCCCACAACCCAGAAAAAGTTCAGTCACTAGATCCACTCATCCCCAGATACCAAGCTTGGGCATTCATGTTCTGCAGCAATGTGTCTCTAGATATTTTGTAGACTTCTTAAGTTTTGAACCTTTCATACACGTATTTTACATAATTGTGATTATAGCATATATACAAATATATTCTCCCTTTTTTCTGCTCAGAATTGGGCAGCATATTTATTATTGCAGCATACTGTGTTTTCTATCAGTTGCATAGCACAAGTCTGGATCTATATAAACCCGTATCAGTTTAAGTCCTGATTCTACCACCTACTTATTACCTCTGTGACCTTGAGCAAGTTATAACGTATCTGTGCCTTGTATATAAAATGGGGATAAGGGCTGGGTGCAGTGGCTCATGCCTGTTATCCCAGCACTTTGGGAGGCTGAGGCAACAGGATCACCTGAGGTCAGATGTTCGAGACTAGCCTGGCCAACATGGTAGAACCCTGTCTCTACTGAAAATATAAAAATTAGCCAGGTGTGGTGGCACACGTCTGTAATCCCAGTTACTCGGGAGGCTGAGGCACGAGAATCACTTGAACTCAGGAGGCAGAGGTTGCAGTGAGCTGAGATCACGCCACTGCACTCCAGCCTGGGCAACAGAGCAAGACTTCATCTCAAAAAAATAAAAATAAAATGGGGATAAGATTAGTATCTGTATTAGTCCATTCTAACATGGCTATCAAGAACTGCAAGACTGGATAATTTATAAAGAAAAGATGCTTAGCTGACTCACAGTTCTGCATGGCTGGGGAAGCCTCAGGAAACTCACAATTATGGTGAAAGGGGAACAGGCATGCCTTACATGGCGGCAGGTGAAAAAGAGCAAGTGTGTGAAGGAGGAACTGTCAGACACATAAAACCATCAGATCTCACGGGAACTCACTCACTACCATGAGAACAGCATGGGGGAACCGCCCCCATGATCCAATCACCTCCCACCAGGCTTTGCCCTTGGCTTATGGGGATGATGGGGATTGTAATTCAAGATGAGATTTGGGAGGGGACACAGAGCCAAACCCTATCAGTATCTATCTCATGTAGCCATGATGATTATCAAATGACATACTGTATGTAGAGGACCAGGGATATATTAAAGTTTCAACAGGGGGCGGAGCAAGATGGCCGAATAGGAACAGCTCCAGTCTCCAACTCCCAGCACGAGCGACACAGAAGACCGGTGATTTCTGCATTTTCAACTGAGGTACTGGGGTCATCTCTCTAGGGAGTGCCGGACAATCGGTGCTGGTCAGCTGCTGCAGCCTGACCAGCGTGAGCTGAAGCAGGGCGAGGCATTGCCTCACCTGGAAGCGCAAGGGGGAAGGGAATCCCTTTTCCTAGCCAGGGGAACTGAGACACACAACACCTGGAAAATCGGGTAACTCCCACCCCAATACTGCGCTTTAAGGAAACAGGCACACCAGGAGAATATATCCCACACCTGGCCGGGAGGGTCCCACGCCCACGGAGCCTCCCTCACTGCTAACACAGCAGTCTGCGGCGATCTATCCGCAAGGCAGCAGCGAGGCTGGGGGAGGGGCGCCCGCCATTGCTGAGGCTTAAGTAGGTAAACAAAGCCGCTGGGAAGCTCGAACTGGGTGGAGCTCACAGCAGCTCAAGGAAGCCTGCCTGTCTCTGTAGACTCTACCTCTGCGGACAGTGCACAGCTGCAGTCCATTAGGGGAAAGAGCGGGGCGGTGCAGACACGAACGACTCTGTCTGACAGCTTTGGGGAGAGCCGTGGATCTCCTAACGCGGAGGTTGAGATCTGAGAACAGACAGACTGCCTGCTCAGGTGGGTCCCTGACCCCTGAGTAGCCTAGCTGGGAGACATCCCCCACTAGGGGCAGTCTGACACCCCACACCTCACAGGGTGGCGTCACCCCTGAGAGGAAACTTCCAAGAAAGAATCAGACAGGTACACTCGCTGTTCAGCAATATTCTATCTTCGGCAACCTCTGCTGCTGATACCCAGGCAAACAGGGTCTGGAGTGGACCTCAAGCAATCTCCAACAGACCAACAGACAGTCCTTCTGACTGTCAGACGGAAAACTATCAAACAGGAAGGACACCTATACCAAAACCCCATCAGTACGTCACCCTCATCAAAGTCCAGAGACAGATAAAACCACAAAGATGGGGAAGAAGCAGGGCAGAAAAGCTGGAAATTCAAAAAATAAGAGCACATCTCCCCCTGCAAAGGAGCGCAGCCCATCGCCAGCAATGGATCAAAGCTGGTCAGAGAATGACTTTGACGAGATGAGAGAAGAAGGCTTCAGTCCATCAAACTCTCAGAGCTAAAGGAGGAATTACGTACTCAGCGCAAAGAAACTAAAAATCTTGAAAAAAAAGTGGAAGAATTGACAGCTAGACTAATTAATGCAGAGAAGATCATAACGAAATGACAGAGATGAAAACCATGACACGAGAAATACGTGACAAATGCACAAGCTTCAGTAACCGACTTGATCAACTGGAAGAAAGAGTATCAGCGATTGAGGATCAAATGAATGAAATGAAGCGAGAAGAGAAACCTAAAGAAAAAGAAGAAAAAGAAATGAACAAAGCCTGCAAGAAGTATGGATTATGTAAAAAGACCAAATCTACGTCTGATTGGGGTGCCTGAAAGTGAGGGGGAAAATGGAACCAAGTTGGAAAACACTCTTCAGGATATCATCCAGGAGAACTTCCCCAACCTACTAGGGCAGGCCAACATTCAAATTCAGAAAATACAGAGAACGCCACAAAGATACTCCTCCAGAAGAGCAACTCCAAGACACATAATTGCCAGATTCACCAAGTTGAAATGAAGGAAAAAATCTTAAGGGCAGCCAGAGAGAAAGGTCGGGTTACCCACAAAGGGAAGCCCATCAGAATAACAGCAGATCTCTCGGCAGAAACTCTACAAGCCAGAAGAGAGTGGGGGCCAATATTCAACGTTCTTAAAGAAAAGAATTTTCAACCCAGAATTTCATATCCAGCCAAACTAAGCTTCATCAGTGAAGGAGAAATAAAATCCTTTACAGATAAGCAAATGCTTAGAGATTTTGTCACCACCAGGCCTGCCTTACAAGAGACCCTGAAGGAAGCCCTAAACATGGAAAGGAACAACCGGTACCAGCCATTGCAAAAACATGCCAAAATGTAAAGACCATCGAGGCTAGGAAGAAACTGCATCAACTAACGAGCAAAATAACCAGTTAATATCATAATGACAGGATCAAGTTCACACATAACAATATTAACCTTAAATGTCAATGGACTAAATGCTCCAATTAAAAGACACAGACTGGCAAACTGGATAAAGAGTCAAGACCCATCAGTCTGCTGTATTCAGGAGACCCATCTCACATGCAGAGACATACATAGGCTCAAAATAAAGGGATGGAGGAAGATCTACCAAGCAAATGGAGAACAAAAAAAGCAGGGGTTGCAATCCTAGTCTCTGATAAAACAGACTTTAAACCATCAAAGATCAAAAGAGACAAAGAAGGCCATTACATAATGGTAAAGGGATCAATTCAACAGGAAGAGCTAACTATCCTAAATATATATGCACCCAATACAGGAGCACCCAGATTCATAAAGCAAGTCCTTAGAGACCTACAAAGAGACTTAGACTCCCATACAATATAATGGGAGACTTCAACACTCCACTGTCACATTAGACAGATCAACGAGACAGAAAGTTAACAAGGATATCCAGGAATTGAACTCATCTCTGCACCAAGCGGACCTAATAGACATCTATAGAACTCTCCACCCCAAATCAACAGAATATACATTCTTCTCAGCACCACATTGCACTTATTCCAAAATTGACCACATAATTGGAAGTAAAGCACTCCTCAGCAAATGTACAAGAACAGAAATTATAACAAACTGTCTCTCAGACCACAGTGCAATCAAACTAGAACTCAGGACTAAGAAACTCAATCAAAACCACTCAACTACATGGAAACTGAACAACCTGCTCCTGAATGACTACTGGGTACATAACGAAATGAAAGCAGAAATAAAGATGTTCTTTGAAACCAATGAGAACAAAGATACAACATACCAGAATCTCTGGGACACATTTAAAGCAGTGTGTAGAGGGAAATTTATAGCACTAAATGCCCACAAGAGAAAGCAGGAGAGATCTAAAATTGACACTCTAACATCACAATTAAAAGAACTAGAGAGGCAAGAGCAAACACATTCAAAAGCTAGCAGAAGGCAAGAAATAACTAAGATCAGAGCAGAACTGAAGGAGATAGAGACACAAAAAACCCTCCAAAAAATCAATGAATCCAGGAGTTGGTTTTTTGAAAAGATAAACAAAATTGACAGACCGCTAGCTAGACTAATAAGAAGAAAAGAGAGAGGAATCAAATAGAAGCAATAAAAAATGATAAAGGGGATATCACCACCGACCCCACAGAAATACAAACAACCATCAGAGAATACTATAAATGCCTCTACGCAAATCAACTAGAAAATCTAGAAGAAATGGATAATTCCTGGACACTTACACTCTCCCAAGACTAAACCAGGAAGAAGTTGAATCCCTGAATAGACCAATAGCAGGCTCTGAAATTGAGGCAACAATTAATAGCCTACCCACCAAAAAAGTCCAGGACCAGATGGATTCACAGCTGAATTCTACCAGAGGTACAAGGAGGAGCTGGTACCATTCCTTCTGAAACTATTTCAATCAATAGAAAAAGAGGGAATCCTCCCTAACTCTTTTTATGAGGCCAACATCATCCTGATACCAAAGCCTGGCAGAGACACAACAAAAAAGAGAATTTTAGACCAATATCCCTGATGAACATCGATGCAAAAATCCTCAATAAAATACTGGCAAACCAGATTCAGCAGCACATCAAAAAGCTTATCCACCATGATCAAGTGGGCTTCATCCCTGGGATGCAAGGCTGGTTCAACATTCGCAAATCAATAAACGTAATCCAGCATATAACAGAACCAAAGACAAGAACCACATGATTATCTCAATAGATGCAGAAAAGGCTTTTGACAAAATTCAACAGCCCTTTATGCTAAAAACGCTCAATAAATTTGGTATTGATGGAACGTACCTCAAAATAATAAGAGCTATCTATGACAAACCCACAGCTAATATCATACTGAATGGGCAAAAACTGGAAAAATTCCCTTTGAAAACTGGCACAAGACAGGGATGCCCTCTCTCACCACTCCTATTCAACATAGTGTTGGAAGTTCTGGCTAGGGCAATCAGGCAAGAGAAAGAAATCAAGGGTATCCAGTTAGGAAAAGAAGAAGTCAAATTGTCCCTGTTTGCAGATGACATGATTGTATATTTAGAAAACCCCATTGTCTCAGCCCAAAATCTCCTTAAGCTGATAAGCAACTTCAGCAAAGTCTCAGGATACAAAATTAATGTGCAAAAATCACAAGCATTCTTATACACCAGTAACAGACAAGCAGAGAGCCAAATCAGGAATGAACTTCCATTCACAATTGCTTCAAAGAGAATAAAATACCTAGGAATCCAGCTTACAAGGGATGTCAAGGACCTCTTCAAGGAGAACTACAAACCACTGCTCAGTGAAATCAAAGAGGACACAAACAAATGGAAGAACATACCATGCTCATGGATAGGAAGAATCAATATCGTGAAAATGGCCATACTGCCCAAGGTGATTTATAGATTCAATGCCATCCCCATCAAGCTACCAATGACTTTCTTCACAGAATTGGAAAAAACGGCTTTAAAGTTCATATGGAACCAAAAAAGAGCCCGCATTGCCAAGACAATCCTAAGTCAAAAGGACAAAGCTGGAGGCGTCACGCTACCTGACTTCAAACTATACTACAAGGCTACAGTAACCAAAACAGCATGGTACTGGTACCACAACAGAGATATAGACCAATGGAACAGAACAGAGTCCTCAGAAATAATACCACACATCTACAGCCATCTGATCTTTGACAAACCTGAGAGAAACAAGAAATGGGGAAAGGATTCCCTATTAATAAATGGTGCTGGGAAAATTGGCTAGCCATAAGTAGAAAGCTGAAACTGGATCCTTTCCTTACCCCTTATACGAAAATTAATTCAAGATGGATTAGAGACTTAAATGTTAGACCTAATACCATAAAAACCCTAGAAGAAAATCTAGGTAGTACCATTCAGGACATAGGCATGGGCAAGGACTTCATGTCTAAAACACCAAAAGCAACGGCAGCAAAAGCAAAAATTGACACATGGGATCTAATTAAACTAAAGAGCTTTTGCACAGCTAAAGAAACTACCATCAGAGTGAACAGGCAACCTATAGAATGGGAGAAAATTTTTGCAACCTACTCATCTGACAAAGGGCTAATATCCAGAATCTACAAAGAACTCAAACAAATATACAAGAAAAAAACAAACAACCCCATCAAAAAGTGGGGAAAGGATATGAACAGACATTTCTCAAAAGAAGACATCCATACAGCCAACAGACACATGAAAAAATGCTCATCATCACTCGCCATCAGAGAAATGCAAATCAAAACCACAATGAGATACCATCTCACACCAGTTAGAATGGCAATCATTAAGAAGTCAGGAAACAACAGGTGTTGGAGAGGATGTGGAGAAATAGGAACACTTTTACACTGTTGGTGGGATTGTAAACTAGTTCAACCATTATGGAAAACAGTATGGCGATTCCTCAAGGATCTAGAACTACATGTACCATATGACCCAGCCATCCCACTACTGGGTATATACCCAAAGGATTATAAATTACTCTACTACAAAGACACATGCACACGTATGTTTATTGCGGCACTATTCACAATAGCAAAGACTTGGAATCAACCCAAATGTCCATCTGTGACAGACTGGATTAAGAAAATGTGGCACATATACACCATGGAATACTATGCAGCCATCAAAAGGATGAGTTTGCGTCCTTGTAGGGACATGGATGCAGCTGGAAACCATCATTCTTAGCAAACTATCACAAGAAGAGAAAACCAAACACCGCATGTTCTCACTCATAGGTGGGAACTGAACAATGAGATCACTTGGACTCGGAAGGGGAACATCACACACTGGGGCCTATCATGGGGAGGGGGGAGAGGGAGGGATTGCATTGGGGAGTTATACATGATATAAACGTCATGCACATGTACCCTAGAACTTAAAGTATAATAAAAAAAAAAAAAGAAAGAAAAAAAAAGTTTCAACAAATATTAGTAGCTCTTATCATTGTTGAATACTGAAGTTGTTACCAGGTTTTTTGCTTTTATAAATTATACTACTGTGATCAAATTTCTTTGTACCTAGAGACTTTTTCTTCTTTTAAACAATTTCTTGAGGTTAAATTCCCTAGAGTAGTGTAACTGGGTCAATAGTTAGATTATTTTTTCTTATAATTTGAAATTTTTATTTTGTTTTTATTGAAATATCTCATTTGTATTTCCTGAACTGTTTATCTGTTCTGTGCATACATTTTTTAAATGTGTTAGTCCACATAAGCAAAATAAATCAGTGAATTTATTTCTAGAAGTTCTTTATATTTAGCATAGAACTCTTCTGAATCCTTTTTTGCATTAGCGTTGTCTGTGTTGCTGGATCTGCACCCTATGCTATCCTTTGGTAGTAGAAAGACTGTTTCACTGTTGGTTCCAAGATTTCCTTCCAGGCTGCTGAGACCTCATCTGCACCCTTTCAATGAAGATGCTCTCTTGATCTTTTAAGGGGATTTCATGCACAGGCAATGACAACCGGATCACAAAACTATCAAATGGTCAACTGTCATCACTGACTGTCAGAAGCATTCTGATTTCAGAGACATGAAATTTTTTTTTTAAAGTATATCTTAGAATCAATGAAATATGCTAACTCACCATTATTGTGAATCCCACCTTCTTCAGATAGAATATTTTTAAATAAGTTTTGTTGTATATATTTGAGGTTTACAACATGATGTTGTGGGATATATATAGATAATAAGATGGTTACTATAGTGAAGCAAATTAACATTATCACTTCACACAGTTACTTTTTTGTGATAAGAGCAGCTAAAAATCTACTTATTTAATAAAAATCCTTAATATATACAATTTTATTAACTCTAGTCCTCATGTTGTACCTTAGGTCTCTAGACTTGTTCATCCTACGTAACTGCTACTTTAAAATCTTTCTCCTACATTTCCCCATTTCCTCCCCTTCCCCCAACCCTCCCCCTGGTAACCACTGTTGTATTCTCTCTATATGTATTTGACCTTTTTTAAGATTCTACATGTAAGTGAGTTCATGCAATATTTTTATTTCTGTGTCTGGCTTACTTCACTTAGTATAATGTACTCCAGGTCTATCTATGATGTGGCAAATGGCAGGATCTCCTTTTTTAAGGCTGAATAATATTCGTGTGTGTGTGTGTGTGTGTGTGTGTGTGTGTGAGAAAATGGATAAAGAAAATCAACTTAGGTTGTTTCTATATCTTGGCTATTGTGAATAATGCTACAATGGACATGGCAGTATTGTGATTTCATTTCCTTTGAGAAGGAGGTGAAAGATCTCTAGAAGAAGAACTACAAAACACTGCTGAAAGAAATCAAAGATGACAAAAACAAATGGAAATACATCCCACGCTCATGGATTGGAAGAATCAAGGCTGGGTGCAGTGATTCACACCTATAATCCCAGCACTTTGGGAGGCCAAGGCAGGTGGATTTCTTGAGCCCAGGAGTTCGAGACAAGCCTAGGCAACATGGTGAAATCCTGTCTCTACAAAAAATACAAAAATTAGCTGAGCATGGTCGCACGTGCCTGTGATCCCAGCTATTCGGGAGACTGAGGTGGGAGGATCGCTTAAGCCCAGGAGGCAGAGGTTGCAGTGAGCCAAGATCGCACCATTATACTCCAGCCTGGGCTACAGAGTGAGACTCTGTCTCAAAAAAAAAAAAAAATTGATATTGTGAAAGTGACCATACTGTCCAAAGCAATATACAAATTCAAATGCAACTCCTATCAAAATACCAAAATCATTTTTCGGAGAATTAGAAAAAGAGGCCAGGTGCAGTATCTCATGCCTATAATCCCAGCATTTTGGGAGGCTGAGGCAGGAGACTCCCTTGAGCCCAAGAGTTCAAGGCCAACCTCGGCAACAAAACAAGACCCCATCGCTACAAAAAAAATTAAAAATTAGCTGGGCATGGTGGCATGTGCCTGGTGTCCCAGCTACTCAGGAGGCTGAGGTGGGAAGCTCACTTGAGCCCGGAAGGTTGAGGCTGCAGTGAAGCATGGGCATATCACTGCATCCCAGCCTGGGTAACAGAGTGAGACTCTGTCTCAAAAAAAAAAAAAAAAAAAAAAAGAAAAGAAAATAAAGCAAGCAAGAAAAAGAAAACAAAAGAAAAGAAAATCCTAACATTCATTTGGAGCCAAAAAGAGCCTGAATAGACAAAGCAATCCTAAGCAAAAATAATAAATCTGGAGGCATCACATTACCTCACTTCAATTATATTACAAGGCTATAGTAACCAAAACGGCATGGTACAGGTATACACTAGATACATAGACCAATGGAACAAAATAGAGAACCCAGAAATAAAGCCAAATATTTACATACAACCAGTGGATTTTCAACAAAGCATACAAGAACATAAACTGGGGAAAGGATACCCTATTCAATAAATGGTGCTGGGAAAACTGGATAACCACATGTACAAGAATGAAACTGGACCCCTATTTGTCACCACATACAAAAGTCAACTCGAGATGAATTAAAGACATAAAGCTAAGACCTGACACCATAAGAATTCCAGAGGAAAACCGCCGGGCCTGGTGGCTCACGCCTGTAATCTCAGCACTTGGGGAGGCTGAGGTGGGTGGATCACCTGAGGTTGGGGGTTCGAGACCACCCTGACCAACATGGAGAAACCCCATCTCTACCAAAAATACAAAATTAGCCAGGTGTGGTGGCACATGCCTGTAATCCCAGCTACTCGGGAGGCTGAGGCAGGAGAATGGCTTGAACCCAGGAGGCAGAGGTTGCAGTGAGCCGGAGAGCATGCCATTGCACTCACCTGGGCAACAAGAGCGAAACTCCATCTCAAAAAAGAAAAAAATTCTAGAAGAAAACCTAGGAAAAACTCTTCTGGAAATAGGCCTCGGCAAAGAATTTATTACTAAAACCTCAAAAGCAATGCAACAAAAGCAAAATAAATAAATGAGACCTAATTAAACTAAAAACTTGTGCTACAGCAAAACAAATCATCAGAGTAAACAGATAACCCTCAGAATGGGAGAAAATATTTGCAAACTATACATCCACAAAGGACTAATATCCAGAATCTGCAAGGAACTCAAATAAATCAGCAAGAAAAAAAATAAAAATAAAAATCCTGTCAAAAAGTGGGCAAATGACATGAATAGATGTTTCTCAAACAAAGATATACAAATAACCAATAAACATATGAAAAAATGTTCAACATCACTAATCATGAGGGAAATGCAAATTAAAACCACAATGAGATACTACCTAACTCCAGCCAGAATTGCCTTTTTTCTTTTCTCTTTTTTTTTTTTTTGAGATGGAGCTTCACTCTTGGCACTCAGGCTGGAGTGCAGTGGCACGATCTCAGCTCACTGCAACCTCCACCTCCCGGTTCAAGTGATTCTCCTGTCTCAGCCTCCCAAGTAGCTGGAATTACAGGTGCTTGCCACCATGCCCGGCTAATTTTTGTATTTTTAGTGGAGACGGGGTTTCACCATGTTGGCCAGACTGGTCTCGAACTCCTGACCTCAGGTGATCCACCTGCCTCAGCCTCCCAGAGTGCTAGGATTACAGGCGGGAGCCACCACACCTGGCCCAGAATTGCCATTATTAAAAAAACCAAAATACAAAGGATCAACAAATTACAGCCCAGAGGCCAAATCAAACCCCCACCTGTTTCTGGATGGCTTGTAAGCCGGTCATGGTGGAGCACGCCTGTAATCCCATAGATGTTGGCATGGATGTGGTGAAAAGGGAACAGTTATACGTTGCTGGTAGGAATGTAAATTAGTACAATTTCTATGGAAAACAGTATGGAGATTTCTCAAAGAACTAAAAGAATCTACTGTTCAATCCAGCAATCCCACTACTGGATATCTACCCAGAGGAAAAGAAGTAATTATATATAAAAAAAAAGACACCTGCACACATATGTTTATCACAGCACAATTCACAATTGGAAGGATGTGGAACCAACCTAAGTGCCCATCAACCAACGAGTGGATAAAGAAAATGTGGCATACACCATGGAATATTCAGCCATAAAAAACGAACAAAATAATGTCTTTTGCAGTAACTTGCATGGAGCTGGAGGCCATTAAGTGAAAGCTAAGCTATAGGTACACAAAAGCGTACAGAGTGATATAAGGGACATTGGAGACTCAGAAAGGGGGCTGGTGGGAGGGCGAGGGATAAAAATATGCATATTGGGTACTATGTACACTACTCAGGTAATGGGTGCACTAAACTCTCAGACTTCACCACTATATAATTCATTCATGTTACCAAAAACCACTTGTACCCCTAAAGCTATTGAAATTGTTTAAAAAAGAAGTCACAAGGGAAATTAGAAGATACCTTGAGGCAAATGAAAATAAAAACACAACATACCAAAACTTATGGGATGCAGCGAAAGCAGTATCAACAAAAAAGTTTATAGCTGTAAATGCGTCGTACATTAAAGAAAGATCTCAAAGAAACAGCCTAACTTTACACCTCATAAAGCTAGAAAAAGGAGAACAAACTAAACCTAAAGCTATCAAAAGGAAGGAAATAATAAAGATTAGAGCAGAGATAAATTAAATAGAAAAAGAGTAGAAAAAAGCAATAAGGCCGGCGCGGTGGCTCAAGCCTGTAATCCCAGCACTTTGGGAGGCTGAGACGGGCGGATCACGAGGTCAGAAGATCGAGACCATCCTGGCTAACACGGTGAAACCCCGTCTCTACTAAAAATACAAAAAACTAGCCGGCGAGGTGGCGGGTGCCTGTAGTCCCAGCTACTCGGGAGGCTGAGGCAGGAGAATGGCATAAACCCAGGAGGCGGAGCTTGCAGTGAGCTGAGATCCAGCCACTGCACTCCAGCCTGGGTGACAGAGCGAGACTGCATCTCAAAAAAATAATAAAAATTAAAAAAATAGAACTGAGTTTGTTTTTTGAAAAGATCCACAAAATTGACAAATGCTTAGCTAGATTAAGAAAAAAAAAAAAAAGAGGAAGACCCCAACTAAAATCAGAAATGAAAGAGGAAGGCTGGGAGCAGTGGCTCACACCTGCAATTCCAAGCACTTTGAGAGGCCGAAGCAGGCGGATCATGAGACCAGGAGTTCAAGACCAGCCTGGCCAACATGGTGAAACCCCATCTCTACTAAAAATACAAAGATTAGCTGGACATGGTGGTGGGTGCTTGTAATCCCAGCTACTCAGGAGGCTGAGGAGAGAGAATCGCTTGAACCCAGAAGGCAGAGGCTGCAATAAGCCAAGATCATGCCACTGCACTACAGCCTGGGTGGCAGAGACTTTATCTCAAAAAAAAAAAGAAAGAAGAGAAGAGAGAGACATTATAACAAACGTCACAGAGGTTGCAGAGAGCCGAGATCTCGCCACTGCACTCCAGCCTGGGCAACATAGTGAGACTCACAATTGAGTCTATATATATATATATATATATATATATATATATATATATAATTTTTGTTTTTCTTGACTCAGAGTCTCACTCTGTCACCCAGACTGGAATGCAGTGGTGCCACCTCAGCTCACTGCAACCTCTACCTCCCAGGTTCAAGTGATTCTTGTGCCTCTCAGCCTCCCAAGCAGCTAAGACTACAGGCATACACCACCAAACCCAGCTAATTTTGTGTATTTTTAGTAGAGACAGGGTTTCGCCATGTTGGCCAATCTGGTCTCGAACTCCTGGCCTCAAGTGATCCGCCTACCTCAGCCTCCCAAAGTGCTGGGATTACAGGCATGAGCCACTGCAACCAGCCAGTTTTTACATTTTAAATGTTTATATAAAGACCTACAGAATTGCTTTGATTTTGCCTCTTGGCACACAAAGTCAAAGAGATTTACTCTCTGACATTTAGGAAAAGTCTGCCAAGGCCCCGTCAAAACCGTGAGAGTAGAGGTGCTCACCAAGTGAGTGGTGTCGAGGGAGGAGCATCATGCTTGAGGAAGAGAATAGACAGAGGTAAAACCACAATAAAGCAGCAGTGGATATCAAGGAAGGAGAGTGTTTCAAAAAAGACAGGTGGGCCAGGGTGCGAAGTGCTAGACAGAGGATGAAGACTGCCGCCTGAATTTGGGAGGCGAGAGGTCGTCATGTTAGTGGTCGTTAGGTTGGTGATCAAGTAGAGTGGTGGGAGTAGAAGTCAGATTGCAAGGGATTAACAAGTGAATAGTCGATCAGCAGGTTGAGGAGCATGTGTAGATTATCCTTTGAAAGAGTTTAATAGGCCCGCACGGTGGCTCATGCCTATAATCCCAGCACTTTGGGAGGCCGAGGTGGGCGGATCATGAGGTCAGGAGTTCAAGACCAGCCTGCCCAACATGGTGAAACTCCATCTCTACTAAAAAGACAAAAATTAGCTGGGCATGGTGGCGTGCTCCTGTAATCCCAGTTACACGGGAAGCTGAGGCAGGAGAATCGCTTGAACCCGGGAGGCGGAGGTTGCAATGATCCAAGATCGTGCCACTGTACTCCAGCCTGGGCGACAGAATGAGACTCTGTCTTGAAAAAAAAAAAAGAGTTTAATGAAGGGATAGGTCAGCATAGGGTGGTATCTGGCGTGGAGCTGAGAAGGTATCTATAGAATGGAGGAGACCTGAGTGTATTATAAGCAGAAGGAAAGGAGATGTAGAAAGAACAACTGAAGAGGCAAATAAAATGTAAGATCATGGTTGGAACAAAGCCTGGAGGTAGCGCTCTGGGTGAGAGTCAGACGACACCGTTGTTAAGGAAGGGGATGATTCTTCCTCAGCCATGACAGGAGGAGACCAAGGAGAGGCAGAGAGGCTTTCTGGTAATGGGAGTGGCCCCATAGCATAAGAGGGAAGGACTTTTTCTCCTGCAAACTTGGACATTTGTAAGTTAAAACAGTAAGCAGGGGGTTACCTGGGCCTGGAAACCACCCAGAAAACAGGGAGTGTGGAAATGCAAAGTAACAGTGAGCGCACAGTGAAACGTCTGGCCACGAAGTTCTGTCTTGGCAGAGAGGTGACAGACCAGAAGAAGATGGTCTGGGAGAATGAGAATGGTTCAAGGGGCTGGAACCCAAGCTAGAGACAGAGTGAGTTTGGTGGAGGGAAGAGAATTGAAAGAACCAGAGGTTGGCCGGGCGAGGTGGCTCATGCCTGTAATCCCAGCACTTTGGGAGCCAAGGCAGGCTGATCACCTGAGGTTGGGAGTTTGAGACCAGCCTGGCCAACATGGCGAAACCCTGTTTCTACTAAAAACACAAAAAATTAGTCTGGCATGGTAGTGCATGCTTGAAATCCCAGCTACTCGGGAGGCTGAGGCACGAGAATCGCTTGAACCTGGGAGGCAGAGGTTGCAGTGAGTCAAGATCATACCATTGCACTCCAGTCTGGGCAACAAGCATAAAACTCTGTCTCAAAGAAAAAAAAAGAAGACCAGAGGTTATACTCAAATAAGAGGATTTCCAAGTTTAAAATCTTGAAAACGAAACAATGATTGAGTGAAGAAGAAGGCATCCTAAGTGTGATTAAATGTGTGGGAGGCTGAATGAGAGTCAAGATGGAGATGACTGAAATTGAAAGGAACAGTCACAGGATCTCATTTAATCCTCATCATATATGTAGGCCATAGAGATGAAAAAACTGAGGCACTGAGAAGTTAAGTAACCAGTCCAAAGTCACGCAGCTAGGAAATGGAGGAGGTGAGCTTTAACCAGATCTGTAACTCTCAGGTTGAGTTGATCGTGTCATGAAAGGAAGATGGTGCTTTGCTCTCACTGAAGATAAGATCTGGGAAGGGGGTAAAAAAAGATGACATGGAGAGGGGAGGACAATGTCCTGCAGACGAAGGCAGGTCGAGGCAGAATTAAGCTTGAAGTTAGTTTAAAGATTGGGAAAGGAATAGGGAGGATTTAATCTGTATGAACAAGTTCCTAAATTAGAACTTAATTTTTTTTCATCTCTTTTTCTGGCCACATTTAACTAACTTGGTTCTTTGGAGGTTATCAGTGTGCAGCACTTTCACTTCGTCTCTCAGTATCTGCACAACAGTCTCTGAGGGTAGCTATTATTATTTTGCTCATTTTACTGAGGAACAAACAGCCTTAAAGACTGTGATCTGTCCATGATCACACAGGAAGTGACAGATACAGGCATGCAGTCCAGATATCGTGTTCTTTTGTTGATCCAGCTGAGTGAAAGCAAGACTTACTGCCTGTGCCACCCCTCTGGTGTTGAAGTCATCTCTAACTCCAGTCCCTTCAGCCTGAGGTAACTGAGACCAGAAGGAGGTGATCTGGGAGAATGAGGAGCGGAGCCCCAGGGCCTGAAACCAGGTCCTTGGAGAGAATCATTGAGAATCTTACAAGATGGTTGGAATATAGAGCTACCAGGCATAGCCTGTACCTTCAAAGAATTCTTTAAGTGGAGGAGAAAGAATTTTTTAAAAAATTACAATCCAGAAGGCTGAGGTGGGAGGATCACGGGAGCCTGGGAGACAGAGGTTGCAACGAGCCGAGATCGTGCCATTGCACTCCAACTTAGGCGACAGAGCAAGACCCTGTCTCAAAAAAAAAATAAAATAAAATAAAATCCAATATCCAAATTTCTATTCTATGCTGGTGCACACTGTCCTGTGGGAGCCCAAAAAGAAGCAGTCACTACTGCATTGGATGTTTGAGGCCAACTTCTGAAAGGAAGAGATTCCCAATGGATAAGGCAACTGAGTTAGGACAGAGCACATGGGAACAACATGCACAGAGGCATGGAGAGGAGCCTGTTGACCCATTTGGTGAACAAACTTGACAGTATGCTTAGTAAGTGGGACTCTTGTTAAAGAGCCAGGCCACTGGGGCCTTGTGTGTCAGGCTCAGGGCATCCACCTGTATACACAGGGCCATGGGGAAGAGCACTGTTGAGTTTTGAACAGGGAAATGATATGATTAGATTTGTATTCTGAGCAATCTTTCCATATCAAGGCAAGACTGGGCACAGGGGAATCAGGTAAGAGGGGCTGTCGCGGTGGGCCAGTTGAGAGATGCCAGCTTGAGCCTCGGGAGGAAGGGCAGAGAGGAGGGAATCTATTTAAGAACATAGGTTTCTGAGCACTTGTGCTGGTAGGGTTGCTGAATCATCGCAGATGCATCTGTTGCCTAAATACTACCCAACTGCTCTCCAAAAATGCTGCACCAATTTACATAGGAAATGTTCTTTAGAGCATCCCAGCTATTTTTCATTCTCTCTCAGTCTTCCCATAATGCTATTGCATATCAACTGCCCTGTGAAGGAGAATCATATTCTCTGATGATAAAGAAAATCAGAAGCTTCATGTTAAACTTGTGATTCCCCGTGTACCACGCATGGCTCGTCCCTGCTTTCTCTTCTACTATGCCCAGGCTCCTCAGTACATTGAAAGGTGTATCTTTCTTTATTGTTAGTCATCCCAGACTATAAATCTAGGTATACAAGAAACATGGCCTCTCTTTATGTTTTTCTGTATCAATCTAATTTCAATTCTGCACTCCATCTTGGCAGAGTCTAGGAAATTCACCCTGAGTCATCTTCACAGTTCCTGCTTCCCTGATGTCAAGAAGAGGTCTGGGAACTTTTCACAGTATCAGACATCTAGGAGCAGAGGGGTAGAGGGTCTTCTTGTCTGTAAGTTTCTGCTAAGCCATTCATTCTACCCTGTTCATTGCTGCTTTTGTGGCTGAGGAAATCCGCCAGGCAGCTGGGAGGCCTGCAGTTTCCGGTGCATCTCTCTGTGTACACCAGGGGACCACTCCTCTTTGGGGAATTACCACCTCCTAATAGTATTACTAGGAAGCAAGGCCCAGGGACCCACAGCTCTCTCTCTCCTCCCTCTTCTCCTTCTACTCAGGCTGTATACCTCTCCTGAGGCAATAAAGCACATAGCTGGCTTCATTTTGATAAGGTGTTGGGAGAAAGAGGGAAACACAAGGAGGGAAGAAGATACAGGCTTCAGCCTATGGCACCTAAAGGGATAAACTGATTGTCTACTAAAAATACAAAAAAAAAGTAGCCAGGTGTGGTGGCACGTGCCTGTAGTCCCAGTTACTTGGGAGGCTGAGGCAGGAGAATTGCTTGAAGCCAGGAGGCTGAGGTTGCAGTAAACCCAAATCGCACCACTGCACTCCAGTTTGGGTGATGGAGCGAGACTCTGTCTCGAGAAAAAAATAAAAATAAAATAAAATAAAATGTCAACATCCAATCTAACGTTAAAATACTTAGGCCAGGCACAGTGGCTCATGCATGTAGTCTCAGCACTTTGGGAGGCCAAGGTGGGAGGATCGAGACCAGCTTGGTCAACATAGTGAAACCCGGTCTCCACAAAAAGAAAAAATCAAGCTTAAAATACTTAAGTGGGAGTGTAGCCCAGCATCATGGATTCACGGGAAATCTTCCAGGGGACTTTGCCACTTTTCCTCTTAGAATGACGACCCTTTTCTTCCTAGGCCTGTGTGGTAGGCAGAATAATTCCCCAACTACCAAAGATATCCACATCCACATCCTAACCCAGAACCTGTGTGTGTGTGAGATTACATGTCGAAGGGGAATGAAGATTGCAGATAAAATTAAGGTTGCCAATCAGCACACTTGTGACAGGGATATTCTCTTGGATTATCCAGGTAGGCCCAGTGTAATCTCAGTGCCCTATAAGTAGAAGAGGGAGGCAGAATGAACGAGCCAGAGAGATGGCAGTGTGAGAAGGACTTGGCCTGATGTTACCAGGTTTTAAGATGGGGAAAGGGACCATGGGCCAAGGCATCCAGAAGTTGGAAAAGGCAAGGAAATAGACTCTTCCCTAGAGCCTCTAGAAGAAACACCAAGCCTGCCAACACTTTGATTTTAGTCCAGTGACACGCATCTCAGGCTTTTTTCTTTTTTTCTTTTTTTTTTTTTTTCTTTTTGAGACAGTTTCGCTCTTGTCACCCAGGCTAGAGTACAATGGCAGGATCTTGGCTCACTGCAACCTCCGCCTCCTGGGTACAAGCAATTCTCCTGCCTCAGCCTTCCCAGTAACTGGGACTACAGGTGCGTGCCACCACACCTGGTTAATTTTTTATTTTTATTTTTAGTGGAGACAGGGTTTCACCATGTTGGCCAGGCTGGTCTCTAACTCCTGATCTCAGGTGATCTGCCCACCTCAGCCTCCCAAAGTGCTAGGATTACAGGCATGAGCCATCACACTCAGTCCACATCTCAGATGTCTGACTTCCAGAACTATAAGATAATAAATTTGTATTGTTTGATACCACTAAATTTGTCATAATTTTTTACAGCAGTAGTAGGAAATGAATACAAGCTACAAAAGGAAATTCATGGTTTTTAATTTCTTCTTACGATTTTCAGTGTAACTGTTTCCATTCTGGGGCTTGAAGGTAGCCCTGAGCGTGGCTGGTATCCTGTTTTCTCCCACACCTAGGGTGGTGGAGGATGGGGTTAGGACACATGGTCTGCCTCTGGCCCTGGCTTCGTGGGCTCATAGAATCCATGTCTCCCCTTTCCCTCTAAACCATGTAAAAGCCAAGTCTTGACTAGAGATGAGTGTTGACAGCTGCTGGATCTACAAATAGGTCCTCCTTCCAGGCCTGTGGTAAGATTGCGCATCCCCGGGAACCTCTTTAGAATTAGGTGTGGACATGTGGCTTGCCTTTGCCAATGAAGCTTTAAGACACAGTGTACAATCCATCTCAGTCTCATTCCACTGCTGCAGTGAGCATGAGCGAATGTGCCAAGATGGGGCCACTGTCAGCGCCTGGATCCCTGGGTGACTACAGTGAGCCAAGCCTTCACTAACCTGTGTTGTACATTTAATGTGAATGAAAAATAAAGTTCTGTTTGATTAATGCTCTGAGGTTTGGTACTTTTTGTTTTACAGCATAGCCTAGTCTGGCTTGGCCTGACAAATCTGGGTCTTTTTTTTTTTTAAGAGCCAGGGTCTCAGTCTGTCACCCAGGCTGAAGTTCAGTGGCATAATCATGGCTCACTACAGCTTCGAACTCCTGGGCTCAAGTGATTCTCCTGCCTCAGCCTCCGGAGTAGCTGAGACTACAAGCACACACTACCACACCTGGCTAATTTAATTTTTTTTTTTTTTTTCTTATAGAGACGGGCTCCCACTATGTTGCCCCGGCTGGTCTCGAACTCTTGGGCTCAAGCGATCCTCCCACCTCAGCCTCTCAAGTACCTGGGACTGCAGGCGTGCGCCACCACACCAGGCTCTGGGTCTTACCAGATTCTCTGTCTCCTAGTCAGCCTCTTCACTCATGTGGCCACGAGAGGCAGTGCCTGAGCTTTCCTCACTTCAGGCACAAACATGTGCAACACAGACTCTGGCCCCAGCCTCACAATAAAAAATGAGAAAAAAAAAGAATCTGCCTGGTTTCTCTCCCCAGGGAGCTGGGAGGCTGAGGGAGCTAGGCCCTGCATAGGACCCAGTAGAGAAAGGAAGGAGCATTCCTTTTTGGAAGTGCCAACCTCAAAAGGGTGGAAGTAAATCCTTCGTGAGGCCTCATACCAGTTAGCTTGAACCTCACATGTACATTTAATACTTTGGCACCAAAAGCACTGGCCCATCCTGAAGGTCAACTTCTCTTGCAGGGAGTCAGAGGAGAGATATTGTAGTCCCTCGCCTCCAGCCTCGGCAGTCATGACAGGGTTGTCCCAATCCCCCAGGGCAGAAGGGAGTAGATGCCGCTGACCACTGGGCCCAAACCAAGGGGGTTCCCTTTTAAAAAAACAGAACAGAAACTAACAAACAACAACAATGAAGAACATCTCTTTCTTCTTCCAGGCAACTTCTGGCAGCTCTTGCTGGTCCCCTACGTCTCCACCGCCCCGGCCCTGTAGTCTCCATGTAGGGGCCAAGGCTGTGGAACATCAGTGGCTCCAGGGACCCTTTTTCTCTTGTGCTTTTCACTGCCCCTCATGCTTGCTGAGACTTTCTCCCCAGAACAGCCAGTGCTCCTGGTCTTTCACATTCATTATTATCTCACTGAGAAGGTCAAGAGGGTTAATTATTGATGACAATGTTATGAAACTTGTTACTACTCTTAAAGATAATATTCATTAACAGCTGTTTTGAAATTCTCATTGCCTCAGCACTATTGACTAGTGGCTTTCCACCTTGATGTGCATTACAATTACCTAGAGAGCTCTTGAAAACTACCCAGAGCCAGACACTCTCCCCGGCCTAATTAAATGAGAAGCACTGCGTCCTCATTGCTCTCTATCAGGCATAATTACCTCTCCATGTCTTTGTGCGCCGGGGTCCTAGTCCTTGACACACAAAAAGAATCAGCAGCAGCACTTGGTCGATATCCAGCCCCATCCCTCCCATCCTGAGGAGGTCTGACAAGTGTAGCATTCTTGAAATTTCTGAGAAATTGTTTCCTCCTGTACTCTATTCCCATCTCCACCCCATTCTTTCTAAAAGCCCATTTCCTCAAGTCAACATTTCTCAGAATATATTCTGTAGAGAGTGCGGGGGAGCTGGGAAAAACACAGTAGTTAGTGACTGTGGTTGGCTGATAATGGCTCCCAAAGATAAGTCTGGTACTAACCCCTGAAACCTGTGAATGCTGCTTTATTTAGGGAAAAGGGTCTTTACAGATGTAATGAAGTTAAATACTTGGCCATGAGGAGACTATCCTGGATCATCTGGATGGGACTTAAATGGCCTCACAAGTGTGTCCTTATAAAGGAGAGACAAAGAGAGAGCAGACATCCGGAAGAGGGAGCGCCCCATGAAGATGAAGGCAGAACCTGGAGTGATGCTCTCACAAACCCAGGAATGACAGCCAGCAGCTGCCAGATGCTACAGAGGTGAGGAATGGATTCTCTCCTAGAGCTTCTGGAGGGAACATGGCCCTGCTGGCACCTTGATTTTGGACTTTCAGCCTTCAGAACTTTGAGATAATAAATTTCTGTAATTTTAAGCCACCCAGTTTGGGGTGATTTGTTACGGTAGCCTCAGAAGCTAATACAGTGACCAAATGAGTTTGGTGACTCTGTCTATAGCAGAATGTCCTGAAAACTTTCCTATGCTAATGGGCATTGTTTTTCAAATACAGGCCCTAGACAAGTGCTCCACAGAACACACCCTGCAATAGGTCACACCTTAGCCAGCCACCACGAACCAAGCTCTCAGCACCGCAGATTGTATGTGTGCAAGACCTTTATGCATGAGACTATTTATTCATTTTATAACTCATTCCAATAAAGAATTATTTATTGAATATTATTTATTTTATTTTGAAGCAATCTCACTCTGTTGCCTAGGCTGGGGTGCAGTGGTGCCATCACGGCTCTTTGCAACCTCTGCCTCCCAGGCTCAGGTGATCCTCCCGCTTCAGCTTCCTGAGTAGCTGGGACTATAGGTTCACATCACCACATCTGGCTAATTTTTTGTATTTTTTGTAGAGATGAAGTTTTGTTACCAGAAAGGGGTCTCGATCCAGACCCCAAGAGAGGGTTCTTGGATCTCGTGCAAGAAAGAATTCAAGGTGAGTCCATAGAGTAGAGTGAAAGCACATTAGGAAAATAAAGGAATAAAAGAACGGCTACTCCATAAGCAGAGCAGCCCCAAGGGCTGCTGGTTGCCCATTTTTATTTTATTTATTTTATTTTTCAATTTTTATTTATTTATTTATTTATTTGAGATGGAGTCTCCCTCTGTCCCCCAGACTAGAGTGCAGTGACGCGATCTCGGCTTACTGTGACCTCTGCCTCCTGGGTTCAAGCGATTCTCTTGCCTCAGTCTCCCAAGTAGCTGGGATTACAGGTACCCACCACCATGCCCAGCTAATTTTTGTATTTTTAGTAGAGACAGGGTTTCACCATGTTGGCCAGGCTGGTCTTGAACTCCTGACCTCAGGTGATCTGCCCTCTTCAGCCTCCCAAAGTGCTGGGATTATAGGTGTGAGCCACCGAGCCTGGCCCTATTTCTTGATGATATGTTAAACAAGCGATGTGGATTATTCCTGCCTCTCCATTTTAGACCTTATAGGGGAACTTCCTGACATTGCCATGGCATTTGTAAACTGTCACTGGTGGGAGAGTAACAGTGAGGACAACCAGAGGTCACTCTTGTCGCCATCTTAGTATTGGTGGATTTTAGTCGGCTTCTTTACTGCAACCTGTTGTATCAGCAACGTCTTTATGACCTGTATCTTATGCTGACCTCTTATCCTCTCACTAAGAATGCCTTAACCTCCTGGGAATGCAGCCCAGCAGGTCTTAGCCTTATCTTACCCAGCCCCTGTTCAAGATGGAGTTGTCTGGTTTAAATACCTCTGACCATGTCATCTAGGCTGGTCTCAAACTCCTGACCTCAAGTGATCTGCCTGCCTTGGCCTCCCAAAGTGCTGGGATTACAGGCATGAGCACTGCACCCAGCCTATTTATTGAATATTTAAATAAATAAAAATGTATTTGTTGAATGAGCACCTACTATGCGTCAGAAATGATTCAAGGCCCTGGTGATATAGTGATTTATAAAACCCAAATTATATCTCTTGTGAAAAGTATATTCTAGTGAAATAATCAATCAATAAATAAGCAAATAAGTAGCAGGTAGTGATGAATGCTATAAAGAATATAAAATGGGCCAGGCACAGTGGCTCACACCTGTAATCCCAGCACTTTGGGAGGCCAAGATGGATGGATCACCTGAGGTCAAGAGTTTGAGACCAGCCTGGCCAACATGGTGAAACCTCATCTCTACTAAAAATACAAAAAAAAAAAAAAAAATTAGCTGGGCGTGGTGGTGTGCACCTGTACTCCCAGCTACTTGGGAGGCTGAGGCAGGAGAATCGCTTGAACCCAGGAGGCAGAGGTTGCAGTGAGCCGAGATTGCGCCACTGCACTCCAGCCTAGGTTACAGAGTGAGACTGTCTCAAGGGAAAAAAAAAAAAAATATATATATATATATATATACACACACACACACACACACACACACACACACATATATACACGTATATATAATAGGCCAAAAGGATAGAGAGGGATGTAGGTGTATTTTACAGTGGGTGATCAGAGAAGGCAAGGCATTTCACCAGGTTATTTACCCAAATTATCTCTTGTAATGCTCTCAACAACCATTTCATTATTATCATATAAGTGGGTGTCATCTCTACTTTGTACACAAGGAAACTGAGGCTCAGAGAAGTGAAGTGATTTGTCCAAATCACACAGCTATGAATTGGTCGATATGGGATTGGGATTGAGACCTAGGCGGGTCTGACACCAAACAAAGCCCATTTACTACTACCATGCTACACGGTTCCTGTACCCAGTTGAACTCCCATTGGAATTCACTAGAGCCTGCCTTGTCCTTTCTACTACAGTTGTTCACTGATTCCCAGTGGAGTTTGGGAAATCATTGACTAATGATTCTGAGGGTAAGAAATCTGGAGGCAGGGGATCAGATGGCAAAGGACACTTCTAGTCAGAGACTTGCCCTGCAGAATCGGTTCAACTTAGTTCTATATTTGGAAGGCAGTCATAGGGTACTGAAACTTCCTGCTTCCTCTCCTGGGTCTCCTCATCTTTCCTTTGTGTCCTGCCCCGTCACCTGGGGCCCTCAGGCAGAGCCACAGAGTCCAGCTAAAGATACTTTTCATGCCTTTGTGGCTCTGAGCTGCATCTCTGAGTCCTGGATGGTGGGTGGGACTTGGGCAGACAGACCAGCCAAGCAGTGGAAGCTTGGAGCAGGTCTACAACAGCATGCGGCCCAGTTCGGCTGGAATATAGGATGCACAAGAGAGAGTGGAGAATCGGGCTGGCCTGGAGGCTGGGGCCAGATCATGGAAGGCCTTAATGGCCAGGCCAGGAGAACAGCCTCCATTCTCTGGGCTGGTGTTTGCCAAAGCGTGTCCTGCAGACCATTCGTGTTTGGGGATAGTGATAGCAGTGACAGGAGGTGGTCTTTTGTGAGAAGGTGAAGGTTCCTTCTTAAATAAGTTGAGGTTCAGTGAAAGTGAACAGATTCCTTTTGTGCATGGTTTCTCCGACCTAGCATGAGGGCCAGAGGGCAAGCCAATGGTTCACGGTGAGTGCCATCCTCACAGTGAACATGGATGGAGCCCCGCTAGAGGCAGACTGGCCTGGGGGTGGCCAGTCAATCCTGTGGATTCGGCTCTTTATCGCCTCCTCTCTCTGCTCTCGGCCACCCTGCTACTTCCACTTCAACTAACACCCTCCTGCCCTCTAACGGGTCTCCCTGAACCTACCTGCCCCCATACCATCTCCCCTCTTCCAGACTCACCTTCCCTGCCCACACCACAGCCATCCTCTTCAACCATCCCATTACCCTGTGCCTCTTCAGATGAAAGCGCTTCTCTAGCTATTTTATAAGCTATGGTAATGCTAAATACTCCAGGTAATTAGTTATGTGAAAGACCACTACTCACTAGCAAATATGCTAAAAGTTCATCTGAGTCTCACGGAGGGTTTGTCCGAAGCCATCCTTGAAAAAATTGACTTTTTATTTTTATTTATTTATGTATTTATTTTGAGATGGAGTTTTACTCTTGCTGCCCAGGCTGGAGTGCAATGGCATGATCTTGGCTCACTGCAACCTCCACCTCCCGGGTTCAAGCAATTCTCCTGCCTCAGCCTCCTGAGTAGCTGGGATTACAGGCGCGTGCCACCAGGCCTGGCTAATTGTGTATTTTTAGTACAGATGGGGTTTCTCCATGTTGGTCAGACTGGTCTCGAACTCCCAACCTCAGGTGATCCACCCGCCTTGCCCTCCCAAAGTGCTGGGATTACAGCCGTGAGCCACCACACCCAGCCTTAACTTTTTAAAAATATCGTTCACTTTTTTTTTTTTTTAGAACTAGACAGAGCTTTACTGCACTGTTAGTTTCCTTGGTAACCACCTCTAGTTTCTGACCCCTAGACCTCCTGTCCTCGGTAACTGCAGAGTGTCTGAGGCACTCCCACACTCCCTGGCTCCAGGAAGATGCCCTGCCGTGGTTCTCACGACAGCCCCTGTGCTGTCTCAGTGCTCCACTCCAGAGCCCATCACCAGGTCCTGGACTGGGTGTCCTCAGCCCCTTAATTCATATCATGGTCTTTTCAAATCCAGTTGGAGGCAGGAAGGGTATTCACAAAATAAAATGTATTCCCAGAGACAGAAGGGTGGGCTGGTTAGGAGTGTGGACTTTGAAGCCAGATGGCTTGGTTTGAAAGCCAGGCTTTGTCACTTACTAGCCGTTTGATCTTGGGCAAGTGACTTAGCCTCTTTGAGTCTGTTTTATCATCCTTAAAAGAGAAATAAAATAGAATCTGTCTCAAAGAGTTTTCACAAGAATACATATATGTAAAAGTGCTTTTTTTTTTTTTTTTTTTGAGACTGAGTCTCGCTCTATCGCCCAAGCTGGAGTGCAGTGGTGCGATCTCGGCTCACTGCAAGCTCTGCCTCCCAGGTTCACGCCATTCTCCTGCCTCAGCCTCCCGAGTAGCTGGGACTACAGGCATCCGCCACCATGCCCGGCTATTTTTTTTGTATTTTTAGTAAAGACAGGTTTCACCGTGTTAGCCAGGATAGTCTCGATCTCCTGACCTTGTGATCCGCTCCCATTGGCCTCCCAAAGTGTTGGGATTATAGGCGTGAGCCACCACGCCTGGCTGTAAAAGTGCTTTAAGCAGCACCTGGCACTTGGGGAGTGTTCCTGGTCAATATTATTGTTGTGGCCATCTATCTGTCCACCCATCTTCAGATGTTTTGGCTTAGTCAGCAGTTAGTCTGGGATTTTGTGAGTGAGGAATTCGTGGGTGCCACAAGCGAGAGCATGTTTTTAATTTGGTGTCTCCTCAAGTTTCCTTTTTTTTTTTTTTTTTTTTGAGACAGTCTGGCTCTGTCATCCAGGCTGGAGTGCAGTGGTGCGATCTCAGTACACTGCAACCTCCACCTTCTGCTTCAAGCGATCTCCTGCCTCAGCCTCCCCAGTAGCTGGGATTACAGGTGCCCACCATCACGCCTGGCTAATTTTTTGTATTTTTAGTAGAGACGGGGTTTCAACATGTTGGTTGAGCTCATCTCAAACTCCTGACCTCAAATGATCCACCCGCCTCGGCCTCCCAAAGTACTGGGAGCACCCAAGCATGAGCCACTACACCCAGCCCTAGATTGACTCTTAGTCCAGAAGGCAGAGAGGTGAAATAACCTGTCCGAGGTCACATAGTTAGTAAATGGCAGAGCCAGGACCAGGAACCCAATCCAGACAGCCTGCTCCAGGGTCCATGTGCTTACCCACTCTGCTGCCCTGCCTTGCGTGGGACTAGCCAGGATCTGGCCAGACTGCCACTGATGCCTATGCCTGTACAGATGGCTGACTGCCTAGTTGGAGAAATATGGGCTCCACTCTAAGAGGAGGCAGGGCCTGGGCCGTGGCACCTCGGCACAGGACATGCAGACAAAGTCCCCAAGGCCAACACCACACCCTCTTGGGATTGTAGAAAACGAGTTTTGCTTGTTGAGGAATTTTCCAGAAGGCCTGAGAGTCCAAGCAGGTAAAGTTCAGCCCAGAGTCGGGCCCACAATTAAGAGGCCTCATGCAGGTCCTGGGAGGGCAGCTTCAAGCATTATTGGGTGTCTCAGAAGGTGTGGACCCAGGAAGAACGTTACTCGGCAGTTTCGCTCAGTGAAGTGTCTGGGTTGGACACCACGGTTTCTAGGGTGTGCCTTTCCCTGTTCCTGGAAGCCCAGCAGCAGCCAAGAGCCGCAGGCCATGCCCAGTCCAGACTACCTGCTCTTCAGGAAGCGGCCCTAGCCAGCTGTGCAGGCCCTCTTCAGTCTGGGAAAAGGAACTTCAGGCTCTCCGCTGATGACACCTTCTGAATAACACAACCCAAATCCCTTCTATTCAGCCAGTCTGAGCCAAGTATGGGGTCACCCCGGGAGCCTCTGGCATGGCCTGTATTCCTTGAGGGGCCCTGAGTGGCTTGGAGAAGCGGGCTGCTGATGCCTTGCAGCTGGAGGGCAGGCAGGCTTCCCTCCCTGGTCCAAAAGGCTGCAGGGGAAGTCAGGAGGAACTTGGCTGAGAGGTTGGAGGTAGCCAGACAGTGGGAAAAGGGAAGAAGTCCAGGACTCTAGAAGCACAAAGTGAGGCCACAAGCAGTAAAGGTGGGAACCAAGTGAGTGAGGGAGTGGTGCTTTCCTGGGACTGGGATGAGGCCAGAGGCCACTGCCAGAAAAGATGTGTTCCCAGGCAGGCTTGACCCCACCTTCTTCTCAAACGGCCTCTAAGCTGATTCAGGGAATAGCATCCAATATCAAAGCCATCCTGCCTGAGATTCTTTTGGTACTTTTTATTTTTTTTGAGACGGAGTCTTACTTTGTCACCCAGGCTGGAGTGCAATGGTGCAATCTCGGCTCACTGCAACCGCCGCCTCCCGGGTTCAAATGATTCTCCCACCTCAGCCTCCCGAGTAGCTGGGACTGCAGACATGTACCACCACGCCCGGCTAATTTTGTATTTTTATTTTTATTTATTTTTTTGTTTTGTTTTGAGAGCTCTTGTTGCCCAGGCTGGAGTGCAATGGTGCAATCTCAGCTCACCACAACCTCCGCCTCCTGGGTTCAAGTGATTCTCCTGCCTCAGCCTCCCGAGTAGCTGGGATTATGGGCATGCGCCATCATGCCCGGCTAATTTTTGTATTTTTAGTAGAGATGGGCTTTCACTATGTTGGCCAAGTTGGTCTCAAACTCCTGACCTCGTGATCCGCCCGCCTTGGCCTCCCAAAGTCCTGGATTACAGCGTAAGCCACCATGCCCGGCCTTTTATTTTGATGTAACATAAAACTTATAGGTTGGTGCAAAAGTAATTGCAGTCTTTGCAATTAAATGTGGTTTTTGCAATACTTTTAATTGCAAAAACTGCAATTACTTTTGCACTAACCTAATACAAACAAGTTGCAAGAATAGTACAAAGATTTCCTTTATGCACTTCCTCCGTATCACCTGTTGTTAGCATGTCACCCCATTTGCTTTATCCTTTGTGCATTCTCTCTTGCTCTGCATATTTGGTTTCCAAGTCACACAAAAGTAAATTGCAGACATCATGACCCTTAACTTCTAAATAACTCAATGTGTATTTCCTACAAACAAGGACATTCTCTTACATTGTCCAAATGAGCAAAATAACAGGAATATAAGGTTTTTGTCTAATCTCCAGGCCATATTCAAATTTTACCAATTGTCCCAATCTTTTAGCTTAATTTTATTCTTTTATTATTATTATTATTTTGAGACAGGGTCTTGCTCTGTCACCCAGGCTGGAGTGCAGTTGTGTGATCTCGGCTCACTGCAGCCCCAACTTCCTGGGCTCAGGTGATCCTCCCACCTCAGCCTCCCGAGCAGCTGGGACTACAGGTGTGCACCACCATGCCCAGCTAATCTTTGTTTTGTTTTGTTTTGTTTTGTTTTTTAGAGAGACAGGGTTTCACTGTGTTGCCCAGGCTGGTCTCAAACTCCTGTGCTCAAGCCATCTGCTGACCTTGGCATCCCAAAGCGTTGGGATTACAGGCGTGAGCCACAATGCCCAGCTTATTCTCCTTTTTTTTTTTTTTTGACACAGAGTCTTGCTCTGTTGCCCAGGCTGGAGTGCAGTGGCATGATCTCGGCTCACTGCAACCTCCGCCTCCCAGGTCAAAGTGATTCTCCTGCCTCAGCCTCCTGAGTAGCTGGGATTACAGGCACCTGTCACATGCCTGACTAATTTTTGTATTTTTAGTAGAGACAGGGTTTCACCATATTGACCAGACTGGTCTTGAACTTCTGACCTTGTGATCTGCCCACCACAGATTCCCAAAGTTCTGGGATTACAGGTGTGAGCCACCGTGCCTGGCCTTATTCTCCTTTTTGATGACTGTTTAATCACACAGCTAATGCATGAATGCAGTCTCTGAATAAAACAATACAGACAAGACCAAGGTAGTCCTCTTTGAACGACGCTCTCACTCCCAGCCCCTCTCACCTTACACAACGTCCCTGTAGAGTGTAATGGGGGAGGGTGAGGAGCCTGTGCCACTAACTAGCTATGTGACTTGAACTTTCTGTGTTTCTGTCATCTGTAAAATGAGGATGATGATGATAGTAACGGCCGCATAGTTACTACATAGTTGTGGGTATTAATGAATTCATCCCAGTAAAACCCTGAGAACAGCACCTAGCACATAGGTAATCAATAAATGTCCATCCAGTGAGGTGGCTCACGCCTATAATCCCAACACTTTGGGAGGCTGAGGCGGGCGGATGGCTTGAGTACAGGAGTTGGAGACCAACCTGGGCAACATAGCGAGACGACCCCTGTCTCTACAAAAAGTTTAAAAATAATAATAATAAGTTGGGCGTGGTGGTACATGCCAACAGTCCCAGCTACTCAGGAGGCTAAGGCAGGAGGATTGCTTGAGCCAAGGGAGTCGAAGCTCCAGTGAACTACGATCGCACTCCTCACTGGGCAACAGAGTACGACCCTGTCTCTAAAAAACAGAAAACAAAAACAAGCAAAAAAAAAAAAAAAGAACTAAAAAAAGCCCCAAAACAATAATGTCCTCAGTTCTTATGACCCTGGTTGACCTCATCCTGTGGGGAAACCCAAGGAAATGCAAGAAGCAAATTATGTCAACACTCCCCTCTATGGCTCCAGCCCAGCCAAGTGGGTGTCCGCTCTCACCACACAAGATGCCTGATTAGGGCTGTGTGATGAGGAATGTGTGGCTCCTGATGAGTCCTTGAGCAGCAGGATGTTTGGAGGACTGGCAGTGTGACACAGCCCTCCTGGCTGACTAGGCTTGGACAGATCACTTCACCTCTCTGAACCTCTATTCTGCAAAATGGGTGCAGTAGCCTCTCCCTCACTGGATGGCTGAACGGTTTAAAGGAGATCGTGTGTATGAAAGTAAAGCCTTGCAGAATGGAAGTCGTTTTATTTAATAGTTCCCAGGGGGCCGGGTGCGGTGGCTCAAGCCTGTAATCCCAGCACTTTGAGAGGCCGAGACGGGCGGATCACGAGGTCAGGAGATCGAGACCATCCTGGCTAACATGGTGAAACCCCGTCTCTACTAAAAAATACAAAAAAATTAGCCGGGCGAGGTGGTGGGCGCCTGTAGTCCCAGCTACTCGGGAGGCTGAGGCAGGAAATGGCGTGAACCCGGGAGGCGGAGCTTGCAGTGAGCTGAGATCCGGCCACAGCACTCCAGCCTGGGCGACAGAGCGAGACTCCGTCTCAAAAAAAAAAAAAAAAAATAGTTCCCAGGGAACTGCCAGAGACAGGATGACAGGAAGGTCATTGTGCTTGGTGGTGGGGCTTGGGTCCTGAGCTGCTTTCCAGCCCCCTCTACCCTGCCCTCACAAGAACGTTCCGTTCTAACCAGTCTGATCGCCCCTGGTGTGAGGAGCTCTTTCTTACTTCCTTGTCTTGGCACCTGATGTTCCCCCAGCCTGAGAACAGCCTCGTCTCCCTTTGCCACGTGACAAACAGCAGCAACGTCCTCCAAGACCAAGCTCAAACTTCATCTCCCCTGTGAGGCCTTCTCCAGTCCCCCAAAAGCAGTGTCCCCACACGTCTGGGAACTCACCCTCCTGGGTTGGGGCTGTCTGTCCCACCTCCTGGGCTCCCAAGGCCCCAGTCCATGGCCCCCAGCACTTAAAATGGACTTGCCTCCCAGGAGGGATTAGAGCTGCGGGACATGGGCAGAGGAAGAGGCAGGCCCCAGGCCCCAGGTCTCCCTGTGACTTCAGTTATCTTTCAAGGGAAATTCAGGGCCAGGAGAAGGAAGCCCAGGGTCCCAGCACTGTCTGGAGCAGATACACGCCCCTGCCCAGGGCTCGGACTCTTCTTAATTTCACGTAAGAGAGTCTCAGCCCCAGCCTGGGCCACACGGGAACCTCAGGCCTGACTGAGCCTGCTCCCCTAACAGCCTGGGGCCCGCGGCCGAGTCCAGGAGCTTTTGGAGTAGTGCTCCAAGAGGCATTCAGAGGAGCTGTGAGAGAGGTTGTGAAGCAGCTGACTCTGACAGAGAGGAGGAGGAAATGGCCCTTTTCCCGGGCTGGCCGGCCTGGCAGACAGCAGTAGGGGCCCTCCTTCCTGTGAGGCACTGGGCCCAGGCCTCAACCTTTGAGCCTCTCATCTCCTCAAACCACAGCCCAGAGGTGTGAAAAAAAAGAAAAAAACAGGGGGAGGGGTGGCAGAGAAGAGCCAGGTGCACATTTCACACCTTGACCACAGGTGGGGCCCGGAGCAGCTTCACTCTGACTAACTTCCTCCTCAGGCTTCCCCGCCAGCTGCTCTGGAGCGCGGAGGCAGGAGGCTCACCGGCCAGAACTCTGATTGCAGGCTCTTGGCCAGGCGGCTCTCCCCTAAGCTGGGCCTGGTTCTGTCCTGGTCTGGGAGCTGTTTGGGACCAGAAAGAACCAAATTAGACAGCTGGTCAAGAGTTTGGCTTGGCCCCGTAACGCAGGAACCTTCTAAGGCATCTTAGCTGTACATGACGGCAGAAGCCCACCACAGACTTGCAATTGGGAGGTTGGGAGGGGTCGGTTTGAAAGGTTCCTAGAGCAGGAGGAGACTGCTGCTCACTGGGCACCTACCCTGCCCCAGACACTTTCTACACATATCGTTTGCAGTCCCCAGAGCAACCCTATCAAATGTATCCTATCCTTAGACCCATTTTTCAGATGAGGAAACCAAGGTACAGAGATTAAATAATTTGCCTGAGATTACACAGCTGGGCAGCCAGAGGATTCAGCTAGGACTGGCAAACCCACCGTCCCCCTCCACCCTCGGTTAAGGCAGGAGGTGGCCTCTCTGGAAAACCAGCCCTCCAGCCAAGTCCACGCCTGTATGCCCCACAAGTGCTACCCTATATCACTGGCTCCCTTGATATGAAAGGCTCCTGGTTGCTCCGGGTTTGTAGCCAACATCTCTCTCACTCAACATTCTCGATTGCACTCCTACTAAGCTCTGGGCCCTGTGCTAGAAGCCTACAGCCTTGGTTATTCCAGGTCATCTTTTTAACAACCCTGCTGAGGAAACTGGCTCAACTCAGCTATGTAATTTGTCCAAAGTCACACTGGTTGAACAGGGTGGAGTCAGGGCTGGAACTCAGACAAGTTTAGCACTCTTCCCACAACATCATGGCCTCACCAGGAACAGCTCAGCCCCATAGCCCAGCTTGGGCTATCAGGACACGGCCCTGATATCAGGGTGTCCAAGCTCAGAAAGGAAAGCTCTCTGCCCCTTTCAAAGCTCTTGCCCTACTTTCTCTCATGTATCCTTCCCAGCAACTGGGAAGGACATGCGACAAACAAGTGAGGAGACTGGAAGGACACCAGGGAGGACACCAGGGTTACCTTTTTTTCTTTTTTTGAGACGAGTCTCACTCTGTCACCCAGGCTGGAGTACAGTAGCACGATCTCAGCTCACTGCAGTCTCCCCCTCCTGAGTTCAAGCGATTCTCCTGCCTCAGCCTCCCGAGTAGCTGGGACTACAGGCATATGCCAGCCTGGTTAATTTTTTGTCTTGTTTTGTTTTGTTTTTTGAGATGGAGTTTCACTCTTGTTGCCCAGGCTGGAGTGCAGTGGCGTGATCTTGGCTCACCACAACCTCCGCCTCCTGGGTCAAGCAATTCTCCTGTCTCAGCCTCCCGAGTAGCTAGGATTATGGGCATGCGCCATCATGCCCGGCTAATTTTTGTATTTTTAGTAGAGACGGAGTTTCTCCATGTTGGTCAGGCTGGTCTCAAACTCCCGACCTCAGGTGATCCACCCACCTTGGCCTCCCAAAGTGCTGGGATTACAGGCATGAGCCACCATGCCTGGCCTGGATTTTTATCTTTCACATGGACCAGTAACATTTCAACATCTATTTAGAGCAGGGCTCCCCAACCCACAGGCCGTGGACCAGTTAGGAACCAGGTTGGACAGCAGGAGGTAAGCTGCAGGGCAAGGGAGCATTACTGCCTGAGCTCTGCCTCCTGTCAGATCAGCAGAGCACAAATCCTGTTGTGAACTGCGCATGGGAGGGATCTAGGTTGTGCACTGCTTATAAGAATCTAATGCCTGATGATCCGAAGTGGAACAGTTTCATCCCGAAACCATCCCCACTCCAGTTCGTGGAAAAATTGTCTTCCATGAAACCAGTCCCTGGTGCCAAAAAGGTTGGGGACTGCTGATTTAGAGGACCCACATTGGGTTGTCAACTTCTGCCATCACAAGATATTTCCAAAACTACCATCTATTTTCCCCATCATTTCACAAAGAAAAGGCCCTTTTGATACCAAAAAAAAAGGGGACAAATAACATGACTGCTGAATACAAGACGGCCTTTAAATGGAACAGATGTGGCTTTCCGTGGTCAATTTTCTCATTTGCAGAAGCCTAGGGAACTCAAACTCTTCACAGGTCAGCACTGGGAAACTGTGGTCCCAGCTCCCATCCCTTTTCCACCCCCATAGGTAGCTACTGGCCAAGTCCTGCTCATCCTAACTGGCCTGCTTTCTGGAATCCTTCCTGTTTGCTCCACTGGCACTGCTCCTGACCTCTGCCAGGCCCTCAGTTCCCTCTGGCCTGAACCTGCAGGTGACAAGCTGTTTTAGAGCAAGGAGAGTCACATCTGTCCTCAGGAGGGGAAGGGCCTTGATGCCTTGCAAGTATGCATCATGTGAGTAGGTGTAAATTGAATTCCAGGCCCTAGCCTGGAGGCTTTGGTGGAGCAGTCTGGCTGAAAACTGGCCCCAAGACCATGGGCTAGCATTTGCTTTTCTCTCTCTCTCTCTCTCTCTCTCTCTCTCTCTCTCTCTCTCTCTCTCTTCTCTTCTCTCATCTTTCTCTCTCCCTCCACCCCTGCTTTCCAACTGAGGGAGAGACAGAAAGAGGAAATTGCTTGGTAGAAGCAAGTTATAGGCAGCCTTGCCCACTGATAATGAGAAGAGGGCGACAGGGAGGGGAGAAGAAGGCGAAGGGGAGAGCTGAGGGCAGGTGGGGAGAGGAACTGTTCACCACTCCCTGCCATAAAGTGACTGATGTGCCGTACCAAGGCTGCCTTACAGCTTTTCCTTAAGGTCAAGAGGTTCCTGTGGCCTCCTCCCCAACCCCATCCTTCTTGCCCCAGAAGCAACTGCTTTTATGAACTTGTGGTATCTCCCATCCCTGTTTTAAACTTTGAGAACAAACAGTGTTACCCAAAACAACATGGTATTGATTTTGCAGTGGTTTTTAGAGTTTATGTAAGTGGCATCAAACTATACATGGCATTCTGTAACTTGCCTCTTCTACCATGTGATTGTTGGCTTTTCTAGATGCATCCATGTTAAAATGTGTAGCTTTATTTCATTTGTTTTTAACTGCATGAATATATCATAGCTTACTCACTTAAAAGAAACTGAAGACAGTGTCATGAGTAGGAAAAGGAGAATCAGACAGCCGTGGGATCAATCCTCACGCCCACCTTTAATTGGTGTGTCTGGGGAAGGCCTGTCCCCTTTCTGAATCATCCATGCAGATAACCCCGCACTTCACAAGTGAGTGTGTGGTTGGAATAAGGCAGTGTCAGAGAAAGCACCTAAAGCAATGTCTAGCACATAGCAAGTTCATTACTGGTAGTTCCCTTCCTTTTCCCCATTGATTAGCAGGGAGGGGCGATGGTAAAGAGCTAGATTTAGGGTAATGACTTTTTAAAAAATATTTTAATTCCTTTTTAAGAGACAGGGTCTCACTCTGTCACCAGGCTGGAGTGCAGTGGTACAATTGTAGCTCAAGGCAGCCTTGAACTCCGGGGCTCAAGCAATCCTCCTGTCTCAGGCTCCTAAGTAGTTAGGACTACAGGCACATGCCACCATGCCTGGCTGGCTTCTTTTAGTTTTGGTAGAGATGGAGCCTCGCTATGTTGCCCAGGCTGGTCTCAAACTCTTGGCCTTAAGTGATCCTCTTGCCTCAGCCTCCCCAGGAGCTGGGATTACAGGAATGAGCCACTGCACCTGACTGAAATTTTTAAGAAGGTGGATCTCCTCTACCGACTTATTTCTCTACCCAGTCTTTACAATCATGCAAAGATCAACTCAAGGTCAGGACAGATGAGTTCCAATCTATGGAGCACTGACCCTACCAGTGCAGGCAGCAGGGCTGCCCTTCACTTCTCAGCTGCATTGGTTCTTCTTCAGACCTCTCTTCTCAAAGGACCTGCCCCCAGCCAGTCATCCTCTGCCCAGCTTTTCTGGTCCCAAGCTTGTGGCCAGCTCCTCCAGAAAGGCTTCACTCAGCCACGGAAACTCTGCGGCCTAAGGTTTAGGGAGGTCTGGTAGAGGTAACTCCCTGGAACAGGCTGCTGCTGAGAACTGCCTGAAACTCCCACTTCCTCTGTGACTGCAGGTTTCCAACCACAAGCACCAAAGCAGAGGGGCAGGCAGCACATCACCCAGCAGCCAGAGCACCAGCCCAGCCATGGTCCTTGAGGTAAGTGTTGCTGCCCAGCAAGGCCAGGACAGAGTTCGAAGTGGAGAACCCGGGGCACTAGGGGAATACCACGGCTCGCCCACAGCCCAGGGTCACCACAGGGTTGGGTGAGTAGCTGGAGGCTGCAGGGTTATGGCAGAAACAGCACTGGGGAATTGGGAACCCAGCTTGGCCACTGACCCTGGGTGCCTCTCCTCTCCTCTCTGGCTTTGGTGTCTCGTCTGCAAAATGCGGGGGCGGGGGGCAAGTAGACTCTAAGGCTCCCTTCAGGCGACTTGGAGCTTTGACTCTCGCATGCTGGATTGAATTGGCACTGGGGAGGCCTGCAGGTCCGCAGTGCTGGGGGTGAGGGGGTAAAGAAGATTCCTTCTCAAGCTCAGTGGGGGATCCCCTCGTGGGCAACTAAATGGCCGTGCAAGCCTCAGTGTAGGGAGGGGGAAGGACTGGGCAGACCACATGCATTTGGGAGGCGTGGTGACTTGTAGAGAGGCCACATGGGGAGAGGGGGACAGGAAGTTGGGGTCCCCGGACAAGGGCCGAGGAGGGAAGAGGAGGGTCAGTGACTGGAAAAGGGGATTGTGGAGAGGCACTGGGGAGGAAGGTGATTGAACTATGTGTTGGGGGTGGGGGCACTGAGGATGCAAGGCAAGCTGTGAAGGGAGAGCAGGGAGAGAGAGGACAGTGGACAGAGAGGGCTCTGGGCACCGGGGGGACGCTCTTCCTCCCGCCCAGGGGTCCCTGGGCCTATGGGATCACGCAGAAGAGTTCAAGAGAAGCAGCCTTTGAGAAGGGAAGTCACCATCCCAGAGCCCAGGCTGAGCGGATGGAGTTGAGGAGGTATGGCCCTGGAAGACTGGCGGGGACGGTTATAGGAGGAGCTGCTCAGAGTAAATCACAGACTAAATCAGACTCAGTCACAAAGGAGTTCCTGCCGGGCCTTTACATAGCCCCTTCCTCTGCGTTCCCTCCCTCACAGGTGAGTGACCACCAAGTGCTAAATGATGCCGAGGTTGCCGCCCTCCTGGAGAACTTCAGCTCTTCCTATGACTATGGAGAAAACGAGAGTGACTCGTGCTGTACCTCCCCGCCCTGCCCACAGGACTTCAGCCTGAACTTCGACCGCGCCTTCCTGCCGGCCCTCTACAGCCTCCTCTTTCTGCTGGGGCTGCTGGGCAACGGCGCGGTGGCAGCGGTGCTGCTGAGCCGGCGGGCAGCCCTGAGCAGCACCGACACCTTCCTGCTCCACCTGGCTGTGGCAGACACGCTGCTGGTGCTGACGCTCCCACTCTGGGCAGTGGACGCTGCCATCCAGTGGGTCTTTGGCTCTGGCCTCTGCAAAGTGGCAGGTGCCCTCTTCAACATCAACTTCTACGCAGGGGCCCTCCTGCTGGCCTGCATCAGCTTTGACCGCTACCTGAACATAGTGCACGCCACCCAGCTCTACCGCAGGGGGCCCCCGGCCCGCGTGACCCTCACCTGCCTGGCTGTCTGGGGGCTCTGCCTGCTCTTCGCCCTCCCAGACTTCATCTTCCTGTCGGCCCATCATGACGAGCGCCTCAACGCCACCCACTGCCAGTACAACTTCCCACAGGTGGGCCGCACGGCTCTGCGGGTGCTGCAGCTGGTGGCTGGCTTTCTGCTGCCCCTGCTGGTCATGGCCTACTGCTATGCCCACATCCTGGCCGTGCTGCTGGTCTCCAGGGGCCAGCGGCGCCTGCGGGCCATGCGGCTGGTGGTGGTGGTCGTGGTGGCCTTTGCCCTCTGCTGGACCCCCTATCACCTGGTGGTGCTGGTGGACATCCTCATGGACCTGGGCGCTTTAGCCCGGAACTGTGGCCGAGAAAGCAGGGTAGACGTGGCCAAGTCGGTCACCTCAGGCCTGGGCTACATGCACTGCTGCCTCAACCCGCTGCTCTATGCCTTTGTAGGGGTCAAGTTCCGGGAGCGGATGTGGATGCTGCTCTTGCGCCTGGGCTGCCCCAACCAGAGAGGGCTCCAGAGGCAGCCATCGTCTTCCCGCCGGGATTCATCCTGGTCTGAGACCTCAGAGGCCTCCTACTCGGGCTTGTGAGGCCGGAATCCGGGCTCCCCTTTCGCCCACACAGTCTGACTTTCCCGCATTCCAGGCTCCTCCCTCCCTCTGCTGAGCCGGTTCTGGCTCTCTCCACATCCTGGCTCCCGGGACTCACTGGCAGCCCCAGCACCACCAGGTCTCCAGGGAAGCCACAAGCCACCCTCCCAGCTCTGAGGACGGCACCATTGCTGCTCCTTAGTTGCCAAGCCCCATCCTGCCGCCCAAGGTGGCTGCGTGGAGCCCCACTGCCCTTCTCATTTGGAAACTAAAACTTCACCTTCCCCAAGTGCTGGGAGTACAAGGCATGGCATAGAGGGCGCTGCCCCATGAAGCCGCAGCCCAGCCCAGGCCTCCAGCTCAGCAGTGACTGTGGCCATGGTCCCCAAGACCTCTATATTTGCTTTTATTTTTACGTCGAAAATCCTGCTTAAAACTTTTCAATAAACAAGATCGTCAGGACCAAGGCGTGTTCGTGCATCATTACAGCCAGCCCACCTGGGCTCCAGGGGCACTTCTGCTTCTCCCTGCCTGGCCCTGGGTCTGTGCCAGCCCATCCTGCCTTCATCAATGTCTGTCTGCAGCTTTGTCTCTGCCCCCGTGGGCACTCCTGTTCTACTCACAGGGAAACACCCAAGTACCTGGGTGCAGAGTGACCAGTTAGGCAGCTGGTTGACATAATTGGGGAAGGGGCCATCAGACCTGAACACGAGAGCTCTGCACTCCAGCAGCTCAAGGCAGGAGGCAAGATGTGTACGAAACTAGTGAAACCCAGCAGCCTGGGCCATGGGCAAATAAGTGGCACAGTGAACCCACAGCTCAGGGCACTGAAGGTTGGAGCCATTTGGAAGGCTTCTTGAAGACTTAAAGGGCAGGTAGTATTTCCAGGCATAAGGGAGGGCAGTAGCAAAGGTGGGAAGGCTGAAAGTAAGACTGAAAGGTTAATTTGGGATCAGGTGATGATATTGGAGACCATTCAGAAGGCGCTACTGGTTTTTCAGGTGAGTGATACAAGCGCTTACTAGGGAAATGGCTGCGGGCTTGAAGAAAAGCAAGGCCAGATGACTTGCCAACAGTCATTAGCACACAGCCACCTGGAGGCGGGCTGTGGGGAGCATTTTTCCAGGGCTATCAATGAGGCTGAAGTGAGGGGAAGAAATAACTGGGGTTTCCCAGAAAGGCAAGTGACAGGGCTACTGAGTTAAAACAGAAGGTGACGGGTGGGTCTACTGCACTGTCAGTGCCCCCTAATTAAGTCACCAATGTGCTAGGATCCAGTTTCACAGGCCAGCTGGGCCCCTGCTGAAACTGCAGATACGGCTAGAGGTGGGAATGGGGAGGAAGAATCTCAAGTTAGCTGGGGAAGCTCGTCCCACCATATAAACACACCATCCCGCTTTGTGGCCACCAGACACTCCAAGCTTTTACAAAATGAAGAAAAGCAGGGAAATGACAGAACGCACCCTGCCTAGAAAAAGTATCAGGGTAGTCAAGATGCTTCTGGCCGGCTGAAAATGTGGCCTCCAAGATGTCCACGCGCACCGCTGCACTCCAGCCTGGGCGACAATACATACATACATACACACATACATACATACATACATACATACAAATAAAAGTGAAAGAGGGAGGCAGCAGGGGAGTCAGAGAGGGAGCTGTTGCTGCCTCTGGAGGACGGACCATGAACCCAGGAAATGTGAGCAGCCTCTAAAAGGCAAAAAAGGCTGGGAGCAGTGGCTCGCACCTATAATCCTAGCACTTTGGGAAGCCAAGGTGCGTGGATCACTTAAGGTCAGGAATTCCAGACCAGCCTGGCCAACACAGTGAAACCCTGTCTCTACTAAAACTACAAAAATTAGCTGGGCATGGTGGCAGGTGCCTGTAATCGCAGCTACTCGGGAGGCTGAGGCAGGAGAATCACTTGAACCCAGGAGGCCGAGGTTGCAGTGAGCCAAGACCGTGCCACTGCACTCCAGCCTGGGTGACAGAGCAAGACTCTGTCTCGAAAAAAAAAAGAAAAAAAGGAAAATACAAGGCAACAGATTCTCCCCCAGAGCCTCCAGGAAGGTACACAGCCCTGTCAACACCCTGATTTTAGCCCAGTGGCACCAGTGATGGACTACCTGACCGCCAGAACTGTAAATGTATGTTGTTTTAAGCCACTATGCTTGTGGTAATTTGTTGTGGCAACCATAGGAAATGAATACAATGTGGATCCCAGTCCATATCCTGAATTGCTCCAAGAAGTAGGGAGGCTGCTAAGTCCTTATGGGCAGTCACAGAAGCCAGAGAGAAACACGGAGTGTGGCGCACTCCTCTAGACAAGTCCTGGAGGGCTTCAGATGTCCGGAGTCTTGGACAAGAGACCAGAGGGTCTGTTCTGCTCTAGGTGCAGGGAGTCAATGAACAGACTTTGCTAACAAGTGAGATGCAGAAAACTTTATTTTTTGATTACATGGCTCAGATAGTTTCAATCAATACCATCAGCAACGAATTTTATGAAACACGTTTGTCTTTCCTGTCTACATAGATGTCACAGTAGCCCTGGTGTTTAAGTGTTGCCTCTAAAACTTGTCCTCTTTCCAGCGTTCTCCTCTTTCTCTCAACCTGCCACTCTTGAAAACTCACTTTTCTTTTGCATTTTGTCCTATATGTGAAAAATATGGAACTCAACTAAGACCCAAGGTAGATCCCAAGGGCTTCAGAAATACCCTGTCAAGGGCACAGAATAGTTAGCAACAGAGTCCCTGGTTAAGGGCAATCATCATTAATAACATGAAGCTTAAATTCTAATATTACTTGCTTAACAGTACCTAAATTCTAATATTCCTAACTTCACAAAAACGAACTTTTCTAAAACTTCTTACCAGTAAAGGATGTATAGCTCCCATGAATATACTCTCAGATAACTTTAAGAATTCTTCATTGCCTTGTAATTCCTGCCAAGTGTTTTCATCATATCCCCGTGGCTAATCCTAGCCATCTCCTGCTTAATTTTTCTATAATACTTCTGCACATACACAGCAAATGGTCATACGTGGGGCACAACACGGGTCCCATGTTTCTGAGTTAACGGCACCATGACCAGAGACCCCTCACATTTGCCACAGATGAAGCGGCTGGTGTCCAGCGATTTGGTGTAGCGGCCAATCCTGGGAAGGAAAGGAACAACACACAACAAAAGAATCAGTCACTGCACCTCAGCATCGGCTCTGAGATGTTGGCCTTGGGCCCAAAGCAATAATTTTCTCTGGGTTGTCAGAGACCCGGGCACCAAGTGGCAGCAGTGGTCAGACCGGCTCAAATTACTGAAGAGAAAGGAGAAAGAGAACATGGAAAGGAGAGAGGTTCTCCTCCTCAATTCAGACAGCCATCTACTTATGAAATCACTCAAGAGCCACTTGGAGGCCCCAGCAAAACATAACTGGGAAAAGTCTGAGGAGAAGAGTCTTACCTGGTTTTGCACCCAGTACATTCATAATGGACCTTGTAGTTAATCTTATAGTTATGGCAACGGGTGATCTTGGGCAGCTCCGGTGTATCCTGTTGGATTTCCTGGCATAATACTTCCATGTGTCACCATGAGAATCACGGATACCATCAATCAGCCAGGAGGCAGCATGGCATATTTCATGGATCAAAGTATCCCGGATTCGGTCTTGAAAGAAGAATGAAAAGAATTGTGAGCACTAAAACCAACACTCTTTTTTTTTTTTTTTTTTCTTTTTTGAGACAGTCTTGCTTTGTCGCCCAGGCTGGAGTGTAATGGTGTGATCTCGGCTCACTGCAACCTCCACCTCCTGGTTTCAAGTAGCTGGGATTACAGGTGTGCACCACCATGCCCGGCTGATTTTTTGGTCTTTTTTTTAGTAGAGACGGGGTTTCGCCATGTTGGCCAGGCTGGTCCCGAACTCCTGACTTCAGGTGATCCACCCACCTCAGCCTCCCAAAGTGCTGGGATTATAGACGTGTGCCACCACACCCGGCCCCAATCCTCTTCTTATCTGCTACCCAACAACCCCTCGACTTTCAGCCCCACCAGACACAAGGTTATCTTACAGAAGCACATGCAGGTAAGCATGAGTGTTACCTTCCCAGGATTCTCAAAGTGAATAGTGAACCTATTTCAACCCGATATTGTTTACGGCAAAGGGCCTTCGGTGAGCAGGTCTTTTCAGAGCAGCTCCAACATGCTCATTTTTTTGTGAGGCACTTCTAGAAAAATATCCAGACAAGATCTAGTTTCTGCCCTCCAGGAACAGAGGTGGACAGGGTGGGGAGCAATCGCTATGGCCGTGGGATTTGGTTAGAAGCTCCATGGTGAAATTGGGATCTCACGGGTTCTTACTAATTGATTGAATTTAGAAAGGCCATTCTGGGTATGGCAAAACATGAGTATGTGGCACATTTTTAAAAACATTTTAGAGACTGAGTCTCGCTATGTTGCCCAGGCTGGAGTGAAACTGCTATTCACAGGTGTGATCATAGTGTACTACAGCCTCGAACTCCTGGGCTCAAGCGAGCCTCTCACCTCAGCCTTCCAAATAGCTGGGACTACAGGTGTGTGCCAACGCACCCAGCCTGTGGTATGTTTTAAAGGCCAGTGTGAAGACAGCCTGTCTGGGGCGTGGGCTAGTGGTAGAATACTGAGAGACAAGATTGGCCAAGCCAAACAGGGGCACATTACAATGGCCTCAAAAGCCAGGCTCTAGGCCTTGAAAAGCCCTGGTTTCTCAGCAGGAAAGCAATGTAGTTACATATGGGAGACGAAATGGAGCAGGGATGAGGGCCTGTCCTTGGATGGAGGCACAGATAGAGAAGGAATGGTGAGCTACTGTGAAGGAAGATTTGGTGACTGGCTAGACATAGGGGACCTTGAACCTCAGCTCCTGAGAGAATGAAGATGCTACTGCTGGCAAGGGGGAAATGCAGAGAGAAAGGCAGGCCTGGTATAGATCGATGGGTATGATTCACAGGGATGGTGAGACATCCAATAACTATGTCCTCTAAGCAACACACAGCATGCCTGCCCACCCAAGAATGACAGTTCGAGCTGTGACACAGGCTACCAGCTAGGAGTGATTTCACAGGCACAGTGTCAGAAGGAAAGAGCATAGTGGTGAAGCTGCCACACTCCTGCCATCACCTGCAGAGTCGCAGACTTTCAAGCCAATCTGGATCTCGGCAAAGCGGTGCCTCTTTGGGTGCCACATCTCACCAGTCCTGCATGAGCCAGCAGTTTTCAACATCTTGTTATTCCAGCCTATCCGTAGTTTCTCTGGCAGCTGAGAATGAAAAGCAAATTAAAGGAATCAGAAAGCAGTTTTGTTTTGTTGTTGTTGTTGAGACAGAGTTTTAGCTCTTGTTGCCCAGGCTGCAGTGCAATGGCGCAAACTAAGCCCACTGCAACCTCTGCCTCCCAGGTTCAAGTGATTCTCTTGCCTCAGTCTCCCAAGTAGCTGGGATTACAGACGTGCGCCACCACACCCAGCTAATTTTTCGTATTTAGTAGAGACAGGGTTGCACCATGTTGATCAGGCTGGTCTCGAACTCCTGACCTCAGGTGATCCGTCTGCCTTGGTCTCCCAAAGTGCTGGGATTACAGGCGTGAGCCACCATGCTGGGCCCAGAAAGCAGTTTTAAGCAGACCAGAAAATATTAACTCCAGAGTTTTTTACCCTCTAATAAAAAGGAAAAGGAACTTTCTCCCCCAGGTTCTTGGCTCAGAGCAAGTTTGAGAAGAAATTTATTCAAAGAGAATACAAATCAAAACATTCTGAGGAGAATAAAAGCCACATTGAAGTCTGGGTAAAGACAATAAACAGGCAATCAGGACACAAGGGAGACTGATAGAACATGTGAGTGCAGGACCTGGGCTCTCTTGTCCTTGGGGCAGCCAAGGAGAGAAGGACAACCCTGCTGAGGTGGGCGAGGCTGAACTGAAAATGCAACTCAGAACACTTCAGGTTCCACCCATCTGATGTGACATCACTGTCATCCGGAAGGGCACCAAAGGCTGGGGAACCTTTAGGAATATGTAAGAACTTCCCTCCATAAAATGTTGTCACCAGAGATGATAAAGTCTGAAAAATCTAATGACCAATAGGTCTCTCTGCCTCCAGATTTTATCCAATCCAGTCCATACCCACAGGTTACTGTCAGGTTAATGTCTTTCAGCAGGTTAATTTCATTCACTCCCTGATGCACCCCATCCCTGTGCAGTGGTGCCTACTCACGTAAATTTAACCTCCTCCAACCTGATTCCCAAGGCCCTCCAGTATCCAGTCCTACACTATCAAAAAATAAGAGCTTACTATGTCCTAGACCCTGTTCTAGGCACAGTATGTGTATTAACTTATGGAAGGGTAACAATAATCCTATGAGGTAATATGTACCGTGTTGTCCCCATTTTATAGATGAAGAAACTGAGGCAAACTGAGGTCAAGTAACTTGTTCAAGGTCACACAGCTCTTTTTCCATTATCCTTCCACAAGAATCCTCTCTTCCTGATTGTCGAGCCTCAACTCTCCCTCTCCCCCATCCTGTTGTTCTCGCCACTTACCATCCTTTAAGAAGCAGAGTCTCACTTCCTCCAGGTAATCTTACTTCCTGACTGTTGAGGCTCTCAATGATTTCTCCCTCTGCTGATCTCCTGTGGTAACAGCCATCTGTCCTATACATTATAACTCATACACATTCTCTATTGCTTTCACTTGTGCCAGGGCTCATCTCCCAACTCAACTGCCTCTGCTCAAGGGCGGGAAGTATATATGGTTAGTGCACCTCACAGCACCAAGAGTACTGGTGTATAGCAGGTGCTCAATCAGTGCTCATTCATTGATCCTACCTTTTTATCACAGACGGATCTGTTAAACAGGTCATAGATTCTCCGAACCAATTCATCCCTATTTCGCTTTAAATTTTTTCCAGAGTATCTCTTTGACTTTTCAAGGCCATGCAAGAAACATCCAGGGACTTTGCACTTACGAGTCCTGTAAAGATAAATTCAACTGAGGTTTATGTAGCTAAAGAGAGAGAAGGAATGCACATGTAAGCGTCTTGTCAAGACCTGTCGCTCCCTCTTCCATCCAGCTCCTTAGAGGAGGGCATTTCCCAAGCCTTCATTTGCAGCCTTTTCTCTTCACTCTTTGCAACCCTCAGAGGTATAAAGCCCATGGTTTCAACCTCAAAGAGACTTATCCCCACATCTGTATCTGCACTCTGGAGCTCTCCTGAGACCTAGTTCTGAATTTACAATTGCCCAGTGCAAACTTCCAACTGACTAACATGAATGTATCTCCAGCTAAACATGTGTTCAATTATCAAACTTGTGTTACAATTGGCTGAAAAACCTCAAAGACATTTTTAAATTCCTTTTCTCGGCTGGGCACGGTGGCTCACACCTGTAATCCCACCACTTTGGGAGGCCGAGGCGGGTGGATCACAAGGTCATGATATCGAGACCATCCTGGCTAACACGGTGAAACCCTGTCTCTACCAAAAATACAAAAATTAGTCGGGTGTGGTGGCAGGTGCCTGTAGTCGCAGCTACTCGGGAGGCTGAGGCAAGAGAATGGCGTGAACCCGGGAGGCAGAGCTTGCAGTGAGCCGAGATCGCGCCACTGCACTCCAGCCTGGGTGACAGAGCAAGATTCCGTCTCAAAAAATAAAATAAAATTCCTTTTCTCTCTTTATTGGGCACAGAGACAGACTATCTTCTTCACACTTTCTCTTCCAGTCAGCCCCTCCTTTCCATCCCCCTGGTTCTGACTCTAGTTCAAGTTCTTGTCCTACCCTTTATGCCTGGATATGAGAACATTCCAGTGTTCCTTACTTCCAGGCTCTTTCTCTTCTCATCCAATCACACATACCCCTCCAGATTCATTTTCGCAGGCCATGCTCCAATTACTGTCCCCCTCTGGTTTTTCACTGCCTGGCCTGACATTCATGGCCAGGGTCAACCCTGTCCGAAGCTCTATTCCCAGCTACCACTGCCACTCTAGCCAAAGTGGGCAACTTAAATGTTCCCTGGACACAAATTGCAATTTCCCGCATTTGTGCCTCGGCACAATCTATTTTCCCACGGCTTGCAATGACTACATCTCCACCTCTACTGAGAATAACCATCTGCGCAGCACTTTATCATTCGCAAAGAACTTCCTTTTGCATTGTCATATTGAATCCTCACAACCGCCCTTCAAAGAAGCTATTACTATTTTTACGATCTCCACTGTGCTCAGAGGTCAAGTGACTTGCCCAAAGATCATAGAGACAGTGAATCTCCTGATCCAAATCTCATGGTCTTTTGATTAAACTACAATCGCTGCCCCATCTTTCAAGGCCTAATTCAAATGGCACAAAGAATAATGCTGAGCACATAAAGGACTCATACTGTAATAACTACCATTTAAAAAGAAGCATTTTTATCTTAGCTGGAACAGTCCACTAAGTCCAGAGATGAGCCCAAAGAGCTGGAAAGATAAAAGGGGAGCAAACGCAGCAAGTTTCTGACTTAACAGAACTCCTAAGAATGAGATTTTGCCAGAACAGTTATTAACCCTTAAGTCATAAACTAAACCCTACGTGAGGAAGTTGGGCTGCAGAGAGGCGAAGTACCAGACAAGACAGAGGTTACGGAAGGGTCTTCATCCCAAGCCTGAAATGGGGGACTGAAACATTTCTGCCTCCAGTTACTTAGGTCTGGAAGCAAACTTACATCAGTATTTAAGGTGGCAGATGCAAACCTGAACCCTCTGCAGACTTTGGCAGAGCCCAGACCCTGGTGTGTTTGTGCTCACAGAACGCCGGCCTTGTGGCTTAGCATACTTTCACCTCAAGGCCTGTGGCTCTTTACTGCAGACTGAGCACCTTCACATCACAGGAACCGACAAGACCCCAAACTGGGAAAATCAGACACCATGACCAGCAAGCAGCCTACACAGGAACAATGCTAAGCATAACAGGAAGCCTCCAGACGACACAGGAAGTGCTAAACAACAGTTAAGAGTCCAAATAGACTAGCCTCCTTTGGATAATGCAGACTGACAATGACACCAAGGGACAGCTTTTCCCTTCTTTTGTCACGCTCTGGCAAAGCAACCTGGGAGCTACCCAAGACACACGTCCCTGGAGGCAAAGTAGCTTAAATATGTAGTTAGGAGTCTAGAGCAGAAACCTTGCTGAAAGGGGATCCAGCTAAAAGAGCACTTGGCAAGGTGCTACCAGCTACCTCAGCCAGTACAGAAACAGACAGCCCTTCTGTTCAGGTCCAGGGTAACCTGGTGCCCCTATGCCTGACATAATCAGTCTTTTTCCCCTCCCTTAAGATATACTTATTGTCCTCAAACACTCGTTAAAAAATAATGAGTCCTTCAAATACATTCCTTGTCTTGTAAGACAATTCAGATGTGAGTATACATTACTCTTCAATGAAAGTAAAAGAAAATTATGCAAATTAGCCGGGCGTGGTGGCGGGCGCCTGTAGTCCCAGCTACTCGGGAGGCTGAGGCAGGAGAATGGCGTGAACCGAGGACGCGGAGCTTGCAGTGAGCCGAGATCGCACCACTGCACTCCAGCCTGGGCGACAGAGCGAGACTCTGTCTCACAAAAAAAAAAAAGAAAAAAGAAAAAAAAAGAAAATTATGCTTACTATATCAAATTTTTAAGGGAAAAACTAAGAAATTCCTGGAATCTAAATAAGAAAACACATTAATTTTTTGCCTTAAGTATTAACATGTATTTGGTCTACAGGATCAGTTGTTGTTTTCAGTATCAACTATATATAGCTTAATAGAAATAAAGGAATGATAAGCAATCCATTTCATCCTAACATTTAAGCTGAAAAATTCATAAGGATATACATAGTAGTAACAGTAACTGGGTTCAGCTAAAGCACTAGAAAAACCTGGAAGACAATCTGACCACTCTCCCTCCAATTCCAACAGATCAATGTGTTGCTTCTGCCTTCTCACCATTTCCAGTGCCTTTGCCTTGGTTTAGCATAAACTGGTGGCCACGAAGCTATATCAAGCCTGAAAAAAAGTATCTTGCTTGGCTACACATAGTTCTTTGATCTGAGTTGAAGGACATGGGCAATCTCAGAGGCCAGAGCTGCTGTGGGTGCAGAAAGGCCCCCCCTACCCAGAGAATACCACCCACTGGCTCCCTTCCTTCCCACTTCTTTCCCCACTCTCTGAGGCTGGCATGGGCTCTCCGCCAAGGTGCCTGCTCCCTTGCTTGGGCCCTCCTACTCAAGGACAGAAATCTTATCCCCCAATTCCATCCCAGCCAGACTCCATCCCCTTACAGACCACCCCCACCCAAGTGCCCAGTGGACTGCCCAGTGTGACAACTGTGCAATAAATTCCTGTTCAACTGAACATGGGTAGTACATACCTAGTTTTGCGTTTTTCAACTTTTGCCGCACCGTGTTTCTTCTTTGAAGGTCCACGCTTCTTACGTCCTTTACCAGCTGAAAAAATAATAGGTTACTTGTACCCCAAAAATTGGTACCATCAAGAGACTAACAGAAAGGTAAACCCAAAAGGAGCCCTCACAGCCAAGCCCAGTGCAACATCTCTAAACAAAACTGTGTGAAGTGGCATACTGCCGCCGCCATCATTCTCAACCGTCTCACCCACGTGAATCACAGAGCTGCCAGCAGCATGAGCTGGGCAGGATTCTGTCACAGGCACCAAGGACTACGAAGGTCCAGGAGTGTGCCCTTAGAAGCTAGGTGGTGTGGGCAACTGAAGCATGCACAGTCGAAGGGGTGGTACAGTACAGCTCACACACTTGCTCTGATGAGTGGCTCATATCCTAGGCAGCACCTTCACTCAGCGTGCAGGGCAAGGCAGATCTTTCTGCCTTGGCCTAGGACCCATCCTGCCAGCTGCTCTAGCTAAAGGTTTATGTATCAATAGTGTCATTCATATATCCAAAAAACTTATTGAACCTCTATCACGTGCCAAGCACTAGGCCAAATCCTGAGAGACTAAAAGATGAGGAAGAGTCCTCCCATGAAAAGGCTCACAGTCTACCGGGGCGGGGTAGGGAAGGGGACCGACTCGGGAACATATTCTAACAGTATGACTAGTGCTTTAGTAGAGATGGGCTCTAGAACTTTGGTAACTCAGGAGACAGGAGCCACTCTGACTCACGACTTCATAGAGGAAGTGATAATTGGGCTAGGTCCTAAGAAAAATAAGATATCCTCAGAACAGAAGGTTCAGGGAGACAGCACTCCAGGCTAGTGAACAGCAGATACCAAGATACAGGAGCATGAGAAAGGTGTGGGCATTCCTCCCCTGTTCCCAGAACCATCCTTTCACTGGATGGATGCCTCCTTGGGCCACAAGGAAGTTGCTGAAATGGCACAGGGTTGACAGGGAGGACAGGCAGACTGGATAAGACAGGCACATTTGGCAGGCAAGGCACATTTGGTGGGACAGGCATACTTGGCATGACTGACTTACCAGGTGTCACAGATATATTTTTGGTTTTTGCCTTCCTCTTCCTCAGTGGCTCCACTATATTTTTGGTCTTTGCCTGCCTTTTCCTCGGCGGTTCCACAATAGTTTTGGTTTTTGCCTTCTGTTGTTTTAGTGACTCCACAATAGTTTCGGTTTTTGACTTCCTTTTCCCTGATTGTTCCACCACAGGTGCAGGCTCTTCCTCAGCTGGCAGCTTTCTCTCTGAAACTTCAAGGTTAGCCTCGGGATCACTTGGTGGTTCGCTGAGATTCTCACCAAGATCCTGCTCACCAGCATCATCAGATGAATCGTGCTGGGAGACAGCAGCCTCACCCAGCTCTTCTTCATTTGAAGCAATCTGGCCTTCATTACACAAATCTTCTGCTGGCACAAGAACTTCCAAATCATTACTATTGTTGTCAGGAACTTCCAAATCATTACTATTGTCGTCGAGAACATCTGAATCATTACTGTTGTCGTCGGGAGTTCCCGAATCATTACTGTTGTCGGGAACTTCCGAATCATTACCGTTGTCATCGGGAGTTCCTGAATCATTACCGTTGTCGTCGGGAGTTCCCGAATCATTACTGTTGTCGTCGGGAGTTCCCGAATCATTACTGTTGTCGTCGGGAGTTCCCGAATCATTACTGTTGTCGTCGGGAGTTCCCGAATCATTACTGTTGTCGTCGGGAGCTTCCGAATCACTACTGTGGTCACTGGGAACTTCCGAATCACTACTGTAGTCGTCGGGAGCTTCCGAATCATTGCTGTTGTCATCGGGAGCTTCCGAATCCTTGCTGTTGTCGTCGGGAGCTTCCGAATCCTTGCTGTTGTCGTCGGGAGCTTCCGAATCCTTGCTGTTGTCGTCGGGAGCTTCCGAATCCTGCTGTTGTCGTCGGGAGCTTCCGAATCCTTGCTGTTGTCGTCGGGAGCTTCCGAATCCTTGCTGTTGTCGTCGGGAGCTTCCGAATCCTTGCTGTTGTCGTCGGGAGCTTCCGAATCCTTGCTGTTGTCGTCGGGAGCTTCCGAATCCTTGCTGTTGTCGTCGGGAGCTTCCGAATCCTTGCTGTTGTTGTCGGGAGCTTCCGAATCCTTGCTGTTGTTGTCGGGAGCTTCCGAATCCTTGCTGCTGTTTTTGGGAACTTCCGAATCATTATTGTTGTTGTCGTCATTGTCATCATCACTAATAACTATTGGAGGTTCCTGGATGGCAGGCTTCACATAACAACACTCTGGACTCTCATCTGAAATTCGAGAGACACAATCATATATAAATATACTCCCTCTACCACCTCCTGTATACACTGAATTTCAGCAGATTATTTCGCACAAATTAAACAAGACAGGAACTATGGCGTTTCGAACAGCAGTTAAGAATCAATTATTTTAAAGGGGACACCAACAAATGGAAAGATTCCATGTTCATGGATTGAAAGAATCAATATTGTTAAAATGCCCATACTACCTAAAGAAATGTACAGATTCAATACAATCCCTATCAAAATACCAATGACATTCCTCACAGAACTAGAAAAAAATTATCCTAAAATTTATATGGAACCATGAAAGGCCCAGAATAGCCTAAGTTATCTGAGCAAAAAGGACAAACGTGGAGGAATCACATAACTTGACTTCACATTACACTACAGAGCTATAGTAACCAAAACAGCATAGTACTGGCATACAAACAGATAACATAGGCCAATGGAATAGAATAGAGAACCCAGAAACAAATCCACACACCTACAGTGAACTCATTTTAGAAAAAGGTGCCAAGAACATACACTGGCAAAAACGAAGTCTCTTCAATAAATGGCCCTGGGAAACTTGGATATCCATATGCAAAAGAATGAATCTAGACTCCTATCTCTTGCTATACAAAAACCAAATCAAAATGGATTAAAGACATAAATCTAAGACCTCAAACTATGAAACTACTACAAGAAAACATTGGGGAAAATCTCCAGGACATCAGTCTGGGCAAAGATTTCTTGAGCAATACCCCACAAGCACTGGCAACCAAAGCAAAAATGGACAAATGGGATCACATTAAGTTAAAAAGCTTCCGCACAGCAAAGGAAACAATCAACAAAGTGAAGAGACAACCCACAGAATAGGATAAAATATCTGCAAACTGCCCATCTGACAAGAGATTAATAACTAAAGTATATACAGAGGTCAAACAACTTTATAGGAAAAAAAAATCTAATAATCCAATGAAAAAATGGGACAAAAGATCTGAACAGACATTTCTCAAAAGAAGACATACAAATGGCAAACAGGCATATGAAAAGGTGTTCAACATCACTGATCATCAGAGAATTGCAAATCAAAAAACTATAATGAATGACTGGGCACGGTGGCTCACACCTGTAACCCCAGCAGTTTGGGAGGCCGAGGCGGATGGATTATCTGAGGTCAGGAGTTTGAGACCAGCCTGGTGAAACCCAACCATGGCCAACATGGTGAAACCCAATTTCTACTAAAAATACAAATATTAGCCAGGTATGGTGGTGCGTGCCTGTAGTCCCAGCTACTTGGGAGGCTGAGGCACGAGAATTGCTTGAACCTGGGAGGCGGGGGTTTTACTGAGCTGAGATCACACCACTGTACTCCAGCCTGGGTGAGAGTGAGAGTGTCTCAAACAAAACAAAAGACAAAAAGAAAAAACTACAATGAGGTATCATCTCACCCCAGTTAAAATGGCTTTTAGCCAAAAGACTGGTGAGAATGAGAAGAAAAGGGAACCCTTGTACACTGCTCGTAGGAATGTAAATTAGTACAACCACCCTGAAGAACAGTTTGATGGGTCCTCAAAAAACTAAAAACAGAGCTACCATACAAGTCAGCAAACCCACTGCTGCATACGTACCCAAAAGAAAGAAAATCAGTGTATCAAAGAGATATCTGCACTCCTGTGTTTGTTGTAGCACTGTTCACAATAGCCAAGATTTGAAACAACCTATGTGCCCATCAACAGATGAATGGAGGTCGGGCACGGTGGCTAGCGCCTGTAATCCCAGCACATTGGGAGGCCAGGGCACACGGATCACTTGAGGTCAGGAGTTTGAGACCAGCCTGGCCAAAACGGTGAAACCCCATCTCTACTAAAAATACAAAAATTAGCCAGGTATGGTGGAGGGTGCCTGTAGTCCCAGCTACTTAGGAGGCTGAGGCAGCAGAGTCGCTTGAACCCAGTAGGCAGAGGCTGCAGTGAGCTGAGATTGTGCCCCTGCACTCCAGCCTGGGCAGCAGAGCAAGACTCTGTCACAAAAAAAAAAAAAACAAAAAACAGATGAATGCATAAAGAAAATGTGGTATATATGCACAATGGAGCAATGGAGTACTGCTCAACCATAAAAAAGAATGAGATCCTGTCACTTGCAACAACATGGATGGAACTGGAAGTCATTATGTAAAGTGAAATAAGCCAGGCACAGAAAGACAAACTTCATGTTTTTTTCGTTGCTGTTGTTATTGTTGTTTGAGACGGAGTCTTGCTCTGCCACCAGGCTGGAATGCAGTGGCGCGATCTTGGCTCACCGCAATCTCCGCCTCCCGGGTTCCAGCAATTCTCCTGCCTTAGCCTCCCGAGTAACGGGGACTACAGGCGCGCACCACCACACCCAGCTAATTTTTGTATTTTTAGTAGAGATGTGATTTCACCATGTTGGCCAGGCTGGTCTCGATCTTTTGACCTCGTGATCCACCTGCCTCGAACTCCCAAAGTGCTGAGATTACAGGCGTGAGCCACCACACGCATGTTCTCATTTATATGTGGGGTCTAAAAATGAAAACAATTGAACTAATGGAGATAGAGAATAGAAGAATGGTTACCAGAGGCAGGGAAGGAGAGTGGAGGGGTGTGGAAAGGTGGGGATGATTAATGGATGCAAATAAATAGAAAGAATAAGATCTACTATTTAATAGCGCAACAGGATGACTATAAGTCAATAACTTAACTGTGCATTTTAAAATAATTAAAAGAGTATAACCGGATTGCTTGTAACACAAAGGATAAATGCTTGAGGAGACAGATACTGCATTCTCTATGATGTGATTATTACACATTGCATGCTTGTATCAAAACATCTCATGTACCCCATAAATATATACACCTATTATCTACTCACAAAAATAAAAAATTATTTTTTAAAAAAGAAAGTTATTTTAGATTGTTTTTCCCTCTATTTTTTATTTCACTGAGAGCAGTGACAGATCAAATAGCAACCAAACTCATGTGGCAATTTTCAAATCATAGCCTCTAAGTAGCAAGATGTAGTAGTTTGCTCTGGGCTTCCCAAACACAGGTCTACAGACTTGAATATTTTCACTGGTCCACAGCAAAATAAGACAAATTAGAATAATAAAGTGGTATTTTTCCCCCATCAAGTTAAATTTCTATAATTTAAAGGACTGTCCTTTATTTTGTGATTACGTCTTGGCTAAACTTTTGGTGTTCTTTACAAAATTACAAAGATAGTAAATGGTAGCTGAAGTTTTTTTTTTTTAATTTCTTTCATTAGACAAATCAAAAATTGACAACTCTGTTTTGGTCACCAAAATTTCATTCTTTAAATTAGTTCATAAGTGCAAAGCTCTCAGAACCACTGATATGAGTCAGGAGTACGTCCTGATGTCAGCACTCTCTGAGAGGCCTCAGGAACATTTGGAACATCATAGCCTGCACTGAAATGAAGGCCAGTGTGTCTGACGCCACACACTCTTTGGAGTCTGTTTGGAGCTCAAGTTCTAGCTTTCTATGATTCTGGATGTAAAAAAAAAAAAAATCTAAAAATCTAAACCATGGCATCGGCAAGATGTGAAAGATATACTTATGGTGCAAAAACTCTTTATCCTAAAACTGCAGATTTGAGATAATATATTTTGAGAGTCTTATCTGTTATTTGAATTAATTGTGAAAAAACTTCAAATATGCAGTGAGGGAAGAGAAAAGGAGTGGATGTTCCTATGGTAAAAAGCCCTGCCTCCGTCCTAGAAAACTTAAAAGATTTGCCACCTGCAGTTAAAATGAAAAATTAGAAAAAGTAGGGACACACTGCTTACAACATATTTAAAAATGACTGTACAGCGACAAAGGTTGGAGATATGTTTTAGAGTTCACTGGGCCTTGTTTTCTGTAGAATTGCCTAAATTCATTATAACAGAAAGAAATGCCACATAGAGAACAGTAAAGAAACGTACAAAGCCAGTCCTATAGGAGCATTCTTCATCCCTCCATTGCTGCGATGGATGCCCAGTTACAGTCTACAGGCCAGCAAGGTAAGAGCAGCCTTAGCTAAAAGTTCACTCTTAAAAGAATCTGTCTCTTCTGATTTAAGGAGTCAAGCACCTGGCAGCCTCTGGTTGTGAACTGGTTTCTGGCTCTGTTATTCCTGCCTGCCCTCAAGCTGCCTCCTTGGAGTTCCTTTCACAGTTGAACGGCTTGTCATGTCAGACCCTCTACTCTATACCCAGACCGCTGTCCTGCTCAGGCACAGCCATCCAGAGCTAGAGAGAGGAAGCAGGGAAAGAAATGATGAGTGGTAGAACAATAGGAGACTAGCGTTTCAAACGACCTCTCCCTTCTCTGCTCTGATATCCTGGGTTAGCTAAGAAACTCTGGCCAACAATAGCACTTGGGTAGTTATCTAAGAAGTAGCTGGTGCTGGTCAGGCCCAGTGGCTCACACCTGTATCCTAGCACTTTGGGAAGCCAAGGCAGGCAGATTGCTTGAGGCCAGGAGTTTAAGACCAGCCTGGCCAACATGGTGAAACTCCATCTCTACTAAAAATAAAAAAATAAAAGAATAAAAAAATTAGCTGGGCATGGTGGCGGGCGCCTGTAATCCCAGCTATTCAGGAGGCTGAGGCAGGAGAATCACTTGAGCTCAGGAGACAGAGGTTGCAGAGAGCTGAGATCACGCCACTACACTCCAGCCTGGGGGACAGACTGAGACTCTGTCTCCAAAAAAAAAAAAGTAGTAGTTGGCACTTTAAGCATCTCCCATTTTCAGTTGAGTTCAGCTCAGCAAACATTAACTAAGTGCCCCACGTATCATGCCCTGTATCTGTACTGAGAGAACAAAGGTCAATGAAATACTGTCCCTAATGCTTAAAAAGTTTCTAGTCTTGCCTGTAATCCCAGCACTTTGGGAGGCGGAGGCGGGCGGATCACAAGGTCAGGAGATCAAGACCATCCTGGCTAACACAGTGAAACCCCGTCTCTACTAAAAAATACAAAAAAATTGGCCGGGCGCGGTGGCTCAAGCCTGTAATCCCAGCACTTTGGGAGGCCGACACGGGCGGATCACGAGGTCAGGAGATCGAGACCATCCTGGCTAACACGGTGAAACCCCGTCTCTACTAAAAATACAAAAAACTAGCGGGGCGCAGTGGCGGCGCCTGTAGTCCCAGCTACTCGGGAGGCTGAGGCAGGAGAATGGCGTGAACCTGGGAGGCGGAGCTTGCAGTGAGCTGAGATCCGGCCACTGCACTCCAGCCTGGGCGACAGAGCAAGACTCCGTCTCAAAAAAAAAAAAAAATTAGCCAGGCATGGTGGCAGGCGCCTGTAGTCCCAGCTACTCGGGAGGCTGAGGCAGGAGAATGTCGTGAATCTGGGAGGCGGAGCTTGCAGTGAGCCGAGATCGCGCCACTGCACTCCAGCCTGGGCAACACAGCGAGACTCCGTCACAAAAAAAAAAAAAAAAAAGTTTCTAGTCTTCCTGTGTTTCATCCCCATTGAGCAGGTAAGTTCTGAATTGAGTTAAGCTCCAAGTCACCCAGAAGGTTAAAGGGGCTTCTGAATCCAAACAGGTAAGATCTGCCACGAGAAACAGGCTCTAAAGAAACACAAGAATCTCTAGAAAATACAGAAGGACTGGCAAACAGCAAGGACCAGCAGCTCAATGGAGAAAGTAAGAATTTTCTCAACACGACACTGCCAGCTGGCCCACAACCACCACCCTTCAAGCTGGAAGGAAGAATGAGCCAGGCCTCTTACTCCTTTTCTCTTCCTCATCATTCCCACACATAGAGAGGGGAAGAGGGAGTCACAGAGCAGCCTCCATACTTCCCAGCCTCAATTCTTGACCCACCACCCCAATCCCGCTTCACTGATGTAGCTCTAGGCAGGTAAGAACTCTACTGAGGGGGCCCCCAAGGTCTCAGGCAGCAACAACAGTTGCTGCTGCTGGGAAATTGACCAGAGGGTTATAGGGAACCCAGCCATATCCACATCCAGCACATACGAGGAAAGAAACGGTGGCACTCACTACTGAAGGATTCTGAATAGAAAGTGTGCAGACTCTGATCCTGAAACTACCATGTGTGATGAGGCTTTGGAGCTCAGCTACTTATCTAACAAGTAATATATACTTGCCTTCGCTGTTTATTTCCAATAACTTAGCTTTCTTCTCCTCATAGGTGTAACATTCGTCATCAGAATCAGAGTCAATCACTACCACGGAGCTGAGGGATGAGACAGGAGAAAAACAAGAGAGAAGTATGAATGCAACAGTCGTCTTTTTCATGGCATTTCTCACCTTTTCTGATCTTGACCACTCGTCAATTTTTTGTTTCCCACAGTAACTCTGTTCCCCTCCTTTGGAACTACTCAATCCTTCCATTCTACCTAATTTTCTATATTTTTCCATCTTCCTACTACATCTTTCCATCTGTCTCACATCCTTCTAAAGAGGAGGAGTCTGTCACATACTGAGAGTGAAAAGAGTTCTGTCCTATTTTATGTATTCAGATAGTTTTGGCACAGGGGAAAAACTGATCAGGGAGCTGTCATCTTTCTTTATCAAGTTTGAGATCCAGTTGTCTGAGAAGGGTAGAGGGCCACAGATGGAGAGAGGCAGCTTCAAAGTAGGGAGTTTCTGTTCAGTGCTACTCTCTGCAGCCCCAAACCAGCACCACCCACTTGAACTGACGGACTGCTCTGGTAGGTGTCAAACTCAGCAGTGCACCTGCACCACCCAGGGTGCCAGTGGTAAGCACCCCTTGGGGTCCTCATCCTCAGCTGATCCTGGTATTTGGCTCAGAAGTTCCAGCAGGATGAAATTGGCCACCTTCCTGTCTCCAAACAGTGTATAGTAAGTATAATATACTTTCATAATGAAAGAAAATATTTAATACACTGTTACAGGACATGTCTGTACCTGCTACAGACACACATGTTCATCTGCTTCCACCATGTTTACCACTTTGACACTGCCAAGTTGATGTGCCTTTGCTATCCTATTGACCACTCCATCCTTAAAACTCTTTTCTTGATTTCTGGGACAAAGTCGTCTTTTGGTTCTCATCTCACCTTTCCATTCACTCCTCCTCACTCACCTTCCTCGACTCAATCCCAGAACTTATCCCCAGCCCTCTCATGCCAATGCAATCAATTATTAATTATACCAGCCCAATCCATTATATTGAGCCCAACTTCTCTTCTGACTTCTAGCTCCACAGTTTCAACTTCCTACCTGGATATCCTGTGGGCAGAGCTGATATCTAGTCAGTATGCAGAGGTACAGCCTTACCAATTTGTTTATTGATGGTGTCTGTCCTGACCAGCAGGCAACCACCCTGACTAATTCCTGCCTGTGCTCTGTTGGTTGTTAGAAAGTTTTGAATATCAGCCCTGCCTACAGGCTCCTTGATTCTAGCATGCCCAAAACCAAACTCATCACCTTCCTGCCAAGTCTACTCTTCCTATAGTATCCCATATATAGACGGCACCTGGGACTGGACCAAGACTTGTGGGCACTCCTTTCAAGCCCCTTAAAACTGATTTTCTTTAAATATTTGTTCACCATCTATCTAGCAGAGGCTGGAAAAAACTATTTTTTCTATTTAAAACTCAGTTACATTTTAAGTTCAAAAACGACTTCATTATGTATAATATTATATACTGGATTACTTCTTAGGTGCCATGATAGAACATTTAAAATATAAATAACAGCAATGGAAATACTCTGCATCTTGACAGTGGTGATCGTTATACTACCGCATATGCTTGTCAAAATCCATCAAACTGTACACCTAAAAAGGGTGAATTTTGCCATATATAAATCATACCTGAATAAACCAGACTTTAGAAATACAATTAATAAAACTGATCATCAATGATTAATAGTTTTATACAATGCATTATTTGGCTCTCGAATTTCAGTTGATTGTAGCTGCTGACTTTATTTATTTATTTATTTATTTATTTATTGAGAGAGTCTCACTCTCACCCAGGCTGGGGCGCAATGGCGCAATCATGGCTCCCTGCAACCTCCCCCTCCAGGTTCAAGTGATTGTCGTGCCTCAGCCTCTTGAGTAGCTGGAATGAGAGGCACATGCCACCACCACACCCTGCTAATTTTTGTATTTTCAGTAAAGACAGGGTTTCACCATGTTGGCCAGGCTGGTCTCGAACTCCTGATCTCAAGCGATCCGCCCACCTTGGCTTCCCAAAGTGCTGGCATTACAGGCATAAGCCACCGTGCCCGGCCTGTAACTGCAGACTTTACATGACATTTCACACATTGGTGTCAGAAGTTGGTGGCTTATATGTTGTAAAAATACTCAACAGAGATAAATCAGAGATAGCCAGAACAAAAATTTTCCCACTTGACAGCACTATTTGGCTTGATGGAGAGAACAAGAATGACCAGTTCACATTTGTACGGTAATTCAAGGAGTCAATGTGGAAAACAGTTATGTAGCACCATACTTCATATTTACTCCAGCAATTTTTTTCAGCACCCCCTACAGTTTGGCACCTGGGAAACACCCCTCCATCAGGATCTGGCTAGAGCAGAGGATTCATTAATAGGAACAGTAGCAGATGAGGCTGAAAGAGAGGTTATGGCCAGATCACAGAAGGCATTAAATATTGGGGTCAACAGCTTGATTTTTCTATTATGAGCTATTTGAATTGGGGATTGATATGATCAAAGCAGTACCTCAGGAGATCCAGCTGCAAGTGGTACACAGACTGGATCAGAAGTAAGAGATCAAGGTGAGGATGCCACTTAAAAAGAAGAAACAAGCTGGGCACGGTGGCTCACACCTGTAATCCCAGCACTTCGGGAGGCCAAGGCAGGTAGATCGCTTGAGGTCAGGAGTTCAAGACAAGCGTGAACAACATGGTGAAACCCCATCTCTACTAAAAACACAAAAATTAGCTGGGCGTGGTGACGTGTGCCTGTAATCCCAGCTACTTGGGAAGCTGAGGAGAAGAATCACCAGAACACAGGAGGTGGAGGCTGCAGTGAGCCGAGATTGCACCACTGCACTCGAACCTAGTCGAGCAAGACTCAGTCTCAAAACAAAACAAAACAAAAAACTAAACTAATCTAAAAATAAAAGGAGTAAACACTGATAAGGGCTAAGACTAGCAGAGCCTGGATGTTAAGGCATAGTTCACAGAGATACCTCAAAGAAGAAACTGACCAGTTAGATAATGGGTCAGGGATAAGGAATCTAATGTTTTGAACCTGGTTATGATGTCAAACAGCCATCATGATCCTGCTGAGAACCACAGAGTCCACAGAGGAAATGTGAAGTTTACTCTTAAATTTCCTCAGCCAGAGCATTGGGTTTTTCCCCCACTTAAAAAAAAAAAAAAAAAAAAAAGTTTCATTAATTCTCCTACTCACCTCGCCTGTCTCTTCACAGCTCTTCTGGTCACAGCTAAATCAGAGAAAGAGGTCATTAGAAAACATCTGAAGCATGATAAAATCTGGTTGCTTATGTCTTTAACTATCTAAAACCAAAGTCTATAAATTAGAGCTGCTTAAAATTTACATCTCCCATGAAAGATAGAAAGGAAATAAAAGTAAGGAAACCCAGAGTCAAAAAAAAAAAAAGAGAAAAGGAAGTAAGTTGGAAAAGAAGCAGAGAACCTCCTCCACTCCTGACAGAGGGGAAATTTCATTTCACCAACCTAAAGAGAGCCCTAGAGGTGACAAACTTAGAACCAACTTAGGCCAGACATCCCAAATCACAGCTGAGTCATCTCTACAAAGACACTTCAAAATGTTCCCACTACGAGTGAACTCTACTTACAAGACCCACTGGTGTCACCACTCCTTGACCGCACATTAAGGATGCGACTGCAAAAATACAAGAGGTACTTTATAAAAGGAGAGCTGCCGGCACCGTAAGCAACCAAATATCAAAAATCCCAAATAAGTGAACAAAACAACCAATCAGAATTCCTGAAATGCAAAAAAAGTTTTAAGGGCTTTAAGCCCTTAGGAAATTAGGATCACAACAGCACAAGTGAACAAAAATTGGAAGCAATGAGCTACTCTGACTTTACTGCTGAATCAAAGACAGGGGAAGAACCTTAGCTGAGTATCATTAGCTATCAGTGAGAAGCCTATTTTCTGCCAAGTAATTTATTTCTATTTAAAAGTATGAAAGTGACGCCAGGCATGGAGGCTCATGCATATAATCCCACCAACTCAGGAGGCTGAGCAGGGAGGATGGCTTGAGCCCAGGAATTCAAGGTTGCAGTAAGCTATGATGGTGCCACCGCACTGCAGTGTGGGTGACACAGCAAGACTCTGTCTCTAGAAAAAAAAAAAAAAAGACATGAAAGTGAGTCTATCACCCAGGCTGGAGTGCAGTGGCGCAATCTCGGCTCGCTGCAAGCTCCGTCTCCCAGGGTCACGCCATTCTCCTGCCTCAGCCTCCCAAGTAGCTGGGAATACAGGCGCCTGCCACCACACCCGGCTAATTTTTTGTATTTTTAGTAGAGAAGGGGTTTCACCGTGTTAACCAGGATGGTCTTGATCTCCTGACCTCGTGATCCGCCTGCCTTGGCCTCCCAAAGTGCTGGGATTACAGGCGTGAGCCACCGCACCTAGCCGAAAGTGAGTCTTAAGAAAGGGGCCTTGGTGGAAACGACTTGAGGAAGAGGAGATTGCAGTCAAAAATTCAAAGGGCAAAAGGGCAAGGAGGTCCCCTTTCCGGGTGTACTTCTTGGAGACAACCTACTGTTTGGGATTGCTATCTAGGTAAATGGATAAGTACTGAACTCCGTTTCATAGGGAGCCAGTGAACGGATGGTTTCTAAGCTGCCACTGCTCCCTGCAGTGAGCCATGATGCTGGGGCCTCTTGCTTCTCCACCTCATCTGCCAGGGGCCCCAGCACTCACTCTCCACTGCTCTGTGGCAGGCTACTTTGCCTCCTGCCATCGCTTACCAGACAGCTATGCGCCTGAGGTGAAGCCAAGCACTTCCTGCTCGGAACCCTTCAGCTCACCAGACAGCAGCCGGCTGGACATCCACTGTCAGCCAGATCCAAACTCCAGACCAGAGGAGTCACACTGCAGTGACCCCACTGCCACTCCTCCGATGTGGCGCCTGGCTACATCATAGGTCATCTTGTTACTAGTTATTGTGACACATAGTCCACAGAGGATATCAAAATGCTAAAGGAGGGGGATCTAATAGCTATAAGGAAGTCCAGGTTCTACGTATTAAAAGTTAGACTTCGGCCAGGCGCCGTGGCTCACGCCTGTAATCCCAGCACTTTGGGAGGCAGATGTGGGTGGATCACTTGAGGTCAGGAGTTCAAGACCGGCCTGACCAACATGGTGAAACCCTGTCTCTACTAAAAATACAAAAATTAGCTGGGCATGGTAGTGTGTGCCTATAATCCCAGCTACTCTGGAGGCTGAGGCAGAAGAATCACTTGAACCTGGGAGGTGGAGGTTGCAGTGAGCTGAGATCGTGCCACTGCATTCCAGCCTAGGCAACAGAGCAAGACTCGGTCTCAAAAAAAAATAAAAATAAAAACTAAAGTAAACTAAAAATAAAACTAAAGTGGAGTAAACACTAATAAGGGCTTAGACTAGTAGTGCCTGGATGTTAAGGCATAGTTCACAGAGATTCCTCAAAGAAGAAACTGACCAGTTAGATAATGGGGTCAGGGATAAGGAATCTAATGTTTTGAACCTGGTTGTGATGTCAAACAGCCATCATGATCCTGCTGAGAACCACAGAGTGTCCACAGAGGAAATGTGAAATTCACTCTTAAATTTCCTTAGACAGAGAATGGGGATTTTTCCCGCTTAATCAAAAAAAAAAAAAAAAAAAAAAGTCAAGTATCATTAATTCTTCTACTCACCTGACCTGTCTCCTTGGAACTGTTCTGGCCACAGCTAAATCAGAGAAAGAGGGCATTAAGAAAACATCTGAGGCATGATAAAATCTGGTTTCCTACATCTTGAACTCCCTAAAACCAAAGTCTATAAATGAGAGCTGCTTAAAATGTACATCTCCCATGAAACATAGAAAGCAAATAAAAGTAAGGAAACCCGGAGCCAAAAAAAAAAAGAGGAAAAGAAGTAAGTTGGAAAAAAGGCGGAGAACCTCCTCCACTCCTGACGGTAAGGAAATTTCATTTCACCAACCTAAAGAAAGCCCTAGAGGTGATAAACTTAGAACTAACTTAGGCCAGACATCCCAAATCACAGTTGAGTCATCTCTACAAAGACACTTCAAAATGTTCCTGCTTTGAGTGGACTCTACTTACAAGACCCACTGGTGTCATCACTGCTTGACTGAACATTAGGATGTAACTGCAAAAATACAAGAGATACTTTATAAAAGGAGGGCTATCGACAGCATAAGCAATCAAATATCAAAAATCCCAAATAAGTGAACAAAACAACCAATCAGAATTCCTGAAATGCAAAAAGGTTTTAAGGGTTTTAACCCCGTAGGAAACTAGGATCACAATAGCACAAGTGAACAACAATTGGAAGCAATGAGCTGCTCAGTCTTTACTGCTGAATCAAAGACAGGGGAAGAATGTTAGCTGAGTATCATTAGCTATCAGTGAAAAGCCTGTTTTCTGCCAAGTAATTTATTTCCCTTTAACGGTATGAAAGCGACACTAGGCATGAAGGCTCACGCCTGTAATCCCACCAACTTGGGAGGCTGAGGGGGGGAGGATTACTTGAGTCCAGGAATTCAAGGTTGCAGTGAGCTATGATGGTGCCACTGCACTGCAATGTGGGCGACACAGCATGACCCTGTCTCTAAAAAAATAAAAAATAAAAAATAAAGACATGAAAGTGAGTCTTGGGAAAGGGGCCTCGGTGGAAATGAACGGACGGTTTCTAAGCTGCCACTGCTCCCTGCAGTGAGCCACGATGCTGGGGCGTCTTGCTTCTCCACCTCATCTGCCAGGGGCCCCAGCACTCACTCTCCACTGCTCTGTGGCAGGCTACTTTGCCTCCTGCCATCGCTTACCAGACAGCTATGTGCCTGAGGTGAAGCCAACCACTTCCTGCTTGGAACCCTTCAGCTCACCAGACAGCAGCCAGCTGGACATCCACTGTCAGCCAGATCCAAACTCCAGTCCAGAGGAGTCACACTGCAGTGACCCCACTGCCACTCCTCCGATGTGGCGCCTGGCTACATCATAGGTCATCTTGTTACTAGTTATTGTGACACATAGTCCACAGAGGATATCAAAATGCTAAAGGAGGGGGATCTAATAGCTATAAGGAAGTCCAGGTTCTACATATTAAAAGTTAGACTTCGGCCGGGTGCAGTGTCTCACGCTTGTAATCCCAGCACTTTGGGAGGCCAAGGCAGTTGCATTGCTTGAGGTCAGGAGCTCAAGATCAGCCTGACCAACATGGCGAAACCCCATCTCTACTGAAAATACAAAAATTAGCCAGGCCTATTAGTGTGCGCCTGTAATCCCAGCTACTCGGGAGGCTGAGGCAGGAGCATCACTTGAACCCAGGAGGCAGAGATTGCAGTAAGCCGAGAGCCGAGATCCACGCCACTGCACTCCAGCCTGGGCCACAGAGCAAGACTCCATCAAAAAAAAAAAAAAGTTAGACTTAGCCACTTCTTTAAGGCTTTTCATTTGGCCTAGAGGCTGATACTGCACTGCCTGTATACTTTTCCAATCTTTCAAAATACAGATGGCTCAACTCCTTGATTAAACTTCCTATGCATTTCTCAACCACTGTACATTAGACTTACTTAGTAGTAGACTTCAAGTTTTTTTCTTTAATCAGGAAAGAAACCTTTTGCTGGGTGTATGGTTTCCCACGTATAGGTCAGTATGTGATGTTAGTGTCAGTAAACAGCACCATATATTATATAAACTAACAGCTGATTCAGACTTCATCCATCTTCTTATATACTTTTGTGTTACAAACACATCTATTTTTTGAGAGGTCAGGCAAAAGGAACAAAGGATCAACATGAGGCAGAAAGTTACATGACAGAGAGCCCCACCCAAATCCCTAATGGCAAAATATCAAATTCCAGGTGAGATAGTAACCAACAGTGAAGTAGTCCAAGGAAAGCACTAAGGAAGAAATACATGGTCAAAAAGAAGGCAGATTTTGTTTGGCATCTTTTCCAAGTGATAGTCACCACCAGGGGAACAAGTCCCTAAAATGTATTCCAAGGCTCATGTTACTATTACTACAAAATATATGCAGGTGGCTGAATGCAGTGGCTCACGCTTGTAATCAGCACTTTGGGAGGCTAAGGCGGGAGGATTACTTGAGCCCAGGAGTTCAAGACCAGCCTGGGCAACATGATGAAACCATCTCCAAAAAAAAAAAAAATTAAAAAGTGAGGCTGGAGAGTTGCTTCAGCCCAAGAGGTCGGGGCTGCAGTGAGCCATGATAGCGCCACTGCAGTCCCACCTGGGTGATGGGAGTGAGACCTTGTCTCAAAAAAAAGGAAAATATACGCAGGCTAGCTGACATGTTAAGAATCGGGGAAAAAGAAAAAAGGAGGCTGGGTGCAGTGGCTCACGCCTATAATCCCAGCACTTTGGGAGGCTGAGGTGGGCGATCACCTGAGGTCAGGAGTTTGAGACCAGCTGGGCCAAGGTAGTGAAATCCCGACTCTACTAAAAAATACAAAATTTAGCTGGGTGTGGTAGCACATGCCTGCAGTCCAAGTTCTCGGGAGGCTGAGGCAGGAGAATCACTTGAACCCTGGAGGCAGAGGTTGCAGTAAGCCAAGATTGCACCACTGCACTCCAGCCTGGGCGACAGAGTAAGACTCTGTCTCAAAAAAAAAAGGAAATATATGCAGGCCAGGTACGCTGTAGTCCCAGTTATGCATGGGGTAGGAGAGGATTGTATGAGCCCAGGAGTTGAAGGCCTCAGTGCACCATGATCACACCTGTGAATACCAACTGCACTCTGGCCTGGGAAATACAGCGAGACCCCCACTACACCTCGTTAAAAAAAATATATGCATTGAAGGAAGAAGAACCAGAACTCTATCATGAAAGGACTAAGAAATAACATTGGAAGGCTTTAAAGATACATTTGAAAAAAAAAACAAAAAACCTCAAAAACTGTAGAAGAGCTGGGAGCAGTGGCTCACGCCTATAATCCCAACACTTTGGGAGGTCGAGGCCGGAGGATCACTTGGAAGCAGGAATTCAAGATTAGCGTGGGCACCATAGCGAGACTCTGTCTTTACAAAAAATATTTTTAAATTAGCTGGATGTGGGATCCTCCTAGCTACTCAGGAGGATCCCTTGAGCCCAGGAGTTCGAGGCTGCAGTGAGCTATGATGGCATCACTGCACTCCCACCTGGCTGACAAAGAAAAAAAAAAAACTTTAAAAAAACAACTTATAAAAGATAAAAAGAAGATCTATTTATCTTATTTTATTTTATTTATTTATGAGGCAGAGTCTCGCTCTGTCACCCAGGCTGCAGTGCAGTGGTGCAATCTCGACTCACTGCAACCTCCACCTCCTGAGTTCAAGTGATTCTTCTGCCTCAGCCTGTGGAGTAGCTGGAATTACATGCGTGTGCCACCACGGCCAGCTCATTTTTGTATTTTTAGTAGAGATGGGGTTTTACCATGTTGGCCAGGCTGGTCTTGAACTCCTGACCTCAGGTGATCTGCCCGCCTTGGCCTCCCGAAGTGCTAGAATTACAGGTGTGAGCCACTGCACCTGGCCAGATCCCTCCTTTAAAACTTTAAAAGGCCATAAATCATAAAGATTATGTATGCTTTTATATGACTACAGAAAAATCTCTAGAAGAAACACTGCCAAATTATTCAAAAATATTACCTTAGAAGAATGGGAGGATGCATGCATGTGAAGGCAGACTTTCAATTTTTACTTTATATGCTTCTGTACTGTTTATTTTCACCACAGACCTATATTCCCTTAGTAATTTTTACAACTCAATAAATACGTTATAATATGATGAGGATATCTACGGTTCATTCATTCACTAATTTGACATTTATCAAGCATCTACTATATACTTGGTACTGGGGCTACGAAAAAGAAAAAAAAGAATGACTTCCAGGGATCTCACAGTCCAGTAGCAAAGACAAAAACAAATAGACAATATTCATGAGCCTTATTCTAGAACAACAGAAATCAGAAACTGCATTTTTGGCTGGACGCAGTGGCTCACACCTGTAATCCCAGCGATTTAGGATGCCAAGGTGGGTGGATCCCTTGAACCCAGGAACTCTAGACCAGCCTGGCCAACATGGCGAAACCCCATCTCTACTAAAAAGACAAAAATTTTAATAGCCAGGCATGGTGGCATACACCTGTAATCCCAGCTACTGGGGAGGCTGAGGAACAAGAATCACTTGAACCCAGGAGGCAGAGGTTGCAGTGAGTTTGCAGTGAGCCGAGATTGTGCCACTGCACTCCAGCCTGGGCGACAGAGCAAAACTGTTTAAAAAAAAAAAAAAAAAAAATCCAACAAACTGCATTTTTAACAAGCACCCCCACTTTCAGGAACACCAGTTAAGTGTGACAGCCTTCTTTTCCTTGAAATCAGGAATTGAAAATATCAATAGAATGCTAATTAAGTAACTTTGGCATTGTCAAGAAATTTAAAACATAGCCAACCCACTAGGTGACCCACTTGCTTTTCTGATTATTTTAAATTCAGCCTAAAAGGATAATTTTTAAAACACAATATTTCTGCATATCATCAAGGCTATCTTGTAATAGTAGTGACAAAACAAAGAATCTTGCTTGGGCTAAAAAAGACTAGTCAGTGGGCATCAGAGAGTACTAATTAGGCTTATCAATGAAAATCAGACCCCCACCGCTTGCATTATGCATTTCAGTACAACTTCTGCCTTTGAAGTGCCAATCCCTCCTTCCCCACCCCCTTCACTGTGTTAATGACCTTGTCTCATAAGACACTAGGATAATAGAAGGAGTTCAAGAGCAGCCTGGCCAACATGGTGAAACCCCATCTCTACTAAAAATACAAAAATTAGCCAGGTGTGGTGGCAGGCGCCTGTAATCCCAGCTACTTGGGAGGCTGAGGAAAGAGAATCGCTTAAACCCAGGAGGCGGAGGTTGCAGTGAGCCGAGATCACTAGGCGACAAGAGTGAAACTCCGTCTCAGAAAAAAAAAAAAAAATACAGCCCTACTCATCTCAGTCAATGGCACCACCATCTATCCAGTAATGCCAAGAACTTAGGAGTTATCCTTGATTTCTTTCTTTCCCTTACCTCCCATATCCAATCCATCTGCAAGACCTGTTGGCTCCACTTCTCTAATATATTTTATCTAATCTAAGATATTATTATATATACCTCCTCCATGAAAGAAAAAAAACACTACTAAACTACAACCTACCATCAAATGTATGATACATGCCAATTTCAGAATGCGAAAATGTGAAAAGACATCTCCGAATTTATGAACTACAATATATTACATATTCATCCAAATCTCTCCAACTCCACTAGTAGTACCCTACTCTAAGCCACTATCACTTCTAGACTTTTATAATACCAAGTTCTTGGGACTCAGTTGAAAAAAACAACAACATTTATTTCATAGGGCTATTGTGGAAAGTAAACAAGATCCTGTCTACCCTCCTCTGTACTTCTGTACTCGTATGGCATCATGCACTTCTGCCCATCGCAGCGTTTATCACACTTTACTACCTGTTTACATGTTTCTAACCCCCACCCCAGACACTAAGCAATGCAAGGCACATTGTTCCATACAAAGTCAGGATTCAGTAAGTATTTTTTAAATGAATGAATGTATGAATGAATCTCAAGAGTGATTCCAAAGACCCCTTCTATTATTTTCCACCCCCTAAAAAAACCTCAAGTTGTGAAAGAATTCCGCCTACTAGATCTCACTAAGTAATAATTTTCTGTGTGTAAAAATGTAATTACACATATATGCCCATCTATGTGAAGGTTCGAGGTAAAGAGTCAGCCCAAAATAAAAAACAAAAAAGCTAACGATCTTATCTTCATTAACGAAAATACAATGCCCACATCAAGGGAAGTAGCAATCCCAATTTGGAGCTAAGATGGGTTAGAGACTGGCAGCTTGGTGTCTGGCCTCAAGGGCCATCTCCAACCGGAAGCCCAAGATCTGCTTTTTGGACCTGTAGCTTCAGAAACTCAGATTTATCAATTCTTCATCAAATGCTAAAGGCATGACTCCTGTCAACCAAATTCACAAGGGGCTAATAAAACACATAACCCATTTACCTCTCAGGACAACTGAGACCAACAATCCACCCTGGGTACTCCCTATTTGAGGGCAAGTGACTGAGGGTCATGGAGCTGCAATTTGACCTTTTGTTTTTTTTCTTTTTTTTTGAGACAGGGTTTCGCTCCCGTCGCCCAGGCTGAAGTGCAACGGCGCAATCTCAACTCACTGCAACCTCCACCTGCCGGGCTCAAGCAATTCTCCCGCCTTAGCGCCCCAAGTAGCCTCCTAGACTCAAGCCATCCGCCCACCTTAGCCTCCCAAAGCGCCAGGATTACAGGTGTGAGCCACTGGGCTTGGCCACCTTTTGCATTTTTGATCACACACATAATTTTTTTTTTTTTTTTTTTAGATGGAGTCTCGCTCTGTCACCCAGGCTGGAGTGCAGTGGTACGATCTTGGCTCACTGTAAGCTCTGCCTCCCAGGTTCACGACATTCTCCCACCTCAGCCTCCTGAGTAGCTGGGACTACAGGCGCCTGCCACACACCCGGCTAAATTTGTTTTTGTATTTTTAGTAGAGATGGGGGTTTCACCATGTTAGCCAGGATGGTCTCGATCTCCTGACCTCATGATCCACCCGCCTCAGCCTCCCAAAGTGCTGGCATTACAGGCATGAGACACTACGCTCAGCTATTAATTTAATTTTTAAATTAAATGTTACGAGGCTGGGTACGGCAGTCACGCCTACAATCCCAGCACTTTGGGAGGCTAAAGCAGGCAAATCGCTTGAGTCCAGGAGTTCTAGACTAGCCTGGGCAACTTGGCGGCGAAACCACATCTCTACAATAAAATACAAAAATTAGCTGGGCATGGTGGTGCATCTGTAGTCTCAGCTACTCTGAAGGCTGAGGTGGGAGGATCACTTGAGACCAGAAGGCAGAGGTTGCAGTGAGTCATGATCATGCCACTGCACTCCAGCCTGGGTGACAGAGTAATACCGTCTCAAACAAACAACAAAAAAATTAAATACTACGAATAGCACCTTTGGACATTTAATTGGCTTCATAAACTGGATTTTCCTATGCTTGGTTGCCAAAAATCAAATTACTCAATCAAAAGTATGTCCAGCTATGCACAGTGGCTCACACCTGTCATCCCAGCACTTTGGGAGGCCAAGGCAGGTGGATCACTTGAGGCCAGGAGTTCGAGACCAGCCTGGCCAACATGGTGAAACCCTATCTCTACTAAAAATACAAAAAAAATGAGCCAGGCATAGTGGCACATGCCTATAATCCCAGCATTTTGGGAGGTCAAGGCGGATGGATCACTTGAGGCCAGTAGTTCAAGACCAGCCTGGCCAACATGGTGAAATCCCTTCTCTACTAAAAATACAAAAAAAAATTAAGCGGGCGTGGTGGCATGCACCTGTAATCCCAGCTACTCAGGAGGCTGAGGCACGAAAATTGCTTAAACCCAGGAGGCAGAGGCTGCAGTGAGCTGAGATCGCACGACTGCACTCCATCCTTGACAACAGAGCAAGACTCTGTCTCAAAAAAAAAAAAATCTAAAAGTATGTCCAATTTTATAGCTCTTGGTACATCTGCTTAATCATTTCTAAAGGGTTGTGTCAGTTTGTGATGTCAGCAGCATTACTATAATAAGATTAAATATTTTAAATTTGCTAATAAATGATTTTTAAATTAGCATTCCTTTTTATTGTTAAGACGTATATTTTCCAATGTTGGCTTCATTCTTTTGCTAATCCCCTCCACCCCTCCCCGCTTTTTTAAACAAAAATAGAGATGAGGTCTTGCTATGTTGCCCAGGCTGGTTTCAAACTCGTAAGCTCCAGCATTCTTCCTGCCTCAGCCTCCCAAAGTGCTAGGATTACAGGCGTGAGCCACCCCCCCCCCCATTTTTAATAACTATGGCAAAATAATGTTTACCAGGTCGTTTTTTTTCTAACTAATAAAGAACTCTGAAAACAGCAGTGAGTGACACTCTGTCTTGTTCTTCCCGGAGACAATCTTTCTTATTTATCCTTCTAGAAAGTTAAGTGTAAGCACACATCAGAACAAGTACACACACCATTTTCTCTCTTTTTTTTTTTACAAATAATATTATGCTATATGCATTGTACTGCAACTTGCATTTTTCACTTTATATTTCTTCGTAGTCTTTTCATTATCAGTACACATAGCTCTCACCACATTTTTGCAATGAACCATAATTTATTCAACTAGACCTTAGGACATTTCAGCTCTTTTCAAATTTGTGCTATTACAAACAGTGCTGCAATGAATGTTCTTGTACATATTTCTCTATGTCCTGGTAATTAAATCATATATCCTTCTTTCACAAAAGCGAACAAAGACAAAATAACCTGTAATTGTCTGTATATGATTACATGAACATGGAGAAAAGTATGGAAGGCTAGCTACATAAATATTTAGCATGGGTTATAGGGAGAAAGGCATGGGAGAAGGGGGGGAAAAAGTCAAGAAAAAATAGGACTGAATTATAATTACTGAATTACACATATGATATAATCACATTTATGCACTCATGTATATGGGAGTACAAGTATCAAGAAATTAAATAAAATTATTTTAAAAGAAAAAGTCTCAGTAGTGGAACTGCTACTTCAAAGGACATGGGCATTTAAAATGTGATACTGCCAGACAGCCCTCCAGAAAGGTTATACCAAATATATACTCCCACAAGAGTGTAGGAGATTTTCTGTTTTCCTATAAATTGACAACACTGTACGGTATCATAAAACTTTTTGCAAATTTATAAAAAATGGTATCTCATTTTAAAAGTTATCATTTCTTTACTTTCCAAGTGGGAGAAAAAAATAAATAATAAGATTTATCATTCCTTTAATGAGAAGCAATATAATTAAAGTTATCACTTATTTAATGAGAAGCAATATAATTAAAAGCTGAATTTTTTTTTTTTTTTTTTTGGAGAGAGGGTCTCACTTGGGTTGCAGAGGCTGGAGTGTAGTGGCGCAATCTCGGCTCACTGTTGCCTCGACTTCCCGGGCTCAGGTGATTCTCCTACCTGAGCCTCCTGAGTAGCTGGGACTACAGGTGCGGCCGCCATGCCCAGCTAATTTTTTTATTTTTTGTAGAGGCACGGAGTTTCACCATCTTGCCCAGGCTGGTCTCAGGACTCAAGTGATCCGCCCGCCTCTGCCTCCCAAAGTGTGCCCAGCCAAAGCTGAAAATTTTAATGTCTGAGGTCCGTTTCTATTTTTTTTTCCCTAGACAGCTACCTTCTAATATTGTCATATTCCATGCGTTTGTTCACCTTTTTCTAAATTACTTATTTATAGAAAGCTTTTTGTTAAGGAAAATAGCCTTTATATATGTATACAAATATTTTTCCACTTTATTTACCATATATTTTGTTTGATATCAAACTTAGACCTTTCTACTCCAAAACTATTAGAACAAAATCCATCTGTTGTTTTCTAACATTTTAATGGTTTCATTTTTTATTTTAAAATATTTGATCCATTTGTAATTTATTTTGGCATAAGGAATAATAAAGCAAAAACCCAAGTCTCATTTTTTTCCAAATGGTTAGCCAGTTATCCTCAAATGGTTTATTGACTAATCCATATTTTTCCCCATTGATTTGAAATGTCATTTTTCTTGTTTAGTAAATTTTCTTATGTACTTAGGTCTATTTCCAGACTTTCTGTTGGTTTGTACCTTCCCCCATATCATACTCTTAAATGCGGATCTGTGAGGGAAGAAAACAGGGTAGTGTTCCAGAAGAGAAAAAACTTAGAGACAGGCAGCTATCTTAAAAATAGCTCCTGATCACATCACTGCACTCCAACCTGGGCAACAGAGCAGACCCTGTCTCTCACACACACACACACACACAAAAATACCTCATGTTGGAAGCTCTCTGAACCTTTATTGGTTCAGGGTGCATCTCCATAAAAAAATTTAAAACAAAAACACCTTGTGTTATCATGGAGAAGAAAAATACTTGTGTACCTCTAGAGGGCAGCACTATCGATACTGGCGTGGAACAACAGGTTTTAATTGCATCAGAATGAAGAACTTTCTAGAAACCACATATATCAATGATGCACTGTTGCCTCAAGTGTCATCATTTCCTGGCCACTAGCAGAGAATTACATAGGATTCATAAATTTCATAGGAGGCTGGACTCCTAGTTTGTAAAATCCTTCTTTTTTTTTTTTTTTTTTGTTGAGACGGGGTCTCGCTCTGTCGCCCAGGCTGGAGTGCAGTGGCCAGATCTCAGCTCACTGCAAGCCCCGCCTCCCGGGTTTACGCCATTCTCCTGCCTCAGCCTCCCGAGTAGCTGGGACTACAGGCGCCCGCCACCTCGCCCGGCTAGTTTTTTTTTTTTTTTAGTAGAGACGGGGTTTCACCGTGTTAGCCAGGATGGTCTCGATCTCCTGACCTCGTGATCCGCCGTCTCGGCCTCCCAAAGTGCTGGGATTACAGGCTTGAGCCACCGCGCTCGGCCTGTAAAATCCTTCTTTACAATTCTCATTTTATGACAAACCAAGTTATACGCTCTATAGATACTAAAGGAAATAAACATACTTCTCGAGAAAGCTGTTCTGCCAATACGGTTAAGACTAAACTAAAAGAAACCATAACTTTCCAAATCTCACCAATCCTCGTCCTCCTCTGGGTCTTGCAAACGGGGCAGCTCTTCTTTGTACCCATCCATGTCTGTAGTGAAGACAAAAATACACTTTCTTAAGAAAGCCAGAACTCGGCCAGGCACAGTGGCTCACGTCTGTAATCCTAGCACTTTGGGAGGCCGAGGCAGGCAGATCACGAGGTCGGGAGATCGAGACCATCCTGGCTAAGATGGTGAAACCCCGTCTCTAAAAATACAAAAAATTTAGCCGGGTGTGGTGGTGGGCGCCTGTAGTCCCAGCTACTCAAGAGGCCTCATGAGGCAGGAGAATGGCGTGAACCCTGGAGGCAGAGCTTGCAGTGAGCCAAGACTGTGCCACTGCACTCCAGCCTGGAAAACAGAGCTAGACTCCATCTCAAAAAAAAAAAAAAAGAAAGCCAGAACTCAAAACCAGAGACATCTCACATTCTGCATTTATCTTTGGGTATCTTCCCCACCTTAAAGCCGAAAAACGTTGCTCTGCAAAATGAAAAGTATTTAAATTTGTTTTATTGCAAACTTCCCACTCAGGCCTCTACCACCCCAATCCCTTCCCACCCTCCACGCACCCCCACTTCCCACTCCCTCCACTCCCACCTCAACTTGCCAGTCTTCCATGTACTAGGGCTCGACCACCCCCACATCCCACTGGCCCTCCTCCTCCCTACACCTTCAGTCCCCTACTCCCACTCCAAGGAAGTCTCCCACCTACCGGTTGTCAACCTCTTCCCCCACCTCTACTCCCCACTGTCAATCTTACCCAGAATAGGCTACCACCGCCCCCTCATCACCTTCCTCCTTCTGCCCAACCTCCGCTAGCCCCCTTCCCCCCCGCCACTCTGGCTTCTCACTGGTCTTCATGACCGGCACCCGCTTCCCGCTCCCTATTCCTGCCTCCAGCCTCCAGTCAATCTTCTACCAAACAGGCCTTGACTCCTCCCCAACTCCTTCCTCCTATCAGGTCTGGACCCTACCCCCACCATTCTCGCCTCAGTCTTCCACCAATCAGGCCTCAACCCAACCACCCTTCCCCTACACTCGCACCTCCAGCCACCTCCAGCCACCTTCAGCCACTTTCAACTGCTTCCAACCGGTTTTCCAAGCAGGCTTCCACCCCCCCCATACCTCTATCCACTTCTGCCCTAACCCACTCCTGTCTCCCACCACCACTCAGTCCTCAGCCATGAGATTTCGACCCCCCCCCACACACACACCCCTACCCACAACCACTGGCTCCCACTCCCCCCATGGCCAACACTGCCCCCTCCACCTTCCCCCAATGCTGCAACGGGCACCCCTATTTCTCCCCATGGTCCACTGGTGCCCCCCCTCCCCCAACGCCGCCACGTGCGTCCCCGCTTCTCCCAATGCCGCCACCGGCGTCCCCACTTCTCCTCACGCCCACCAGCACCACCACGGCTCCTAGGCCACTTCCGCCACCACCAAGTGCTCCTACGCCGCCACCAGAACCCCCACTTCCCCCAACGTCGCCATTGGCACCCCCACCTTCAATGCGGCCACTGGCGCCCCCACTTCTCCCCACGCCGCCATTGCTACTACTATATGCTCCTATGCCACCATCGACGCCACCAACTATTCCTAGGCCACCACCGGCGCCCCCACCTCCCCCAACACTGCCACTGGCACCCCTACTTCTCCCCACCCGCCACTAGGAACACCACCTGTTCCTACACCACCACTGGCGCTCCCACATCCCCCAATACCGCAACCAGCGTCCCCACTTCTCCCCATGCCGCCACCGGTGCCACGTATTCCTACGCAGCCACTGGCGCCACCACATGCTCCTGCGCGGCCACCAGCACTCCCACTTCCCCAAAGGCTGCCAGTGGTGCCCCCACTTCTCCCCACACCGCCACTGGCGCCACCAACTTGCTCCTAAACCACCAGCACCCCCACTTCCCCCAGCGCCACCACCGGCACCCCCCACTTCCCCCACGCCGCCACTGGTGCCCCCACTTCTCCCCACACCCACCACTGGCACCAACACCTCCTTCTGTGCCACCACTGGCACCCCCACCTTAACGCCGCCACCAGCCCCACTTCCTGCAACGCCGCCACTGGCGCCACCACTGGCGCCTCCACCTCCCCCAATGCCGCCAATGGCGGCCCACTTCTCCCAACGCAGCCACTGGCGCAACCATATGGTCCTACACCACCACCGGGGCCCCCCACCTCCCCCAGCGCCACCACTGGCGCCTCCACTTCTCCCCACGCTGCCACTTCCTGTACTCCCACCTCAGGCCTACATGGGCAACCAGAGTCCAAGGTATACAGTGGTCCTGATTTCAATTAAGTCACTCAATTGGGATTAGCCTCTGGACCACCTCAGCACCCATTTGAGTCTGACCAGCCGGTCACGACCTACCTGGTGTTGCAGCCTCTGGCGTGGCCGGCAGCAGCTCACCTCCAATTGCCCGTGGAGTATGTGCAAAGATCCCGAGCAACTGCGATGAACAACGCCAGGCGCAGGCCCTTTTATAGTGCCCAGACCTAGGGGGCGGTAGGAACTCACGTGCGCCCGCCCGCGCTCCCCTGTACCCACCTATCACAGTGTGGTCACGAGGCAAATTTGAACTTCGCGCCTATGAACTTGGCGCCTAGTTGTAATGCTTCCGGAATCTGGTCTATTGCTTTCCACTCCCACGGATGTTGCTTATTTGTCCCAAAAGCGCCATTTCAATACTAGAGCGTGGGCACCCGAGGCCAATTCTGTGATTAAAAGTCCCTAACAACTTTCTGATAAAGAGAAACCATGTGAAATCCCTCCTAACAAAATTTTATCCTGCGGTTACTTGGATAAGCGAGCCTTGTTCCCTACTTGAATTGTCCAGACCTCTAAGTCCGTTATTGCGAACACTGGGTGAGGGCGCGAGAACTGGGGCGAGGGCGCGGGAACTGGGGCGGGGGCGCGGGAGCAGGGGCTGGGCGGGAACACAGGGTGGGCGGGGGAGCGGGGGGGCAGGGGTTGCAGGGAAGGCCACCTAGACCCCTAGATAAGAGCAAGGCAACAACTCAACAGCGCCTGGCAACGGCGAACTATGATGTTTACTTCCAGAACCCTCCAAACACTCGAGATAAAAAAAGGTTGGTTACTTGAGGCTTTTTGGCACTCACTCCCCACACCAAGAGAAACAAACGGCGAAAAGTGCTTTCTAGAGTGTGCCAGTTTCTCCAGCGAGCATCCATATATTTCATAATGTATGCCTTTGGGTAACAGAACACAAATAAAATGGCCCTGCGTTTGATGTTATTTTGTGCTAAGCATCGTTCCCAGTGTCTCACGATTTAATTCATACACACTTTTTAAAGTAGGCAATTGTTAGCACTCTCATTTTAGAGATCACACAGCTAGAAAGGGGCAGAGCTGGCCGGGCACAGTGGCTCACGCCTGTAACCCCAGCACTTTGGGAGGCTGAGGTGGGTTGATCCCAAGGTCAGGAGTTCGAGACCAGCCTGGCCAACATGGTAAAACCCCGTCTCTACTAAAGACAAAAAAAATTAGCCAGTCGTGGTGGCATGCCCCTATAATCCCAGCTACTCGGGAGGCTGTGGCTGGAGAATCACTGAACCCGGGAGGTGGAGGTTGCAGTGAGCCGAGATCATGCCATTGCACTCCAGTCTGGGGACAGGGCGAGACTCAAGAAAAAAAAAAAAAAAAAAAGGCAGAGCTGAGCTTCAAACTCCAACTCTAGTTCCAAAACCTGCTCTTAAGCACCAGATTGCCTACCTAAATACAGATACTTTCTCAGTTGATTAAAAAAATTGGATAAATGGGGCTGATTACTCTCTCTCTCTCTCTACAATGAAGTTGCAAATTAACTTCTACAAGCCTCTTTATAAGAATGGGGATTACATGACTGTGCCTCAGATTTGGGCAAAGAACCAAAAATGTTAGCTATAATTGAGAGGCATATGCTTCAAGTAAAAGAGTGGGTCAGGTTTGGAATCAAACCTTAAAATGGGCAGTTCAGAAATTACACACATTTACTCAAGGTGTGCAAGCAACTCCTTTAGACTGAAGGCAGGAGGAACGGAAGTAAACTGGAAATAATGTAGATTTTTCAACAGAAGCGGATAGGAGTAAAAACTTTTGAGTAGGCTTTCTTCCCATAATAATCTTTTAGGAAACAAACACTAATCCACATCAGGGCTTTAAGAAGTTGGGAAGTAAATTATGCGAAATTTTACTGAAAACAAATCTTCCCTCTCGTATCTCTGAGAAAACTGGCAAACAGCGTGTTCTGACCCCTCATGAATTGGTATCTTCCTCCCTGATGCTGGTGGCAGAGTTCGACCACTATACAGAGCAGGAAGGAAAATAATTTTGCCCCCAAAAGCCAAGAAAAGAATGGTCCACACGAAGACCAAGACTACAAGGGTCAATGAAAACAGAGAGGTCATAAGCAAAAGAGGAGCAAGCATGAATGGGTGTGTTGGGGATCACAGGCTGTTGTCCAGGCTGGAGTGCAATGGCACGATCTCAGTTCATTGCAACCTCTGCCTCCTGGTTCAAGCGATTCTCCTGTCTCAGCCTCACATGTAGCTGGGATTACAAGCGTGTGTGCCACCACTCCCAGCTAGTTTTCTGTATTTTTAGTAGAGACGGAGTTTCACCATGTTAGCCAGGCTGGTCTTGAACTCCTGACCTCAAGTGATTCACCTGCCTTGGCCTCCCAAAGTGCTGGGATTACAGGTGTGAGCCACCACACCCAGCCACTTTGCCTTCTTAATGGATCATAAACTAACCCCCAACCCTCCACCAGACCTGGCTGAGAAAACAATTCCTAATATAATAGCTACAGCAGGGAAATTTGGTCCTTTGATGCTGTTTGAAGCTGTTCAAATACAGGTTTCATCACTGGATGACCCTATTCATCAGGCCAACACTCAATATAACAGGACACAAAATACATCAGCCGTATTAAGGGGAAATCATTCATTTATTGTTTAAGGATCGCAAGACAACATCTTAATTTCTGTAGCACGATTTAAATGTTTTACTTCTTTGATAAAGCAGAGTACAACAGAAAAAAAAAAACAATTAGTTTCCAGTAATATCTATATCTCTAATCAGAATTAAGTCTTCCACAGACATGTTACCTGGAAATAAAAGCCTGTTACAATAAGCAAAGCTTCAACCAGAGCGGCTACTTTTCGTGCCAGGAAAAAGTTCATCCCTATAGGAGGAATGATGTGCTATGTAAAACGGCTGTAAGGTCACAGCCTTGAGGGCATTGGAAGTATATTACCCTATTCCACATTAAGTAGTTCGGTGAATTTCAAACGTCAGTTATCTGCAACCATGCTGGCAACCTTTAACTGGTATTTCAATCATCCAGTAAAAAATAAATTAAGAAATCCCTTCACGGATATTCCGTGATTTACATTGTTAAAAGGTACACTGTTCATAACATGTAATTCTGGTTCAGAATTACCTTGAGACTCCTTGCTCAAAATTTGGTTAACAGTAAGCATCTTTCAGAAATTCAAGTTCTTATTAATCAATAATTTGTCAGCTAGGATACATTCAGGCATCAGCTGCAACTACAGAATAGGTGCACAGCCTCAGCGCTTTGGAAAGACATAATCTAGAACACTACTAGCAGACAAAAAATTATCTGCGACTGGATAGCGTAAGTGCAGTACAGCGAGACAAAACATATATTCATATGTTGGCTTGTTTAAGCCTCAAACCCTCGACTCTTTGTTGAGATCCCATAATTTTATTCCTATGACTTTAATAACTCAAGTTCCAGGAGGACTATAAGTCTAATTTGTACTCCAAACCAAATAGCAGTGCAGTTTGCTACTATTGAGGCTGAATCTGTACAGACTTCAAGACCAAGTCCAGAAGACAGTTATTATCTAAAATATAATTACTTGAATACACAGATGGTCCTTCAGAGATTTTACCTATAACCTGTTTCTTGATGAAGGTTATTAAATGCACTGGAGATAACTGTGACTTACTGATCAAATACTTGAATACTTATACTTACCTGGGATTTCATTTCTGCTGAAAGAAATAGGAAGAACAGGACTCACTTTAAGAAAAAAAAAAAAAACTTTAGAAAGGAAGGTAAAAATCTTACACACACTATCACTTTTGGAAGCAGCATAAAAGGGGCAAGTCAAGGGTAAAACACTGGTGAAACAGGTCAAATTAGGCAAAAAAAAAAAAAAAAAAAGCTGTATTATTATCAATGACAGTACCACAACTGTGTCCTTGATAATTAGTCATCACTCCTAAAAATCTTCATTTGGCACCAGATGGTGTGTTTAAGAGAAACACCCTAGGATGTTTTGAATCAGACTTGATTTTGTTAGTTGAGTTACAGGAGAATTTTAAGGGTGGGGGTATGGGGGTCAGGGAAGAGAAGGAAATGGGAAACGGACCAGAAAAAATCTTGAGTCATCATCTAAATCAACAAAGCACTGATAGCTCCAAACATTAGGTCAGACACTAAAACGACTGATATAGGCTCAAGTGGTTTATAAAACCTATAAAAAGACTACACCAGCAAAATCCCTGTCAATCTGTCAGAGTTGAGAAACTAGAACAGGGAGTAACATTTTAGCTTAAAACCTTATCTCAAGAGAATCATATACACTTCACATGAATAAAAATACCTGAAACCAAACATTTTTAAAAGCTCCAGTACCCAAAATATAAAGAAAAAAGTTAATCCAGAAGACTGAATCAATCCATGGAATCACAAAGCGGCCGGACAATCTGTATCTCCCCTCCACACTAACCATCCCATGGAAGACCAAGGGAGATCAGACCTTCCAGACCTATGCACCATCTGGTCGCTGCAAAATTCTACGGAGATTCCTTGTGGAACAGCAGTTTCCCATGTCTTGTGTCTCTCCCTACCATGCAGGAAGCAAGTCTGGCTGTGCTATTCTATTGCCATTATATATCACCCATCTGCAACAAGGTACTGTACAGACAAGTAAGAAGTATGTTATCTAGTTCCCTTTCCCCCAGAAGGTTGAGGCTCAGGTATAGGGGTAATTCTCCTGTGCAGTCTTTATTACACTGACTCAGTGACTTCAACAGGCTTAATCATGTGGTCAGGTTTGTTGCCAGCTGCATAATGCTCCCACATCTGTAGATAGAGCCGCTCTAGTTCCATTGTGTATTGTTTGGTGTTGAACAGAGGGCTAGATATTCTTTGTTTCCAGACTTTGCCACGAATTTTCTTCAGGCTGAGTAATAAAAAACGAGAAACCAGTTAGTTCCCTTTGTGGCAAAAAATCCATGACCAAACTTTACGCTATCTCATTTCCTGATTGGCTTCCTGTTAAAAAGGGAAGGGCCACAGCTTACATAATGCTAACACTGAAATGAGCTCAACTCCATGTACTCTGAAAAAACTTAGTTCTTTCCTAAACAAGTACATCCAAGGGATACCACGCATTCTCCATTTCATTTTATTTCTACCTTTAAAATAACAAGAATTGACAATGGCACATGACTATTCCTATGCACTGTTAGAATATAAATTGCTTAGCTTTTTGGTAAGCAATTTAGCAATGTATGTATTAACCTTAAATGTTCATAACCCTCTGGCCTAACAATAACACTTTTAAATCTATTAAAAAGAAATCATCAGATGCAAAAACATACAGGACCATGCAAATATATTCACTGAAGCATCATTTACAAAAGTTAAAACATAAATATAAGATGAAGTATTCAATTTATGGTCATTTTAATGAAATAGGAAACCACTCAAGGGGAAGACAAATACAGCAAGTCTACTGTTGTAATTTTCCACTGTAATTTTCCACTTGTACCTAAACTGAGTTGTTCAGATTTTTAAACACTGCTAATATCACCAAGAGTATGGTTCTGTTCAGAAATAAAAAAGTAACTGATTCTTCAGGAAACACAGGGGAAAAGATTTCTACTTCCCTTTTGAATATATTATTTTCATGAGATTATTCTTAGATGAAGAGCTAAATACTTTAGAACCAGAAGCCAGAACATTTTCATGCATTTTTAAAAGCAATAATTTTTATTTATTTTCTTCTAATTTTTGAAATAGAGTCTCACTCTGTTGCCCAGGCTGGAGTGCAATGGCATGATGACAGCTCACTGCAGCCTCAACCTCCTTGGCTCAAGCAATCCTCCTGCCTCAGCCTCCCGAGAAGCTGAGACTACAGGCACGCACCACTACACTCAGCTATTTTTGTATTTTTTGTAGAGGGGGGTCTCGCCATGTTGTCCAGGCTGGTCTCGAACTCCTGGGCTCAAGTAATCCTCCTCCCTCAGCCTCTCAAAGCGCTGGGATTATAGACATGAGCCACCATGCTCAACTTTGTTTTAATGTTTGTTGTGACAGAAGTAGTAAAATGGTTGTGCGTATCTGTTGGTCTCAATGTCCATATTAGACCATGTCCATATTAATGCTACCCTCCAAAGAGAAAGACCTGTGCACTCTATTTTTTTTTAAATTCTATATCAATAGGAAATAAACTGTAGTACATACACACAGTGAAATACCACTCAGCAAAAGAAATAAACTTGCTGAAAGAAGCCTTTAGAGTGCATATTGACATAGTTCCATTTGGATAAAATTCTAGAAAAGCAAAACTAATTTATGGAAGGGAAAAAAATGCTCCAGAACAGTGGTTGTCTCTGGGGGTTGGTGAAAAACACTGACTGAAAAGGAGCATGAAGAATCTCTCTGGAGTGATAATGTTCTTTGTCTTCATAGGAGTTTCGGTTACAAAGGTATTTCTCGGTTGGGCACGGTGGCTCACACCTGTAATCCCAGCACTTTGGGAGGCTGAGGCGGGTGGATCACAAGGTCAGGAGATCAAGACTATCCTGGCTAACACGGTGAAACCCTGTCTCTACTAAAAACATGAAAAATTAGCCAGGTGTGGTGGCACGTGCCTGTAATCCCAGCTACTCAAGAGGCTGAGGCAGGAGATTGTTTGAACCCAGGAGGCAGAGGTTGCAGTGAGCAGAGATTGTGCCACTGCACTCCAACTTGGGTGACAGAGTGAGACTCCGTCTAAAAAAAAAAAAAAAGTTATTTCTCAAAACTCACTGAGTATTTGTGTATTTCACTGTATATAAATTCTGCCTCAAAAGAAAAAAACGGCCAGGCACAGTGGCTCACGCCTGTTATCCCAACACTTTGGGAGGCTGAAGCAGGTGGATCACTTAAGGTCACGAGTTTAAGACCAGCCTGGGCAACCTGTCAAAACCCTGCCTCTACTAAAATTACAAAAATTAGCTAGGTGTGGTGGCTCATGCCTGTAATTCCAGCTACTCAGGAGGTTGAGGGGAAGATTGCTCGGGCCCGGGAGGCGGAGGTTGCACTAAGCGGAGATCATATCACTGTACTCCAGCCTGGGCAACAGAGGGAGACCCTGTCTCAAAAAAATATATGTATACTTAACTCCAGTTAATGACAGCCATTCTTAAGTATTTAAGGAGAAGTGTACTGATGTCTGCAATTTATTTCAAAATGTGTCAAATAAGATGGATTGGCAGATGAATAAACGGAATAAATGGATGAACAGATATGTAATAAAGCAAGAACAGTAAAATGCTAATGGTAGATTCTCACAGTAGGTATAGATGTGTTTATTATAAAATTAAAAATTTTCACAACAAAAGTGTTGGGGAAAAGTATTGTATGAACCAAACTAAGTTCCAAAGAGTCTAATAAAAATTTTAAAATGCACTACAGGCCGGGTGCAGTGTCTCACGCACCTGTAATCCCCCACCATTTTGGGAGGCCGAGGCGGGTGGACTGCTTAAGCCCAGGAGTTACCAGCCTGGGCAACACTGGTGAGACCCTGTCTCCACAAAATATTAAAAAAATAAAAATAAAAAATAAAAAAAGCCAGGCATGGTGGCATGTGCCTGTAGTCCCAGCTACTAGGAAGGCTAAGGTGGGAGGATCACTCGATCCCAGGAGGCAGAGGTTGCAGTGAGTTGTGATCATGCCACTGTACTCCAGCCTGAGTAACAGAGTGAGACCCTGTCTGAAAATAAAACACACTACATTTTTTACTATAGTTATCTCTGGGCTAATGGACATGAATCTTATTTTTTTTTAATGCCTAGGCTCAAATTTCTCACTTTTCTTAGACATATGTGATGTTCTATGGAGGAAATTCTGAAAATAGTAAGTAGCTAACATCTGCTGAATGTTTAGCAGATACCAAGAACTATTCTAAGTACTTTACATGGAATGCTTTTTTTAATTCTCATATCATCTCTGCAAAGTAGGTACTAACATTATGCTCCATTTTGCAGAAGAAACCAAGGCACAACACAGAGATTTACTTGCCCAAAGTCACAAAGCTCGTAAGTAGAGAGCTTGGGTTCACTCAGGTAGTCTGACTCAAAAAGTATATTTCTTTTTTTTTTTTCTGAGATGGAGTCTCGCTCTGTCGCCCAGGCTGGAGTACAGTGGCCGGATATCAGCTCACTGCAAGCTCCGCCTCCCGGGTTTACACCATTCTCCTGCCTCAGCCTCCCGAGTAGCTGGGACTGCAGGCGCCCGCCACCTCGCCCAGCTAGTTTTTTTGTATTTTTTTTAGTAGAGACGGGGTTTCACCGGGTTAGCCAGGATGGTCTCGATCTCCTGACCTCATGATCCGCCCGTCTCGGCCTCCCAAAGTGCTGGGATTACAGGCTTGAGCCACCGCGCCCGGCCAAAAAGTGTATTTCTTTAATTTCTATGTAATATGTTGCTTCTCAGAAATACACAAAGAAAAAAACATCACCCATTATACCGAAAGAAAAACCTCATTTAAGAAATACCCGCCGGGCATGATGGCTTACACCTGTAATCCCAGCGCTTTGGGAGGCCGAGGTAGGTGGATCATGAGGTAAGGAGTTCGAGACCAGCCTGGCCAACACAGTGAAACCCAGCCTCTACTAAAAATACAAAAAATTAGCCAGGTGTGGTAGTGGACGTCTGTAATCCAGCTACTCGGGAGGCTGAGGCAGGAGAATCGCTTGAACCCAGGAGGCAGAGGTTGCAGTTAGGTGAGATCACGCCACTGCACTCCAGCCTGGGCAACAGAGTGAGACTCTGTCCAGGAAAAAAAGAAAAGAAAACAGAAATACCCAGCCTGGGCAACATACTGAGCCTTCATCTCTACCAAAAAAATTTTAAAATGAGCCAGGCATGGGGCATGGTGGCATGTACCTATAGTCCCTGCTACTCAGGTGGCTGAGGTGGGACGTCCTGAGCCCAGGACGTCGAGGCTGCAGTTAGCCAAGATCATACCACTGCACTCCAGCCCTAGGCAACAGAGTAAAATCCTATCTCAAAAAAAAAAAATAATGAAAGAAATACTAGTTTATTGTATGAATAAATCCTCACTCATCTAAGCATCACCACTGTAATTCCTACTCTTTCAGGCATTAAGTTATGCTGTTTTTATTTCTTACACTGACTGCAGTGAAGACATGACAGTATTAGCGTCAAAGATCTAACTTTTTTTTTTTGAAATGGAGTCTCGCTCTGTCACCCAGGCTGGAGTGCAGTGGCGCAATCTCAGCTCACTGCAAGCTCCGCCTCCTGGGTTCACGCCATTCTCCTGCCTCAGCCTCCCGAGTAGCTGGGACTACAAGCGCCCGCCACCACGCCTGGCTAATTTTTTGTATTTTTTAGTAGAGACGGGGTTTCACCATGTTAGCCAGGATGGTCTCGATCTCCTGACCTCGTAATCCGCCCACCTCAGCCTCCCAAAGTGCTGGGATTACAGGCGTAAGCCACCGTGCCAGGCCCAAAGATCTAACTTTTAAGGCTCCAAAAACTCCGAGGAAGGGCTGTCCCAATTTATTCACCAATGCATGCAAGTCCTCAATGCTCCCTCACTGATAACAAAAAATCTTTCTATTGTATAGGCAAATAATGGATATACCCTTAGGATTTTTTTGTGTGTGTGGTTTTTTTGAGGTAAGAGTCTCGCTCTGTCACCCAGGCTGGAGTGCAATGGTGTGATCTCGGCTCACTGCAACCTCTGCCTCCCGGGTTTAAGGGATTCTCCTGCCTCAGCCCCCTGAGTAGCTGGGACTACAGGAACATGCCACCACACCCAACTAATTTTTGTGTTTTTAACAGAGACGGGGTTTCACCATGTTGGCCAGGCTGGTCTCGAACTCCTGATCTCAAGTGATCCGCCTGCCTTGGCCTCCCAAAGTGCTGTGATTACAGGCATAAGCCACCACACCCAGCCTCAGTATAATTTTAATTGGCATTTCTACTACAGAGCCTGAAACACTTTCTGCTAACCTTTTGTATTTCCACTTCGGCAAGGTGTCTCGTCATTTCCATTTTTACTTTCCTACTAGGGGATTTAAAATTTAAATGTTCTGCAGTCTTTACATAGCCAGGCAATTAATACTTTGATATCTGAGACAAAAGTTTTTTCCCCTCATTGCCTTTTAATTTTCTTGAATATTTTTTATTCAGTCATTTACTTTTTACATGGTAAAACCTATTGATCACTTCATTTCTAAGAGTTTAGAAAGTACTTCTCCCATCCAGAGGGCATACAACTAGTTCACCTATTTTATATTACACTTATTTTATGGCTTCATTTTATAACAGCTATATTCTCTCTACTTTACCCAATAATTTGTTCAAGGAAAAGTTGACTTACTATTCTAGATCAGTTCCCAGCTTCACAGCTATGTCTTCATATTCTTGTCTGTTTTTAGCAATAAGCTCAAGACAGCCTAAGCAAGTGAGCTGGGAAGCTGCAACTCGAGAAGCAAGAGTCTCTCCTGAAATACAAAAGATAACAACTGCACATCTGAGAACGTAAAACAGCATAGAGTTGTTATTTATGTTAAGCCTCCACACAATGCAGATGAAGAGAATGAAGTGAGAACAAGTCTCACTTTCTATCACCTTGCCTTTAATGTTGCTCCTAGTATATATAATTTCACTTGGAAGTTTCTCCCCCAAAGGAGATTTTCAAAAGAACGAGGAAGACTCCAGTGATTTATCAGCAACTTACCTGGCATAGTCACCATGGGGGTCCCTGCCCAGAGGACATCCATCCCTGTGGTGTGCCCATTACAGAGTGGAGTGTCCAAGCAGACATCAGCCAGCTGGCCTCTCCTGACATGTTCCTCTTTAGGAGCAACAGGTGAAAAAATGATACGGTTCTGGGGCAGGCCCATGTTTTGTGCATACTGTTGAATATTAGGTTCTCCTACTGCTGGAAAACGCAACAGCCAGAGTACACTGTTGGGAACACGCTTCAGAATCTAAAATAGGCAAAATAAGAATAATTATTAATAGCATATCTGCATCTTTCAACAAAGACTCCCAGAGATCTCTAATAATTCTACCACACTCTATTCTTTCCATCCAGATGGAAGCCTGCTGTGAACTTAAGTCTTTCCTTCACAGAGATGAATTAGATCAATTGAATTATCCCTCTTCTGCTTAGCTGTCCTCAGAGTAAGTTCAAAGAAAGAGAGGAGACCGATGCTGGAAGACAAAACAAATTACTAATTGGCAAAATCTGAGGCAGCTACCTCCTGTGGGAATTGACAGAGGCAGTGGGTTTTGTTAAGAGAGAGGAATTTTGCATTCCAAATTTCAAATCCCCCACTATGATACAACCAAGAAAGTTACCTCACACTTGCCTAACTTTTTGCCTAATATAAATCAGTCTTTTTTGTAAAGGGCCAGATGGCAAATATTTTTGGCTCTGTGGCCACACGGACTGTCATAGCTGCTCAGCTCTTCTGTTGTAGCTTGAAAGCAGCCACAGACAGTGTGTAAACAAGTAGGCATGGCTATGTGTCCATAAAATTTTATTTACAAAAACAAGCAGTGGGCTGGATTTGACCCATAGGTCAGTTTGCCAACTCCTGATTTAGATTTATATCTACTCTATGTACATTTTTAAGTTCAAAATCCCTTTCTCTGAAAGCTATGAGAACAGATGAACTTCCAAATTCAGAATATTTCAGATTTCAAAAAAAGTAGTGTGTGTGTGTGTGTGTGTGTGTGTGTGTGTGCGTGTATTACATAAAACCCTCAGCAGCAACTTCGTATAAACAAACATATTAGTGCCTCTGCATTGAGATGCAGGAATAGTCATTAAATGGAATTAAAAAAAGAATACAAATATCCTGACATAGTTTGACTGTGTCCCCACCCAAATCTCTCTTCTTGAACTGTAGTTCCCATAAGCCCCATGTGTCATGGGAGGGATCCAGTGGTAGGTAATTGAATCATGGGGGCAGTTATTCCCAATGCTGCTGTTCGCATGATAGAGAGTGTGTACTCACAAGAGCTGATGGTTTTATAAGGGGCTTCTCTCCCTTTTGCGCAGCACTTCTTCCTGCCATCATGCGAAGAAGGACATGTTTGCTCCCTTTTCCACCATGACTGTTAAGTTTCCTGAGGCCTCCATAGCCACGCGGAACTGTGAGTCAATTAAACCTCTTTCCTTTATAAATTACCCAGTCTCGGGCAGTCCTTTATAGCAGCATGAGAACGGACTAATACATACCCTAATGGGTTAGTTCAGGTAGTTTTGCTGCCAAACAAATTTGTCACACACTTATGAAAAAGCTTTTGATTTTCAGAGTTTTTGTGAACATCAGGAAGTAAGGATTAAGGACAGTAGACCTGTACTCATCTGCTTCCTCTCTCTTCTATCCTCCCCTCTCCTCTGAACATAAAACAAAACAGGTATCAGGGGAAAAAATTAACCAAGGAATTATCTCCAGATTACCTAAAGGTAAAACATGCCATTTTATTTTAGTTCTATGGATTAAGAGCCAGTTACAGCTATGCGATATCCCACTTATGCAAACCTATCTGATGAACTGAGAGATTTATGTATAGATCGACTCCTTCTTGGTTGTAACTCTACAACACTACAAGAATGTTAAAAATGGGTGGATGTACATGACAGCATATGCTATCAGTTTAGACCGGGGTTGGCGAACTACACAGCCTGTGAGCCAAATCTGACATACTGCCAGTTCGCATAAATAAAATTTTATTGGAACACAGCCACACTCATCATTTACAAAATGCCTATGGTTATTTTCGTGCCATGATGGCAAAGCTGAGTAGATGTGAAACAGCATGACCACAAAACTGAAAATATTTACCATCTGGCCCTTTAAGAAAAAGTTTCCTGACCCTTTAGACAGAAGAATGCTTTGAATATGTAAATTTAAAAGGTTCACAATGTCCTATTTAGACACTGGAAGGAGAAATCAAAAATGCCTGAAAAACTACATCTCTTGAAGATTATAAATGAGCACAAGGCCAGGCGCGGTGGCTCAAACATGTAATCCTAGCACTTTGGGAGGCCAAGGTGGGCAGACCTCTTGAGGCCAGGAGTTCGAGTCCAGCCTGGCCAACATGGTGAAACCCCCGTCTCTACTAAAAATACAAAAAAAAATTACCCAGACATGGTGGCACATGCCTGTAATCCCAGCTATTTGCAAGGCTGAGGCACAAGAATCAGTTGAACCTGCGATGCAAAGGTTGCCATGAGGTGAGATCACACCACTGCACTCCAGCCTGAACAACAGAGCAAGATTCTGTTTTTTAAAAAAAGAGCAGAACCCAGCTGAGTCACATGTAAATAAATAAAATACATTTTTTAAAAAGTATTTTAAAAAAAAAATTTTTTTGAGACAGAGTTTTGCTCTTGTTGCCCAGGCTAGAGCGCAACAGCATGATTTCGGCTCACTGCAACCTCCGCCTCCCGGGTTCAAGTGATTCTCCTGTCTCAGCCTCCCGAGTAGCTGGGATTACAGGTGCCCACCACCACGTCCGGCTAATTTTTTGGTATTTTTAATAGAGACAGGGTTTCACAATGTTGGTCAAGCTGGTCTCAAGCTCCTGACCTCAGGTGATCCACCTGCATCGGCCTCCCAAAGCGCTGGGATTGCAGGCGCGAGCCACCGCGACCAGCCAAAAAAAAATTTTAAAAAGAAATGAGCAGAACAGCTCCTAAATGGGAGTAGAAGGACCATCTTCAGTAAGAAGCTCTAGATACAAAATCTTTATTAGTCTCCAAGATGGTAACAATAAGTCTATGCATACTCACATTTGCCCACATCTGCAAAGTAGAAGGGTCAATTTTATACAGCTGATTAAAGTTACAGTATACAATGGCATCTTCTGGTAACCCGTACTGAGAACGGGTGGTTACAATAATGGTACGGGGAACCTCCTCTCCAGTTGCAGCCTTATTGTTGATCTAAAACAAGGAAAAGATGATGGTTATATTTAAAGGCAAAAGGAGTCCAATATTTCAATCCATAAGATCCAAAATGGTCTAACCATTAAAAGTCACTGAAGTTTAAGAAGAGGCAAACCGTTGCAGCATTATCTTAATTTGGGGGAGACTGCACTATGAAACTTCTTGCTCTAACCAAAAAAGGTCTCAAAATCCTATTAACAATCCAACAGCTTTTGATCACTCTTTTCTTCATGAATGAAATGTCCTTTTCTAAATCACATCCACTCCTCAAGGTTAAATTACTCCTCCAAATGGTCTCTTCTCCCAAGAGTGTCTCTCTTCACACCGATCATCACTGTTTCTGAGTTTCTACATACATAATTAGTTTTACCTTGCAATTCTCACATTTGAGTACTGCCTTACATTGTTATATAACTATTACAGGTGTGCAAGGACATCTATGACCTCTGGAGGTCAGAGATCTTTGCCTTACACTCTCTTGATAGAGCTACTTATTTAGGCATGCAATGTATTATTTATTGAGTACATACTACATTACTGTGATTAAGACATCAGTAATTCAATTCAGTAGAGGATACAAACACAGGGAATTATCATCTGTTGTGCTGTATGTAATGATATATTCCAAACATTACAGAGGTATAAAAGACAGGTACCAATGAAGTAGGGATGGAGACGTTAGCGGTAAGTACGGAAATGGATTCCTGGAAGAGCTGTCTGAACTGAACGTCTGAGTAGGATTTAGCTAGGGAAAGGATGGGTTTACAGAAGCAAGAAACTGTATGGTATGTACAGATAGTTCATCATATAAGACAGTAAAGTCACAGGCAGGGAATAACAAGATATTAACATGGAAGTTTCTCAGTAAGTAATAATCTGCTGGCTGAATCCAGGAGACTTTTAAAATCAGACACACCTACATAAGATGCACATTTCCACTAACTCATTTCCTCATCTATAAAATGGTAATAATGATACTTGCCTCCTAGAGTTATTATGAGGTTTAAGGGAAATAAATGCATACTTGGCGGGACATATAATGGTGTATTATCTTCTCACCTGAGTAGTTGCCAGTCCATTGCTAATACTGAATCCATTAATTGTTATTTGAATCTGTCCTCTGTTAATCATTTCAATAACTGCTTCTGCAATAGTATTCATAGGAATAACAGGCATATTAAGAGCTGTGTTACTGCTGTCTGCATTGTCTCCTCCATCAGGACACTTCATCTAAAAAAAAAAAAATGCATGATTACGAAAAAGATCATGAATGCAGTTAACTTTATTTCAATGACAATACTGACTAGGTTCTGACCTTGACGATTTTCACATCTGGTAGACTATCAAGAAATGCTTTGAGGTCGATGCCATTCAGAACTATCCGATTGTCATAAATGTGTCCATTGGACTTAAAATCGATGACTGCTTTTTTCTAATGGAAAAAATAGTTTCAGACATATCTTTTAGGACTTACATAGACAATAGCAAGGAAATACAAAGCTACAGTTCTTTGAAATTCCCCCATAGCACTGTTTCATACCTACCTTCAGGTGAGGGAACATATTAGCATGATCACCAATAAAAAAAGTATGGGGCATATAAGCCAATTTCTCAGAATACTGCTCAGCAACTTCGGCTGGTGAAGTTTCCTGATCAGTGATAATATAATCCATGAAAAGTGCACCACTCGTCCCAGGGTATCCCAGCCACATTGCCTTAAAAAAAACCAGATCAAAAACTGATTAAGAACTTTCATCAGGATACTTATCTCTAAATTCATCAAGTCATATACATTAAATATGTACAACTTTTTGTACGTCAACTGTACCTCAATAAAATGGTTTTTTAAAAAGGAACCTAAAGGTGCCATAATTAAGTAAATGAACAAGGAGGTCTAACTCTTTTAAGAGACAGGGTCTCACTCTGTTCCCTAGGCTGGAGTACAGTGGTGCAATCGTAGATCACTACAGCCTTGAACTCCTGGCTCAAGCAATCCTTCTGCCTCAGCCTCCAGAGTAGCCAGGATTACTGGCCTTGCCACAGGCACAGCAAGGCTGACTTCTTTAGTCGAAAGCAATGAAGTAGTTCTTTAAGAGAGACCCTCACTCTGTTGCCAGGGCTGGAGTGTAGTGGCACAGTGATAGTTCACTGCAGCCTCAAACTCCTAGGCTTGAGCAATCCTTCCACCTTAGCCTCCCAAATAGCTGAGATCACAGGGGTATACCACCACTTCGGCTAATTTTTAAATTTTTTGTAGAGATAGGGTGTTTTGCTTTGTTGCCCAGACAGGTCTCAAACTCCTGGTTTCAAGTGATCCTCCTGCCTCAGCATCCCCAAGTGCTGGGATTACAGGCGTGAGCCACTGTACCCAGCCTACATTTTAGACTAACTTTCATAATGCTAAAATGTTCTTCAAATTTGCAAGACAGAGTAACTGTTCATAGCCAACCATGAATTGCATGTCTCTATATACATGTACCTATAAGCACTGCGCTCTATACTCTTTTTGTCTTGCGCATTTCAACAACTTAAAAAAATTAAAAGTATGTCTGCCCTACAGTTTCAAACATCAGTTAACCAAGGGAGGAAAAGCAGCACATCACTGTCTTCTTAGCCAAATACATGTTATAAGTGATGACTGTTAATTTGTTTACCTGAATAGGAGCTGGCCTGAGAGCAAAGAGCTCATTTCGAGCGCCCTTGGTATAGCCATTCATATTTACAAGGATATGAATTCCATCCTGATGGATGCGATCAGCTGCTTTTCCATTGCATGGAATCTATAGAATAGAAAATAAGAACTCACTATGTATAATCTCAGATCAATTCCATTAGTTTTAATGGCATTTAACATAATTCAGATTCCTAGATGGAAAGTGTAAGAACACAAATTAACTATATTAATTCGGGCACAAATATAGTTAACTGTCATTAAAATGGGCCCAAAGCATTAGAGAAACAGAACACAGAGGAAGGAGAGTTCGCTTCTGGATTGAATGTATGAGTAACAACATTTTATAGAGAAATTGGTATTTGAAATTTGTAATCTTTTTTTTTTTTTTGGTAGGGACAGGGTCTCACTATGTTGCCCATCATGGCCTCAAGCAATCCTCCCACCTCATTGTCCCAAGGATTATACACATGAGCCACCGCACCCAGCCTAGAACTGGTATTTGAAATAGGTCTTCAAAGACGAATAGGAGTTTGAAGGAGTTTAACAGAATACAATCTCAGTAGAGAACAGGATGAATGAAGAACTAGAGTAAAGTGTGAGGGAGTTTAGAAAATGGTGAGTAGGCTGGGCATGGTGGCTCACACCTGTAATCCCAGACCTTTGGGAGGCCGAGGAGGGTGGATCACCTGAGGTCAGGAGTTCGAGACCAGCCTGGCCAATGTGGTGAGACCCCTGTCTCTACTAAAAATACAAAATTAGCTGGGTGTGGTGGCAGGCGCCTGTAATCTCAGCTACTCGGAGGCTGAGACAAGAGAATTGTTTGAACCTGGGAGGTGGAGGTTGCAGTGAGCCGAGATCGTGCCACTGCATTCCAGCCTGACTCCATCTCAAAAAAAAAAAATAGTAATTCACTTCTATTTGACATAAGGTATACATGATGTAGAATGGTGGGTGAAAGTATTAACAAAGTTGTGGCAAACAGAGAAAGGTTACAAAAGCTATGCTGAAGAGTTTAGACTGCAGTCAATCAGCAGTGACTCCCTAAAGGTCTCAGAGGTAGAAAGAGGTATGCTTCTTGGTCACAAAGAGTCTAACTGTGTATCAAAAATGGCCAGGCAAACTTTTGAAGCAACAGCTGTATTGCAAAATTTGTTGGTACATACTATTTATTAAATGAGAAGTCTCAAAACCTTTCTGCTAGGACTTCAGTGATTCATATGTATATACACATACACATGTATGTTTTACATATATGCATACTACCATACCTGCATGTGTATGTACATACATACGTGTGTACACAAACACTATGTAGAGTATATTATCTCTATCAGTCAAAGTGGCTAATAGAGTCTACAAAGAAAAAACTGTAGCCTACATACTCAGCAAATTAATTCCCCCACAGGTTTCAATATTAATTTATCATAAAACTTATGTTCCTAGAGGATACAACAATAGAACAAACACAGAAATAAAGATAACCAAAGGCAAAGGCCCATGGAAACTGATGAACCATAGTTCATCTATTTTCTTTTTCTTTTCATTTTTTGAGACGGAGTCTTGCTCTGTCACCAGGCTGGAGTGCAGTGGTGCAATCTCAGCTCACCACAACCTCCGCCTCCCGGGTTCAAGCGATTCCCCTGCCTCAGCCTCCCAAGTAGCTGGGATTACAGGCATGCACCATCACACCCAGCTAATTTTTTGTATTTTAGTAGAGACGGGGTTTCACCACGTTGGTCAAGATGGTCTCATCTCCTGACCTCGTGATCTGCCCACCTCGGCCTTCCAAAGTGCTGGGATTACAGGCGTGAGCAACCACACCTGGCCCTATTTTCTTTAAAAGACCTATTTATTCTTCTCCCAAGTCACCATTTTGTTAATATTTATTAAGTATCTTCTGTCACAAGTGCTGGCTCAATCTCCACAAAAGTTGTATGTCCAAGCACAAGCATAACACATTTCTGTTTCATTTGCAACCTCGGAAAAAGGCATGCTGATTTAACATAAATGACCAAGGAAATAAGATCAACACAATTGCCTATATGTGGTACTACAGCATTTAATACCTATCATCAAAAATAAACTACATGCTAATAGTTTTATTTAAACTTGCTCAAAATAAAAAGTTAAAGTATGAGAGTTTTATCTACCTGAGAAAGATCAATGAAATGATTGGCTTCTGCCATCACCTTCACTCGGAAGTTTGTGCCATCATCTGGGCTCAGGGCATAACAGAACACCTGAAAGGCAGCACATGGCATATTTAATAGCATTGGCTCAAATCTTTCCAAAAGACACTGGGTTTCCATGCCTAATGGTGACATACCAACATTGTGGGTTTTTTTCTTTTTTAAACAAATAGTGATTCTAGAGAAACATTAGTCTTACCTCAAATTTATCAGGATTGTGCATGCCTGGAATAGACTGCATGAGGTGAGAAGTAGGATGATTCCCAAAGTCAGAACTCACATATCCTACACGCAGCCGACCATCACTGAGCTTCAAGTCTTTTGGATGTTCATATGGTGGTTTATGAAGAACATTAATCTATCAACAGAATCCAATGCTTGTTAGTAAAATTTACACATATATTTTCATCTAGGAAAACTGACGAAAAACACACCAAACCAAACCTCACACCTGTTGAAAAAGGTCTGCCCAGAGCATTTAGTTAATATTTCCAGAGAGATGCAACCTCAGCACTTCATGTAATATGCTTCATACTTTGACCTGCTCCTGAAATCTATAAAGCACAAGCAAATTCCAGCACTTTGGGAAGCCAAGGAGGCAGATCACTTGAGATCAGGAGTTTGAGACCACCTGGCCAACACAGTGAAATCCCGTCTCTACTTAAAAAAAAAAAAAAAAAAAAACCCACAAAAATTAGCTGGGCGGTGACACGTGCTTGTAGTCCCAGCTACCTGGGAGGCTGAAGTGGGAGAATCGCCTGAACCCAGGAGGTGGAGGTTGCAGTGAGCCGAGGTTGTGCCACTGCACTCCAGCCAGGGCAACAGAGCAAGAGCCTGTCTCAAAAAAAAAAAAAAAAAAAGTGTGAGCAAATCTAAAACTTGTAGGTATGAAGCAGTATGGACAGAGCATGATAACCCTCCAGCATTTTAGAAAATTCTAGAGAAACATTTTCTAAAAACAAAATTATGGCCGGGGGCAGTGACTCATGCCTATAATCCCAGCACTTTGGGAGGCTGAGGCAGGCGGATCAGCTGAAGTCAGGAGTTCGAGACCAGCCTAGCATGGCAAAGCTCCACCTCTACTAAAAATACAAAAATTAGCTGGGCATGGTGGCACACACCTGTAATCCTAGCTACTCGGGAGGCTGAGGCACAAGAATTGCTTTAACCTGGGAGACAGAGGTTGCAGTGAGCTGAGACAGCACCACCGCACTGCAGTCGGGTGAAAGAGACTCTGTCTCAAAATTAAAAAAAAAAAAGCACACCTAGCACTCCAATCTGTCATCCAACCTTTGATCCAATCCTTGATCAAGTAGTGCTCTAATTCTCAAAGGTGAATACAAAATACCAAGCACTCCATTAAACATGATGGCTGGCCAGGCACGGTGGCTCACACCCATAATCCCAGCACTTTGGCAGGACGAGGTGGGCAGATTGCTTGAGCCCAGAGGTTCGAGACCAGCTTGGGCAATATAGCAAAACCCCATCTCTACAAAAAAATACAAAATTAGGTGTGGTGGCATGCGCCTATAGTCCCAGCTACTCAGGAGGCTGAGGTGGGAGGATCATCTAAGCTCAGGGAGGTCGAGGCTGCAGTGAGCCATAATCACACCGCTGCACTCCAGCCTGGGTGACAGAGCAACACCCTGTCTCAAAAACAAGAAAAAAAAAAAGATAAAAGAAAAAAACATTATGGCTTTCAAGTTAAAGGAAAGTACCATCAGTCTATTATTAGTGTTTAAGTGAAGGAGTTAAGGATTCCATCTTAGGAAGTACAGGGGGTTATACTCAGGACAAAATGGAAGGGGTTCTGAAGTGGCTCACAAGTTTTATTTCTCAATTTGGTGGTGTTCACTTTATAATCATTCATTAATCCACAGATTTGATTTGCACAGTTTTCTGTATTTGTGTTTTAGTTTACAACAAAAAGATTAAAAGAAAAGAATCACACCTTATCTAAGCACAGGTTGCCATGCCTCTCAGCAATAGCCTTCCTGAAGCCATGAGAAAGAGGATATAGCATACTATGATGAGGATGCACAGAAGGCAACCTATTCTTCTCTAACTGGTCAGCCACAATACTGACCAACTTCTTCATTCGTTCATCATAGTCTGTCCAATCACAGACAATCTAGAGAAAGCAAAAAGAAGTTATTATCCAGAAAGCCCTATCCCAGGATTTAATATTTGGTATGTCTTTGGCCTAAAGTAATGTCAGATAGCCTATTAAAAACACTATTTCCAGTCAGGCTTGGATTCTTATGGCACATAACAATTAAAAAGCTATTACAACACTGAGAGCCAATTACTGGCCTGTTATTCTTTACCTGCAGGCAATGAGCCAAGTTACAATAAGCATCAGGAAAATCAGGCTTAAGTTTCAGAGCCGTGCGGTAAGAAGCTATAGCCTCTGGAATATTCCCTGAATCCTGGAAAATAAATAAAGCAGGATGGTAAAAAGTTTCCAAAACTTAAATTTTAGGTGTTAAATTGCACATATTATAATAAACAGTAGTACCTTATGAATGGAAGCCAGATTGCTATGCGCATCTGCAAATGCAGGATTAATTTGGATGGCACGCGTATAACACTGCAAGGCTCCCTGAACATCCTGCATCTCCTTTAGAGTGTTTCCCATATTAGAGTAGGCATCAGCAAAGGTAGGACTGATTCTAAAAGAGAAGTCCAAGGTTTTATTTCTCCAATACAAAAATCGTTAACCCACTGTAATGCTAATTTATTCTGTTGTTATTTAAAGCCATTTTAGCATCTGCAATGTGCCGAATGCCAAACATTTTAAAATTAAGAATAATTTTAAAAATAAGGCCATTAGTGTCTCTTACCGAATAGCCTCCTTATAATGCATCAGAGCTTCCTGCAGTTTTCCCTGCTGCTGCAGTACACTTGCTAAATTTGAATGGGCAGCAGCAAACTCTGGGAAGACCTATAAAGAGTCAAGATCATAACTGAGGTTAAAAAATTTGCTAAAGCAGCGGTAATAACTCACCACAACCTTAAGAACTTTGCTCAAGTACGTTTACATCCCTAAACTTGTCTCTACCTTTTCCAAGTCTATTCATTCTCAAATTCTACCTCTTCCTCTATTTTATACCTCTTCTTGTTTCAAACATAATGAGGTACACCTCTTCTGCTCTTAGTTTATCCTGACCACCTGACTCCAACACCACTGAGATCTCTCTCTGCTAAACTCCTACCGTATCTACTAACCACTACTATACAGCCATCAGGCACTAAGATTATATACTTATCAGTAACTTCTCTTGAACTGTGGGTTAATGTTTAATTTTTTTGTACAGATCTTATCCACAGAATAATGAACTCTGAATGCAGGGATTTTCTGGAATGTCACATAGGGCCTCACATCATACCTTAGGTACTCAATTACTATTTCAATGAATAATCCTCTTGTAAATGATTCAACCACTATTTTTACAAAAGAGGTGGATGATGGTAAACTTAACTGCTTTCCCTCTATTATCACGCTAAATACCCAGCTACACCACCCTCACATACTTCTAATGCTTTACGATACAAGCGAACTGCCTCTTCAATGTTTCCCTGTTCTCGTTGATATTGGCTAGGTTATTCAGAGAGTCTGCATGGGTGGGACACAGACGGAGAGCTGTATTATAACAATCTTCTGCTTCAGCAACCTAGAAAACAAAACAAAGTCTTCAAAAACTGTAGAGAATCATAAAGCCTCCACTGATACTATTCTAATAATTGCTTAATTAAGCCTAATGGCTGGTAATGCTACAGAAAACTGATATTTTTTGGTATTCTTACCCTCAACCAAAACTCTAAAGTAAACCAATATACCATCTCAATACTTGTACAAAAGACTTTCATTTTTTGCTGTTTTTTGGTTTTTGTGATTTTTTGAGACAGAGTCTTCTGTTGCCCAGGCTGGAGTGCTGTGGCACAATCACGGCTCACTGCAGCTCCAACCTCCCAGGACTCAATCGATCCTCCCACCTCGGCCTCCCAAGAAGCTGGGATTACAGGTGCACGCCACCATGCCCGGCTAATTTTTGAATTTCTTGTAGAGACAGGGTTTCGTCATGTTGCCTAGGCTGGTCTCGAAACCCTAGGCTCAAGCAATCCTCCATCTCACCCTCCCGAAGTGCTGGCATTACAAGTGTGAGCCGCCACACCTGGCCAGAAAAGACTCTTAATCCTACCAGATAACAAATAGAATGAGTAAAAATCCTTACACTGCCCTTCTCTTTGAGAGCATTGGCTAAGTTGCAGTAAGCATCAGGGAAATGTGGTTGTAGTTCGATAGCCCGCCTGTAGGTGTCTATTGCCAGATCTATCAGGCCTTGCTCATAGTATACACAAGCCAGGTTGCCATGCACCACTGCATGATTCGGACTCAAATTAGGGCACGAAGATAAGCTGCCACAGCTCTGTAAATAAATAAATAAACACACACACACACACACACACACACACACACAATGTAACTCATTCTTAATGGATGGTTTGTTACAACTCATTCAAGCTGTACTATATCAAAATATATCAAGTCATTGTAATTACATAATTCATGCTGTATTATATTTTAACCTCAAACCAAAATCATACCTTTATAAAATGTGTCTTTACACTGAGAAATTTTGTACTCCCACATAAAAAATAGGCTGTCCTTTCACAACAACAAAAAGTTAAAAGTCAGGATTTACTGTGCTTTCTAAATCAGGTCAAAGGAATAATTTAGTCTAAGAAAGAACCACTTCAACCATTTACAATTAAAAATTTTCAACTAAACTCCCAATGAGAAGGATAATGGCTTTGAGGAAAGCCAACAACAAAAACTCAGGCAACGAACACCTATAAATAAAAGGCAACACAGCAGACATGGGCAGGGAACAACGTACTAGAAAAGGCAAATGTGTTTCAATTGACTATTGTCATCATTTCGGTCCAAACTGTCAAGTGTCAATACAACAAAGATTCAAGAAAATTTATTAAACAGAACATTCTCTCACCTGTCAAAAATGCGTGCCTCTTTCAAGACATTTCCTAAATTGATATAAGCATCCAGAAAGTTTGGGTCAAGGGTGACAGCCTAAAAATTTCAGGACAGTTAGTTACTCACAGCAAGTTAGGATTTCACCAGATCAACTTCCCAATTACAGTTTTTTTACTCCAAGGTCCTTGCAGAGTTTCAATTACATTTCATTTTAATAAACCAACGATTTATTTAGTGCCTTCTCATTATTTTTACAAACCTCAATATTATCAAAGTAACTTCTCATGCCTCATGTTCTCAGGAGCAAAATGGGTCCTGAACAGAAAAATTTAAAATGGGCCTGCTCCATGTCATTAAACTGAATACTTCTAATGATTGGCCCTATTTTATTCACAATTACACCAGTTTAACTCTTCTGAAAAAATAGTGGCAAAAGAGGCAGCAAACTCTTACTGAAAAGGAAAATACATACCTCAGTTGTATGCATAGAACTACATGCTCAGCAAGACCTTATTAAGACATGCAATTAGTGCTGTATATACAGTAAGATACAATACTTCAAGGAAATACTAACCATTAAACAGTATCATTCAAATAGCTGTCATGTTGTCTAGAGCAGTGATTCTCAACCCTGGCAGTATATTAAGAATTTACCTCCTAGAAAAGGTACCTAGGCTCTATCACAGGCCAGTTAAATCAGACCCTCTGAAGATAGGGTCCAGATCTTTTATAAGCTCCTCATGTGTAACCAAGGAGGAGAACCACTGATCAAGAAAGATACTCCTACAGGATGGTAAATGCAAACTTTAATCAAAACACCAGCCGGGTGCAGTGGCTCACACCTGTAATCCCAGCACTTTGGGAGGCCAAGGCGGGCGGACCACTTGAGGTCAGGAGTTCAAGACCAGCCTGGCCAACATGGTGAAACTCCATCTCTACTAAAAACACAAAAATTACCCAGGTGTGGTGATGTGCAACTGTAGTCCCAGCTACTCGGGAGGCTGAGGCATGAGAATGGCTTGAACCCGAGAAGCAGAGGTTACAGTGGGCCAAGATCATGCCACTGCACTCCAGCCTGGGCAACAGAGCAAGACTGTATCTCAAAAAAAACAAAAACAAAAAAAACACCAAAAAGGTATTTGATTAAGACACTGAGTATGTTTATTCAAGACTGATAAAGAACACTTCATCTGCTGGGCGCACTGGCTCATGCCTGTAATCCCAGCACTTTGGAAGGCCAAGGCGGGCAGATCACTTGAGGCCCAGGGTTCAAGACCAGCCTGGCCAACATGGTGAAATCGTGTCTCTACTAAAAAAAAAAAAAAAAAAAAAAAAAAATAGCCAGGCATGGTGACTAACACCTGTAATCCCAGCTACTCGGGAGGCTGAGGCAGGAGAATTGCTTGAACCTGGGAGGCGGAGGCTGCAGTGAGCCGAGATCGTGCCACTGCACTCTAGCCTGGGCAACAGAGTGAGACTCTGTCTCAAAAAAAATAAAGAAAGAACACTTCATCTTCACTTAGATGACAACTCTGTAGTAAACACAGCGTGATGCATTTAATTTAGATTGTCTATAGTGATAGATGTCCACTCCAAAAACTTTTAAACTTTATAATAGAAACGTCTAAACACATACAAAAGTAGAGGAACATAACACCCAGTCTCCATTATCCATTTTCAACAATTCATATATCATGTTTAATCTTATTTAATCTATACTCCAACTTACTCCCCCTCTTCGCAGATCATTTTGAAGCAAAACCCAGACATATTCCATTCGAAAATATTTCAGTATGTATCTCAGGGACAACACAAGAAGCTTTTTCCTCCCAACCTAACCACAATACCATTATCATACTTAACAAACAAAAAAAGACAGCAATTCCTTTATATTAAATATCAGCTGGGCGTGGTGGCTCATCCCTGTAATCCTAGCACTTTGGGAGGCCGAGGCAGGTCGACTGCCTTAGCTCAGGAGTCAAGACCTGGGCAACATGGCAAAACCTCGTCTCTACTAAAAATACAAAAAGTTAGCCAGGCGTGATGGCGTATGCCTGTAGTCCCACCTACTCCGGAAGCTGAGGCAAGTGAATCCCTTGAGCCCAGGAGGTGAAGGTTGCAGTGAGCCAAGATCACACCACTGCACTCCAGTCTGGGAGACAGAGTAAGATCCTGTCTCAGAAAAAAAAAAAAAAATTCCATTCAGTGGTCCAATTTCTCATTGAGTCAGGATCCAAATAAGACTCATATAATTTGTCAATGTGCCTTTCTTTCAATCCTTTAAAAGTTTATTTATTATTTATTTATTTATTTTTGGAGGTGGAGTGTCACTCACTCTGTCGCCCAGGCTGGAGTGCAGTGGCACAATCTTGGCTCACTGCAACCTCCTCCTCCCAGGTTCAGGCAATTCTCCTGCCTCAGCCTCCTGAGTAGCTGGGATTATAGGCACAGGCCACCGCATCCGGCTTTTTTTTTTCTTTTGTATTTTTAGTAGAGATGGGGTTTCACCATCTTGGCCAGGCTGGTCTCAAACTCCTGACCTCAAGTGATCCACCTGCCTCAGCCTCCCAAAGTGCTGGGATTACAGGGGTGAGCCACCACACCCAGCCTAAAGTTTAATTTAAATCTCCATTTTTATTACTACAATTTGTTGAAGTAAGGTCAGCTTCCCAAAGTTTGAATTTTGCTGACTGCATCCCTATGGCGTCCTTAACATGTTCCTGTCCCGTATATCTCTATGAATGGTAGGTAGAACCAGAAGCTTAATTAGGTTTGTGTTCTTTTCTCTTTTTGCAAGACTACTTCACCAGTGAAATTGTTTATCACAAGGTACTTAATACCTGATTATATCTCGTTTTTGTCACTGATAAATGCTTTATTTATTTATTTATTTTTTTTTTTTTTTGAGATGGAGTCTTGCTCTGTCACCCAGGCTGGAGTGCAATGGCGCAATCTTGGCTCACTGCAACCTCCGCCTCCCAGGTTCAAGCGATTCTCCTGCCTCTGCCTCTCGGGTAGCTGGGATTACAGGCTCCTGCCACCATGCCCAGCTAATTTTTGTATTTTTAGTAGAGACCGGGTTTCACCATGTTGGCCAGTCTGGTCTCAAACTCCTGACCTCAGGTGATCCACCCACCATGGCCTCCCAAAGTGCTGGGATTACAGGCATGAGCCACCACGCCCGGCCTAAATTCTTTAACTATTAATGATGATACTATATCATTCCTTCTTCACTTATTAGCTAGAATGCTTTTATAAAGAGAAGCTTCCCCCATCAACTATTAGGTTACTCTATGGTCCAGTTCATACAGGAGAGGGAAGACAAATGCTTTATACTTTTAATTTTTAAATTTAAAGCTGACATATAATTGTGTATATTTATGGCATACAATGTGATGGTTTGATCCATGTATACATTTTAGAAATATTCAACCAAGCTAATTAACATATCCATCACCTATTTTCTGTGGTTGAGGACATTAAAAACCTATTCTTTTTGCAATTTTGAAATATACATGATTAACAACTGTGGTCACCATGCAGTACTATAGATCACTAAAACTTATTCCTCCAGTCTAACTGAAACTTTGTGCACTTTGACCAATATCTCCCTTTTCCCCATCCCTCCTCCACCCCTCAAGCCTCACCACCTTTCTACTGTTTCTATGAAATCAACTTTTTTAGATTCCACAAATACGTGATATAATACAGTATCTAACTTTCTGTGCCTGGTTTATTTCACTTAGCATAAAGCACAGGTAACAAAAGCAAAAATACGCAATGAGATTGCATCAAACTAAAAAGCTTCTGCACAGTAAAGGAAACAATTACACAGCCTGAATAGGCAAACCCCGGGTTAGGAGATTTGCAAACTATACATCTGATAAAGGGATAAGGAACTCAACTCAGTAGCAAATACACCCATTAAACTACAGGCAAAGGATCTAAACAGACATTTCTCAAAAGAAGAGGTACAGGCCAGGCACAGTGGCTCATGTCTGTAATCCCATCACTTTGGGAGGTCAAGATGGGAGGTTTGAGCTCAGGAGTTTGAGGTTGCAATAAGCTATTATGACGCCACTGCACTCCAGCCTGGGCAACAGAGCAGGACCCTCATCAAAAAAAAAAAAAAAAAAAATGGCAGGTAAGATACATAAAAACTATGCTCAACATCACTAATCATCAGGGAAATGCAAAATAAAACCATGAGTTAGCATCTCACACCTGTTAGTATAGCTATCATCAAAAGGATGAATAATAAAAAGTATTAGTGACGATGTAAAGAAAGGGAAGCCTTGTAACTGATGGGGGAAGTATAAATTGGTAAAGCCGTTTTGGGAACTAGTATAGAGGTTCCTCAAAAACTTTATTCTTCTCTTTTAACCAGTTTTCCAAATTAATTGCTCCTTAATATATAAGTCTTCCAAAGGTGACCAATGAATGTTTAGCATAATTATGAGCTCATAGATTTAAACATATTGGTAAGTTGTAGTATATTCAGTTATTATTCCTATTGATGCTCACGTCTCCATCTTTATCTTTAGCCAGTGGGAGCCTCCTCAAGTTGCTTCCTGAGTCCTTTTGACACAAAGTAATATGTCAAAGCTTCCTTGCTTTCTGGTATGACCAGACATTCCAAAACATTTTTTAAATTTCCTGCCCCAGACCTGGAATCTGCCTTTTCACCAAGAAGCCCTGCTTCTTTAAAGCCCATTTATAAAAATCATTTTTAATTACTAAAGTACATTTTTTTTGAGACAGGGTCTCACTCCGTCGCCCAGGCTGGAGTGCAGTGGCATGATCACAGCTCACTGCAGACTCAAACTCCCAAGCTCAGGTGATCCTCCCATCTCAGCCTCCCCAGTAGCTGTGACTACAGGGGTGCACCACCATGCACGGCTACTTTTTGTATTTTCTGTAGAGATAGGGTCTTACTATGTTGCCCAGGATGGTCTCAAAATACTAGGCTCAAGCAATCCTCCTACCTCAGCCTCCCAAAGTGCTGGTTACAGGTGTGAGCCACTGTACACAGCCTAAAGTACATTTTCAACACAAAACTGGAAACTGCCATACCATGTACTATCCAGCAAACACTGCAACAAAGATATTCCTCAACTTAGGATGGGGTTATGTCCCAATACACCATCATTAAGTTGAAATACCTTAAGTCGAAATGCATTTAAAACACTTACTGAACATCCTAGCTTAGCCTAATTTTTTTTTTTTTTTTTTTTTTTTGAGACAGGGTCTCACTTTGTCACCCAGGCTGGAGTATAGTGGTGCAATCTCGGCTCACTGCAACCTCCAGCTCCCAGGCCCAGGCAATCCTCCCACCTCAGCCCTGCAAATGGCTGGGACTACAGGTGCACACCACCACACCCAGCTAAAATTTTTGCAGAGACAGGGTCTCGTTATGTTGTCCAGGCTGGTCTTCCACTCCTAAGCTCAAGCAATCTGCCCTCGGCTTCCCAAAGCACTGGGATCACAGGTGTGAGCTACTGCACCTGGCCCATCTAGCCTCATTTTAAACATGCTCAGAACACATTAGTCTACAGTTGGGTAAAATTATCTAATACAAAGCCCTTTTTTAAAACTTTAATATGAGTTTTATTTTAATTCCAACATTTATTTTAGGTTCGGGGTACACATGCAGGTTTCTTACATGGGTAAATTGTGTCACAGCAATTTGGTATACAAATGATTTTGTCCATCAGGTAGTGAACATAGTACCCAGTGAGTAGTTTTTGTGCCCTCACACTCCTCTCACCCTCCATCAAGTACGCCCTGCTGTCTATTGTTCCCCTTTCTGTCCATGTGTACCCAATGCTTAGCTCCCACTTGTGAGTACGTGCAGTATTTGGTTTTCTGTTCCTGCGTTAATTCGCTTAGGATAATAACCTCCAGCTGCGTCCATGCTGCTGCAAAGGACATGATTTCATTTGTGATGGCTACATGGTATTCCATGGTATATATGTACCACATTTTCTTTAGCCCACCATTGATGGGCATCTAGGCTGATTCCATGTCTTTGCTATTGTGAAGTGATGAACATATGCATGCATGTGTCTTTATGGTACCTTTTTATTTTTTAATCTTAGAGACAGGGTCTCACTCTGTCACTCAGGCTAAGTACAGTGGCATGGTCATAGCTCACTGCAGCCTCAAACTCCTGGGCTCAAGTGATCCTCCTGCCTCAGCCTCCTTCCTATTTTATAATAGTGTGTTGGGCATCTCATGTAATTTACTAAATCTTGTATTGAAAGGGAAAACTAGAAAGGCTACATGGGTACTCAAAGTACAATTTCTATTGAATGTGTATCTCTTTTGCACCACTGTCAAGTTGAAAAAATATTTAAGTCAAGTCATTGTTCTCTGTAAGTCACATACTGCCTATACTGCCAGAGAAACAAAGATATAATGTGACTGGTTAACACCTATTATTTAGTTCTAGTAAAAACACTACACACGTAAGCACTTCAAAAATACCAATTATTAATTTAATGACTAACCTTTTCAAAGTGATGAATTGCAAGCCAAATTTCCCCTTGTGCATTGAAAACACAGCCAAGATTACTCCAAGCAACTGCAAAGTTCGGTTGCGTCTCAATTGCTTTCAAATAACATGCCTTAGGAGGGGTTAATGAAAGAAGATGGGAGGGAAAGGAGGTAAAGGGAAAGGGGAAAATTTGTAAAGGGAAAAAAAAAAGATTGGGGGGAGGGGGGAAGAAGGTGATATCATTATTCCTTCTCTGACCAGCCAAAAGTGACCCTGCAGCATAGGCTCGCTTGCGCCAAAACTAATGCGCTGCCACAGCTGGCTGCTCCTGCGCCTGCGCCACCAAAACCCAAGTGCAAACCACCATGTTCAGTTCTGCCAACCAAAGACCAACCCTTACACTGGGACTTAACTGTGAAGTCAGGTGCTATAAGGCTCTATGATGGAGTTTTCTTATCCAAACAACTACTGGCCCTTGTCATGTTTTCAAGTGCTATCTAGAGGGCGCAACTTGAGGCCGAGTTTTCCTACCCCCACTGTTTCCCAAAGTGTGTTCTATGAGGTGTTAAGAGGTATGGCTGAAAAAAAAAGGAGTTCATGATCAAATAAATTAGGAAAACGGGTTTCTTTACTGGACTTCCCTAAGCCTTTAATAGTATAACAGGGTTCCCTGAACTTAGTTGACCATGGAACTCTTCTTTCATTGGGCATTTTATTAGAATACTATGAAACACATTTTGGGAAATGCTGCTCTTCAACAACGTTCCTCACTAACATCAAAACTATGCTACTGAAGAGAAAAATGTCTTTCTGCCAAGTTGGATATCATAAAGCCAGGCCTTAAGTTACATTCTCACAATGCCCCTGTCTCCCAAGGAGGACTGAAGCTGAAACCTCACATGACAGGATTGCACCTAGGTTGAGGTCCCTGTAATGCGAGCGCAAACATCGCTTGCGCAACCTAACAGCATCGCACTGCGCAATCGCTGCGAACTGCTGCGCTACATAGAACACCCCCAGACGCAGCAAACGGCCAACCAGATCCATTAATCTACTAGACAGGCCCATAGAGAATATTCGTTTAATGAGATTAGTTGGACTCGAGGTACGTTAAAACCCATTTTATCCAAAAAGGCTACAGAATAGGACTGAGGGGGCCAGTCAATCAGATTACTCATCTAGTCAACCGTTCACAGGGGTTCATTCGCACGCAATGCGCATTAACGCTGCGCAGCCTGTGCGCTACTGCAGGGTCACAGCGCATCATCAGAAGAGCAGAATGCTGCAATCCAAACAAAGAAGAAAAAAGGAAAAAAAATGAACAACAAGAAGAGTTAGAAGCTTTTACTAAGTAAATTATCTCTAATAATTTTTAATATCAATTAACTTTTACTTATCTTTGACAGAATTGTGGCTATAGTATAAAACATTCTCTTACATAACTTGCTTGTAAATAAAATTATTTTAAGCTGTTTCTGAAGCCACAAGACAGAAGATTCAGGCATGGAGGCAAATTGTTTTGCTGTGGCAGTTACAAACCCGTTACCATATTTCTCATCATGTGACTTTTCGGTGCGTTCCTTGCTGGAAGAGGAGGAGGAGGTTGTGTGTCTGCCCTAGATCCAGGCCTCGAGCTCCCTTCAGCGAGGCACCTTACGCATGGAATAGGAGGTTTCACCCACCTGAAACCTTCTAAATACAATATCAATGGTGAAAAACCAAAAACAAGAGAGAAAATAAAAACAAGATCATTAGTAAAAGTTCAACAAAGCAATTGAAATTCTTTGGATGTCTATTACATAGGGAATGAGGACAGTCTCAAGTCTGTAACATGGGAAACATGCAGAAGGGAGAGGGTTAATCAGGGCTATTGCATACAGCAGGGATTTTTGCTGGAAGAAAGGCTCTTCATTTTCTACAAAGACAACTTAATTTTGCTTCCATCTAGTAGGAATATGCTGGCTTGAATTTTCAAATGCACTGATTACAAAAGAAATACATTGCATTTCACTCAAGAGTATTTTCTTGTTTACTAAGTTCTCACAAAAAAACAGAATAACATTTTTCAAACTAGGTGTCTCCAGAGCTCTGAAATAAAGAAGTCAGCAACCTAAGGCAGGCGCAATGTCTCAGCCTAAACCGATCTCTAAAGCTGCAGTGAAGTGCAATTCATGTTAGCTGTCCGCTTGGTGGGGTGACAATTAATAGGAACTTATCAAATATTTGTTCTATAAATTACCAATTAGATTTATCGGCTAAGATTGAAATCAATTACAATTCATTAGCTGGCAACCTACATAAGGTTAATCCAAAATGTCAGCAGAATTTATGAGCTGTGCACTTAAAACTGTGCCTTTTAACATTAGATGGTGCTGAAAAGCCTTCTCCCTCCCTGGATGAAGCAGTCAAACAGACAGCTACGCTGCGCATACACTCCACGCATTAGCATGCGCGTGGGGCTCAGAGCAACAGGTGGGAGTTTCAGAAGCATTCTGGTTTCTCCCCACTCCTCACCCCTGCAGCGCGGTTGCGTAAGGTGGCTTGTAACAAGACAACTGCATTATAAATTTAATTTTAAATTATACCAAAAGCTTTAATTAACCCAACCTGGTGTTCAAATTCATTATTTGGAAACACAGAATGCTAAAAGCCACCTTTCCACTTTGGCAAGTTTTCTTTCGATCAGTCCATTTCCCAAACAAACCAGCTTTGTCCTTCTGACCTTTTTTTTTAAGGGGTTGGGGTGGGGAGGAATAAAAGAAGGAAATGAGGAAGAAAAGAAGGTAGACAATTAGGATTGGAAAAGAGGAAAAAGGAACTTGGGAAGGGAGTGGGGACAAGAAGGGACAGGATGTTCCAATTATTAATTTGCAATCATTTTAACAGCCTTTCTTCCACTGTAAAGGGTGAGGAAGATGAAGGGAGGAAGGTTAAATAAGAATTTTAAATGCCAGTATTACAGGGTAACATTTGGATGAAATTCTTCTCCACTTACAAGCCACAAAGGACTTAGAAGAGCAGCATTTTCAATGGCACCTGCATCATATAGGAGTCTTGAGCCAAATCACAGGCGCTCTGCTTGTCACCAGCAGGCAAGCCTCAGATTTGAAGGAATGTTATTTATTGCCACATAAGATCATGACGGAGCCCAGTGTTATAAAGATGGTCTAGCTCAGCAGAAAGGCTCCAAAATGTTCAGGTTCTTGCTTTACCCCCAGATTTAGAACAGATATGCCAAAGCCTGGCCTTGCTCTATTCTGAGGCGATTCATGCCGTCAGTTTTCCTCAGTTTCAAAGGACTGTTTTGTGAAGATAGCTCAATGAAGAGTTGAAGACTTGGCAAAAAGTACAAGTTTTCATAACACTGATGTTTAAATGTGTTCTATCAAACACCTACCTTGGCTTCTTCCAAGCGACCCAGGGCTTTGAGCAGGTTCCCCAGGTCACTGCGAACACAGTACAAATCCTAGAAACCCAGAGACACTGTCATTAATTATACTCTGCTTTGTCAATTAAAAATATCTTGAAATCACTTTTAAGCATCTAGCTCCCTGTCATTTCATTCTATCAACTAAAGATACTGCCTGACAAACTTCAGTGCAGGACCACAACCCCTCATCCACAATTCCAAATCCCAAAAAGTTCCAAAACCTCATTTGAGGGTTAAACCTGACTTGAGGTGACATGAAACTATTTACAGAATTTAGTTATCTCACTTAGTATGAATACTCCTATCTTTTGCTGCAGAAATATAAATGTGTTTTACTAAATAAAAGGTGCTGCTCCAGACCTTTCTGGGTGTTTTATATATGGTATTATCTTTCTAACATCCTAAAAATTCTGAATGGTGAAATGCATTGGCCCCATTAGCTTCAGGTAAAAGACTATGGGACCTTACTAGAACTTCTTTCTCTCCTCCCCAAATGTCAGTCACGTTAAAATATATATATATATATATATATATCAGGCCGGGCGCGGTAGCTCATGCCTGTAATCCCAGCACTTTGGGAGGGCGAGGTGGGAGGATCACCTGAGGTCAGGAGTTCGAGACCAACCTGGCCAACATGGTGAAACCCCATCTCTACTAAAAATATTAAATTAGCCGGGTATGGCGGCGTGTGCCTGTAATCCCAGCTATTTGGGAGGCTTAAGCAGGAGAATCGGTTGAACCCAGGAGGCAGAGACTGCAGTTAGCCGAGATCGCGCCACTGCACTCCAGCCTGGGCAACAGAGACTCTTGTCTCAAAAAAAAAAAAAAGAAAAGAAATACATATATACACACACCTCTCAAATATTTGTCCAACTATGTTATTCAAGGTTATGATGAATCACTCCTGTGTCAAGGACCGAAAATTTTCCAGAGTGGAAAAAAACATATTTAGCAAATGACTACCTATGAGCAAATCTCCCCTTAGGCTGTCAGGCATATTTAGAAACCCTGACTTCATTTCACTATCGGGCAGAAGAATTATCCAACCAAAGCCTCAATCCTGGCACCTGCCACTAGATTACTCATTAGTATTAAGTGCCATTAGAGTTGAGTGGGTGAATAATGAAAAGCAGTTGACTCTGCTTTTTATTAGCAGCTCAATTGTGCTGCTAGTCATCTGACTCACCAGTCCGTTCATCTAGATGAGACACTCATTACAACAGTGAGCTTAAATTTTTATTTGCCCTATTTTGCCATTGTCAGTCACATCTACCAGTCGACAGGCAGAAACAATGGCAATAGGAAGTATGCTTATGATTCCAAACTGTTCCATGGGTGAAAGAGACTTAAGTCCTAGAAAGTGAAATTCTGGCCGGGGGCGGTGGCTCAAGCCTGTAATCCCAGCACTTTGGGAGGCCGAGACGGGTGGATCACGAGGTCATGAGATCGAGACCATCCTGGCTAACCCGGTGAAACCCCGTCTCTACTAAAAATACAAAAAAAACTAGCCGGGCAAGGTGGTGGGCGCCTGTAGTCCCAGCTACTCCGGAGGCTGAGGCAGGAGAATGGCATAAACCCGGGAGGCGGGGCTTGCAGTGAGCTGAGATCTGGCCACTGCACTCCAGCCTGGGCGACAGAGCGAGACTCCGTCTCAAAAAAAAAAAAAAAAAAAAAAAAAGAAAGTGAAATTCTGTCAACTGTGCCGAAAAATCATCATATATATGATTTGCTCTGGAACTATATTATGGTTTCCAAAATCAGTTGATTAATTCTACTGATAAACAGCTTTTGTGGTTGTATAGTATCATCCATCAGGTGAACCAAAAAGTCTGCCAACAAAGGACAGGCTGCCACACAACAATCTTACAGTCAGCCATACTGGGTCAGTTCCATGATCTTCCTGACTCAGTACTGTCCCTCAAGCAATGCCATGTTCTAGAGAGTTAGGTTATCTCCCATCACTTCGAGCACAAAAGGCTAATACTAATCCTCAAAACATCAAAGGTACCATTAATCTTATTTGACTTCTCCTCTAATTAGTCTGAGCACTTTTTAACACTATACTCTCAGAAGTAATGAATTATATAATCTTGCTATCTACTTTGTATGGTTATGTTTTTTCTAAACTTAAAGGGTTACCCCTGTTTTGGCAGACCATGACTGTATAATCCAATCCATTCACACAAGCTCCTCCTACTACTTGATAATTGTGGTTATATATGTTTGGACTTTTACCAATTCCTATGCCTTTTCTAAGCCATAATAATCAGAAGTCTTGCAATAATTCTCCAGCAATGACTGTAATGGCCATACATAGTAGCCAACCAATGCATAATTTTATTACCCTCTAGTTTCTATGAACTGTTGGATGGATGCCACTTAAGTCCTGACAGTGTATCTGTCTATCTATATTTTGTTGTTATCATATAGATCCATTACAGTATACTAAATCAAGTTAACATAATGCTCATAGTTAAAAATAGATTATCTTCAAGATTACTATAAGATAATCAATAAGACAGTTTTAGAAAAAGCTAAAACGTCATATTAATTGTAACGGTGAAATCCAATTCTCCTGTCTGGGGATCCAAACCTATGTGCATGAACAGCTAATTTCTAGAAAACGCAAGGGCACCACCATTCTCCCAAAAGTTCAAAACCTAAGATATCACTTCTGCTTCATCTATCAAATCAAAACGTTTTTGACAATTATATTTCTCAAAACTAGCCCATTCTATCCAATCCAGGTTAATTCATTTCATGCAAACTGTTATTCAATTCAATAACATGCCTGGAACTGTAGGGAAAAGATATAGAATCCTTATCATCAAGGGACTTAAAATCTATGTGAAAAGACAAGGCACACACTAAATGCCCACTCAGTAGTAAAGAATTTTAAGAGAATTAGATGATGAGCTCATAAGAAAAGTTTAAGCTGGGCCTTGAAGGATGAGAAGGGTTTTAATAGACAAAGGAGGAGGGCACTGTAAACAAGGGAAAATCGTGAGAATAAAAGGAGATGGAAATGAGTAAGATTTTCCTGTAGAACTATTCCTCCTAAGATTGCATCAGTTTCCTGCCTTTCCCCCTAGAGCCTCCCACCCCCACCAGCCACAACATCTAGACACATACATACATACATATGAAGTAAAATCAGGTCGATAAAAACCTACAGTAATTCTCAATTGCCTCTCAAATTAAATTCAAACTCCTCAGCCTCTCTATTCTTTCTAAATCTTCCAATTGACTCTCCTCTACTACATTCACTTCTTGTTACTACTTGACTACCACTTCAGCCAAGGAAGTCTACTTGCTATTTACCTTCCTACAGAATGCTTAGGTTATAAGCACCCACTCGAGGAAATCTTCTGATTAATACTCTCCAACAATTATCATCCGAGGAGCTTACACCATTTTTTCCTTTATGGGTCAGGTCCTGTCTTATATTATAACCCGTCAACTTCAACCACAACACATCTCCCCAATTCCTAACAAAGCATCGCATACACAATGAGCACTCACGTATTTAAATATGACATTTGCACAGCAACCTTAACAAAAAGCAGAACAAAAAGAATCGAAATGTATGGTTTTCTACAGTGCAGCTGTATAAGTGAGGCTCAGCAGTAATAAATAACACGACAGGAACACACATGATGGCCAGGATGCCAGCAGCTCTCCGTTCTGTGCATCCACAATCAAAGCACAAGCAACAAATCCAACAACCTATAGATTCACAAACAGACCTGTTTAAAACAACTCAGGGTTATAGCCGTTACACAAAGGACAATTTTATACATAATTTGTAAAAGGAATTGCCAGGTATAGGCAACTCTAGTTGAGTCATCATGTAAAAGAACATGTGCTGCCACTGCAAGATGCTATCTGCAATAAGATCTTCAAATACAACAGACTGGCCCGGCACAGTGGATCACGCTTGTAATCCCAACTGGGAGGCTGAAGCTGGCGGATCACCTGAGGTTAGGAGTTCAAGACAAGCCTGGCCACCATGGTGAAACCCTGTCTCTACTAAAAATACAAAAAATTAGCCAGGCGTGGTGGTGGGCCCCTGTGATCCCAGCTACTTCGGAGGCTGAGGCAGAAGAATCGTTTGAACCCAGGAGGCAGAGGTTGCAGTGAGCCGAGATCGCACCACCGCACTCCAGCCTGGGTGACAAGGGCAAAACTCCGTCTCCAAAAAAAAAACACGACAGACTAAAATCTTACCAAAATTATGAAAACACCCATTATAGAAGATAATTCAGAATGAAAAAAATGAGATAGCTGTGTCAAAGATAATTTCTCTAATCAAGTCACAGAGAACAACTTCTAAATTGACGTATCTATTAACTTAAAAAGATAAACACTGTTGAAAAGTCACCAAGGTTACCAAACATACTACCTTAACATTCTACTCTTTCACTGCTGCAAAACCAAAATAACCTGAGTTTCTTTAACCATTTTCATAGAATGCCAACTACATCTATGATTCAGGCCCACAATGTACTAATAATGCATTTAAGCACTGTCAACAAGAACATAAGGAACAGACGCAAGATTCTACCAGTACTGAATTGACAACAGGCATCTGACAGTAAGTTTAAATCTAGTTAAGACTTTAGATATCCTGAAATAAATTAAAATATGATCACTATGGCACATTTAGTTGAAATCAAGTGAATTTGCACAATCCCATTTTCATTCTTATTGGTAAAAACAGTAATAAATAAGTAAAGCAGCACCTTCCACTAGAAGAAACATAGAACCAGATGAGAACACATGGCCATTCAATGCATTCAAGAGGTAATCCCATGATTTATTTAATACTATCTCACTTCCTTGGTAGGGTACAACAATAAGCTTCCTGCTAACAGCAGGTTAGATATTAAATAGCATGGTTCCATCTCTCACTTTAGTTTTCCTTCTCAACATACTCCTACTGCTTGGTACACTATCAGTAGCAATGACTGCTCTGCTACACACATAGGCAACTGGAAATCTGAGCCAAGGGCATCAGAGTTAAAGATGGCAAGAATCACAGCTGTGTGAGAGAGTACCCTATCCACAAGAGTAGAATCAACCTGATTAATAAAGGGAAAGAACTTACTGTGACAACTGGGTACAGAGGTGAGCCCTGATCCCTGGGAAAAATGGGGTCCAAGGCCCAGTGGCAGCACATACTGGTCTCCCTAAAACTTTATGTGCGTAACTAGCTAGATTAGTATTGCAATCAAACTTACAAAAAGTCACTCAAATGTACATATATACACACTGAGTGTCTCTGAAAAGACAGACGAGAAATTAGTTTCATTTGCTACCTCCAAGAGTGCTAACTGGAGGTATTCACTGTATCCATTCAAAAACCAATAAATTTAGAAGCTGGGTGTGGTGGCACACACCTGTACTCCCAGCTACTCTGGAGGTGGAGGCAGGAGGATTGATTGAGCCCAGGAGTATGAGTACAGCCTGGGCAACAAAGCAAGACTCCATCTCTTAAAAAAATTTTTTTAAAGCAATGAATTTTTTTTAAGGACATGTTTAAACTCTCAAAATTAACTACAAAAACTGTTAATAGATGTCATCATGAAAAGTGACTTTGGATCTTTGAGCAAACTACTAAATTCAGTTTTAGTTTCCTAACCAATAAAATGGAGATTAAGGGACAGCAGGATATGATCAATGGTTTTTTGATTGTGCTAAGTGCTGCTTTGATGGGTAGGTGCCCTCTGGGCACATTATCCCACTTTTATTTCTTTTCACTTCAACATTTGCTTTGAGGATATTCAGACTCAGGTTTTAATATCTATTAATACTTCATTACTAGCTTTGTGATCCCAAGAAAGCACATAACCCTGAGTCCATGGTTTTTTTAATTAATAAAAATCAGAAATAATATCATCTATTTTAAAGAATTATTGTGAGGATTAACTAAGACCAATGATTTGAAGCTGTCAGTAGAGTGACCACACAGACTTTCAGTAAATAGTAGCTAAAATAAACTTAGCCATTTCCAGGTAGGTTACAAAACTGAATGTTGACAATGCAACTTGGGAACTTTTTCTAGATTTCTGTAACCCCACTATCACTTACCTCTTAAGTTTACATCTACTTTCTCTAACTACATCATAAGTTCTGAGGGAAAGTCTTATGTTTTTATATCTTTCAGACATCCTAAACACAGTATGAATTCAAGGTCTGCCAGTTGAGCCTCACTTGTTCCCAGAATACATCTGCAACTTAGACAAAAAAAATTTTTAAACTGGCCGGGCGTGGTGGCTCAACCCTGTAATCCCAGCACTTTGGGAGGCCGAGACGGGCGGACCACGAGGTCAGGAGATCGAGACCATCCTGGCTAACATGGTGAAACCCCGTCTCTACTAAAAACTACAAAAAACTAGCCGGGCGAGGTGGCGGCGCCTGTAGTCCCAGCTACTCGGGAGGCTGAGGCAGGAGAATGGCGTGAACCCGGGAGGCGGAGCTTGCAGTGAGCTGAGATCTGGCCACAGCACTCCAGGCTGGGTGACAGAGGGAGACTCCGTCTCAAAAAAAAAAAAAAAAAAAAATTTTTAAACTAATCAAAAGCCCAGTGTAAGTAGTATCATCTAAATTCTATCACTTCTAATTACACTGAAAGAAAAGAGAATATGATATTGAGGAAATTTCGTAGCCTAGTTTTCACATCATTCCATATAGTGGCATCTTGTTTTAAACTATTTTATATTACAAATTTTACAGATTAAGACCCATTATCCACAATTCCTTGAAAATCAATTAACTTGCAAACACTTACCAGAATTTATTCAAAGTTAATCACAGCAGAAAAAAAGTCATGCACCCTGTACTTTATGGGTGTTATTTTAAAATTGATGTAGTTTCTTACAATAAGAATTTTTATGCTTTTTAATATAACTTGCAAAATAAAACAAATATTTTAACATAACGCAGACCAGCTAAAAGCAATTTCACCATTTTAAGTACATAAGCATTTCTAAACTTTTGACTTTATTCCATGTGAAAACCAACTTTAGTGTCTGAAATATCACACTATGTTTCTTTCTGGGTTTCTAGGAAGGGAAAATAACCACTAAAATTTTACTCACAGGATTGTACTGAAGAGCAGAGACGTAAGCTTGTACTGCCCCTTCCATGTCACCCGCTGCTACCAAGGCGGCTGCCAGGTTAATATAACCATCGATGAAATCAGGTTTGAGACGCAATGCATGTCGATAATGCTCAATTGCCTCCTGCAACTGCCCTCTTTCCTTGTACACATTCCCCAAATTCGAATAAGCTTCTGCCAGAAGGGGGTTCTGTTTAATTGCCAGAGTGCTAAAGTGAGCAGATCTGGAAAAGGTGAGAAGTGTTAATGCATGGGTATTCACATTACAGAAAAGAAGGTATGGCCCATATGCAACTCAAACAGTTTGAGACCTGCGCTATTGCTCATTATATAATACCTTATCTTTTAACTAGTGTATAGCCAGAAAAATTTGGAAAATCAAAGATTTTCAAAAGTGAAGGTATTCCACATTTCAAAATGAAAAGCTTTTTCTTTTTTTTTTTTTTGAGACGGAGTCTTGCTCTGTCGCCCAAGCTGGAGTGCAGTGGCCAGATCTCAGCTCACTGCAAGCTCCGCCTCCCGGGTTTACGCCATTCTCCTGCCTCAGCCTCCCAAGTAGCTGGGACTACAGGCGCCAGCCACCTCGCCCGGCTAGCTTTTTGTATTTTTTTAGTAGAGACGGGGTTTCACTGTGTTAGCCAGGATGGTCTCGAACTCCTGACCTCGTGATCCACCCGTCTCGGCCTCCCAAAGTGCTGGGATTACAGGCTTGAGCCACCACGCCCGGCCGCTTTTTCTTATTAAACAAAATTACTGGCTGGATGCAGTGGCTCACGCCTGTAATCCCAGCACTTTGGGAGGATCACCTGAGGTCAGGAGTTCGAGACCAGCCTGGCCAACATGGTGAAACCCTGTCTCTACTAAAAATACAAAAAATTAGCCAGGCATGATGGTGGGCGCCTGTAATCTCAGCTCCTCGGGAAGCTGAGGCAGGAGAATCGCTTGAGCCTGGGAGGCAGAGGTTGCAGTGAGTTGAGATTGCTCCACTGCACTCCAGCCTGGGTGACAAGAGTGAAACTCCATCTCAAAAAAAAAAAAATTTTTTTTAAAAATTCTAACTAGGGTCTTGTTACAAAACTACCACATTGGCTGGGCTCGGTGGCTCACGTCTGTAATTCCAGCACTTTGGGAGGCCAATGCGAGCAGATCACCTGAGGTCGGGAGTTCAAGACCAGCCTGACCAACATGGAGAAACCCCGTCTCTACTAAAAATACAAAAATGAGTTGGGCGTGGTGTCGCATGCCCGTAATCCTAGCTACTCGGGAGGCTGAGACAGGAGAATCTCTTGAACCTGGGAGGCGGAGGTTGCAGTGAGCCGAGATGACGCCACTAAACTCCAGCCTGGGCAACAAGAGCGAAATTCCATCACAAAAATAAAAAAAAACCACACACACATTGGAAATCACAATCATTAAGATGAAAAATCTCGTTTTCCATTTGTTAAGATTTAATGATGCATGTCTTTAAGTGTCTAAATATGCCAGAATGACAATTATTAAAAGGACAGGAACACAAATTCTTCCCTTTTGATTAATTCAACTGATTAACTAAAAGCAACACACCATAACAACTTAACGAAACTTCACGTATGCATCTCCTGCCACAGCATACATAAACACCATTTCTGAGCATTTCAGTCCCTCAAACTGACAGGTCTCATGAAAGGGAGACTGGATGCTCAGATATACATTGATAATAATTTATTACCTGAACAGAGTCTAGAAAGCAGCAGACCCAGGTAGAAAAATCTAGAAAAGGTCCCTAGTCATACTGATAATATAACCACCACCACAAAAGGAAGGAGAAAAACTGGCAGCTGGGCATGTCACAAGTGGGCAAGAGAGAGCAGATGTGCGTTGGCGGCTCAGTTGAAACCCGGTACTGGAAAAATTTCAAGTTCAAATATTTAAGTATCATTTTTCAAGCTCAGCACCCAGAGGCAGCAATCACGAGCAGGTACCCCCACATCTCCTACCTGTCCAGCCTTCGACACTGGAAGTGTATAGATGAAAGTAATAAAAGCACACCAGTATTGTCTGGCTCTTGTCTCCAGAGCTGCATGCAGTGTCTTTCAGCTGCCTCAAAATCTCCTGCCTGATATTCTCGATGTGCCAACTCAGCTAACCCTTGGAAGGAAAGCATACGTTTCGTTGGTTCTGGAGAATCATCAAAACATTTGAGGGAAGGAGGGGGGAAAACAAAAAGTTAGAAATGTAAACAAAAAAATGTAAAAATATGGTATATTTAACTTAAAAATGGAAATGCTTGAAACTATGTAAAGCACTAGAGTGTTCTGCACGTTATTTATATCTCCAAGTTAACATCAAGTGCAGAATTGACATTTTTAGAATTCACCCATTAATACTTTCCCAAACTAGAAAGGAATATTTACTTCCATATGAGATTACATTTTATGACCAAAAATACTTTGTACTTTTAAATTATAAATCATAGGTAGCATCTAAGGATTCACCGAACATTATTCCTTATATCTTAGTTTACATACAGAAACAAAATATTAAACGTGTGATTTGCAAGGTCACAAAGACTTAATAATACCAGAATAACATATTGGAAAACTTAACATTTTGTGCCATATTTCAGGTTGGATTTGTGGAAGTGGAGTACTGGTAACAATCTACCAGTCTTAACCTCAGTGAGGACACCAGATGTGTTAACTCTTTAAATTCTATCAATGTGTTTGTATATTTCACAATTTAATTATTTAAAAGGACAAGTAGAAACGAGCCTAAGGAAAAAACCAAAAAGTCAAAGTGCTATTTTTAAAACAGCTGATAAACAAGATGTTTGTCATTTGTCAGCAACCAAAATAGTTAAAGGGGTCATCAAACATTTTAAATAAAGACCCAAGATTTTACTGCTCCTCTACCATCCCAAACTCACAAGGAGACTAAATTGGCTAAATCCCACCCACGTTGGTTTAGCACTAACATTTTCCAAAGAGCTCTGGTATTGACTAAAGGATTAAGACAGTGCAAACAAGCCTATATAAACCAGGCAGTTATCTGCAACTGCAATGGTCAAAACGTTGGGGAGGAGGGGGGATGGACGCTAAAATATATTTGATAAAGCACAACATAATGAATAAATAAAAGCACTTTGCTGCAACTGACTTAATCCAGATACGTCAAGATCTTTAAAGGATATAGCTAAAGCCCATAGAGGGGAAAAAAACTGCTTGTCACAACTGTAAATACTTAAACTGGGAATTCGACCGTAGCACTTCACTAGCTGGTTGAAATGGGAAACTATGGACAAATTTTTTAATTCTACCAAGGTTAAGGTGACGAGTTCAATCTTGAGCCCAGCTCCCCAATCATTAGAGCTGGTGAGTGTTCTGGATACTGAGGAAAGCAAAGTAAATATCCTGACAGAATGCACAGCTGACCACCAACACAAAGAGCACTGAGACTGGCATCCACATCTGGGAGAGGTTATCTCTCTAATAGAAACTAAAATTACATTTTAGCTAAGTTTCTAGAACTTCCTAACTCCTTGTTTTCACACATTACTTTGTCACTTTTCAATGCCGCTTATCTTAACACTTGAAACGACAGCTTCCTCAAATAAAGTAACACATTAAAAAGGGCAAGCTAGTACAGAATCTTAAACCTTTGAAAATCACGGTGAAGTGGGGAGAGGGGCACGGACTAATTATTAATCCCACTCCCTACAATTACGGATAAGATGCTATGGACGATTCACCTACTACTTACAGCACAACTTCCAGAAACAGGAACTAAAACCCTCCACACATCTCAACTGAGAAACAACCAAAAAATAACCTCGCGGGAAACCTCAGAAGCGCAGCCCAATTCCCCACCCCCTTCCGCCCAAATCGACTCAATATGGAAAGGCAGCTGAAGGACACTCCTATAATTTGGTTGTTTTCGTATTTTTAGTACCAAATGCTCGCGACTGAATTGTCTAAAAGGGCAACCGCCTTGTACTTGTGCAGCTACACTCCAGTTGCTTTACAAACTCTTCAAGCAGGGATGGAAACTTAAAAAAATATTACACCCTGTGAATAAAGAGATGCTGGGCTAAAGAATGGGGATGGCAGACCCAGAGGCGGCGGCGGAGGAATACATCGAGAAAGTAACACAAAGCGAGAATTGGGCGGGCAGGGTGGTCAACGCCAAAGCAGCAGCATCGGGGTGGTTTCTCCCCCAAGGATAGGAAGTGAACAGTAGGGCTGGCAACCTCGCGAAGGGAAGGGTGTGGTTCCCTCCAGGCTGAGGGCTGCGGTGGAATTGAGCGGTGGCAAAGGAAACCCCTGGAAATTTCCAATCTAAACTGGGACCGCTCAACCGAAAGAACACCAGAAAGGCACTGCCTAGCGGGGTGCTGCTCAACGTCCCCTCTTCTCGAGGTGACTTGTGGCACCATCGACGAGCTTTTGCTCGTCCTCGGGTGATGCAAAGTGAGGATATGATTACATCGGAAAGGCACCCCCGCCCTAGATTGGCAGAGAAGGACCAAATCTGGCTAAGGGGAAAAGGCTGGAGGGGGAGACGGAGGGGAAAAAGGAGAGGCGAAGAGCTGGAATTAGGGGAGAAAACCGCTGCAAAGGAGTGAAAGGGCAGGGATTCCAATGCAGTCCATTCCACGACATTCTAAGCGCGCACGTGTGATAAAAGCGCCCAAAGAGAGTGGAAAGCTACAACATTTACGAAATAAAAACAAAGCAAGAAAGGGAGCAAAAAGCAAGCAAGGGAGGAGGAAATGTTCGGGAAGCGGACGACAGCGGAAAACCCGATCTACTACGAAAAGCTCAGCAATGTCACTGATGTAATGGGGATGGTTCGAGGTAAGGGAGGGAAGGAGTGATACAAGGTAGAGGACGGCGCGAGACCCCAAGGGGGCATCTGCCAAGGTAGAACGGGACACCGGTACCTGTGCTGTCGGCCACGTTGCCCACGGAAGACGCCATCTGGAGCTTCTCGAGGGAGAGCAAAAAAAGGTAATTGGTCCTGCTGCCGCCACTACCGGCAAGAACGTATTTGGAGGTAGTAGTACAAGGGCAGCAGCCGTAGCAGTGCTCTGGAGGGCTTCAGCGGCGGCAGCAGTTACAGGCTTCGAACCCTGGGAACTCTAGTTGGCCATCTACCTAGTACGGTCTTGAAATGGCGGCGACGGCTCCTCGGCCGAAACAACACGGGCCGGAACTACTTTCTGTTACAATCAAGTGCCCGCGCGGAGGTAGCCGGTAACCAGCGCCGCCAACAAAATGACTTCAAGCTGCAAAGTCGAGATTCCATGTAGCCCTCCGCGCAGCGCCCATTGCGACAAACACCACGGTGGAGACGGCGCATGCGAGCAGCCCTGTCAACCTGACTCGCGGTTAGGGCACTCTCGGAGCGGAAGCGGCCAAGTTTCTTAAGAGTGTAGCGGGAGGGTAAAAACAAACAAACAACACACACACGGAAGGAATCCTTTTTTGCCACGGCGATAAAGAAGAGTCTGTTTGTTACTTAGCAGGTGGTGTCGTTTTAAACATAAACGCCAAAGGCGTCTAAAAAAGTTTGTCAACTTTATTCGTACAAAAACGGATGGTTACGACTCTCACGATCAATTCCGATCCAGTCAATTCAGAAGATTGCCTCGCAAAGACAGCTGCTCCAAACGAGGAGCGAGAGGGTTCCGATTGGAGCCGTCTTCATTGTGACTCGGCCATCGATTTCAGCACTTCGATGAAAAAGACTGAAACTTTCACAGGGCCGGTTGAATGGAGACACCTCCAATGTTGACCGTATAGCCTGAAATTTCAAAATCGTTTTGGTATTCAGAAGACTCCTGCCCACAGTGATAGGGCAAATGCTTAATAACTCAGGGACATGCCGGGCGTTTGCACTCCGAAGGCAGCCATAAAAATGTTAAAGGTGAATCATGTTCGTCAAAATTCATGACTCTCCTCCGAGTTGTGACTTCATTTCAACCAACTAGCTCTGCGGATTGTCACAATCGGCGATTCCACTGAGCTCAAAGCAGATCAACAATGATAAATGAATTCACTTGCCATCTGCCTAAACCACACGTCTAGATTTAGTCATGAATTGCCTCCACTTCTTGAACAAATAGGTTCTTATGATCCTCCTGCAGTTTCAAGTTTACTGTTCAGACATTTTGTCACATTGGCATTTATACCTCACGTCTTGTTCTAGAAACGATTTAAGGTAACTTGCCACATCAGCAGGAAATTATTACAAGCCACTAGAGGCTACAAGTTGGATCTCTGAGAGCCTTTTTATTTCAAAACGTCCTTGATCTAAGAAAGCAGGTCAATGAATTTCTTCAAAAAGTTTTTGTTGGGGGGAGGGATAGCATTAGGAGATATACCTAATGTAAATGACGAGTTAATGGGTGCAGCACACCAACATGGCATATGTATACATATGTAACAACATATGTAACAAACCTGCACGTTGTGCACATGTACCCTAGAACTTAAAGTATAATAAAAAAGAAAAAAAAAGTTTTTGCTACCTAGCCCCTTCACTACATTTTTTGATAAACTAAATCCTCAAATTCTGCTTAAATTTCTTCAAAACAATCAACAAACAATTAATTATGGAAATAAGCACAGAGAAAATTCATAATGCTAATTTCTTCCATCCCATAATCAAGAGTCACATCATGCAGTGAAAAAGACAAAGATCACTACACAAACTCCCCTGAAAATTGGGCACCAAACTCTTGTAATTTGATTTGATTGGTAAAACCTCCCCCCCTCATACACACACCTACTACAAGTTCCCAATCTGTGATGAATAAACTCAGCTTTTCAACTTTTAGGAAGAGACTTCTCCGATTCCACTGGCAGATGTTTAGGCCTTGCTGATGAGCGGGTGCTAGCTAACTAACTAAAACTCTTTTTGTTGTGAAATGCAGGTCATGCTCCTACTTCTTCAGTCAATAAGTAACATCTACTAGAGTCTCTATGTGCAAGGCACTGTGGGGGGCACAAAAATGAACAAAACAAATCCTCACTCTCAAGGAACCTGAAACCTAGTTAGGTATACACAAAAAGCTACTAGAGAGCAATACAGAAGACTATTTAGATGGTAAAATATATTACTCTCTATGAATATCTAGGGAGGAAACAGGTAAGGTTGGAGGGGGTGACGAAGAAGGCTTGATCTGGACATTGAAGGAAGTGCTTTTGTGTGTTTGTTGTTGTTGTTCACATTGATTTCTGGGTTTTTTGTGGGGGCAATTTTAAATTTAGAACCAATTATAATTAAATCAGTTGAATCTTCAACCCCAATCCCAAACTTTGCCACCCAATAACACCACTGACGTTGCATTACTTTTCTGCTGCTGTATAACAAAGTATCACAAATACAGCTGCTCAAAACAACACAACATTTCACAGCAGTAGCACCAGCGTTGGAGGAGACCCAGGCTGGTGGCTGGTGGCTGGTGGCTACGGCTGCGCTGCTGCTGCTGAAAGAAAAATGGCTCCAAAGGTTAAATGAAGCTGAAGAAATACATAGATGTGAGAGGTGAAGCCCCCTGGACTTCCTGGGTCGGGTGGGGGCTTAAAGAACTTTTCTGTCTTACCAGAGGATTGTAAAATGCACCAATCAGCCCTCTGTAGCTAGGATTGTAAAACGCAGCTGTCAGCGGGCTCTGTGGCTAGCTAGAGGTTTGTAAAATGCGCCAATCAGTGCTCTGTAAAAACACACCAATCAGCGCTCTGTGGCTAGCTAGAGTTTTGTAAAATGGACCAATCAGCACTCTGTAAAATGGACCAATTAGCAGGACATGGGCAGGGACAAATAAGGGATTAAAAGCTGGCCACATCCCCGCCCCACCCCCTCATCCCCCCAGGCCAGCAGCAGCAACCCCCTCAGGTCCCCTTCCACGCTGTGGAAGCTGTGTTCTTTTGCTCTTCACAATGAATCCTGCTGCTGCTCACTCTTTGGGTCCATGCCACCTTTAAGAGCTGTAACTCTCACTGCGAAGGTCCGTGGCTTCATTCTTGAAGTCAGCGAGACCAGGAACCCACCGGAAGGAACCAACTCCAGAACCAACTCCAGACGAAGATGCAGCCGCACAGGCTCTCCAGGGGTGTGGAGCTAATATTCCAGAGAGAAATTACTCCCCTGGATGAAGTAACCAGTCACAAAGACTAATTAAAATCAATCTTAACACCTTCCAGAAATCTTGTAACCTGAATAAAAGTAAAGAAGACACTGATTTCATGGTAGTACAACAACTATCACTAGCTAGTGAATGTGGAAAAGATGATTTCTTATTTGGTAGCTGCACTGGTAAAGATATGGCCACCTGTGATATCAACAGTGAAAGATGAAAAAGGAAAAAAGGAAAAAACAGTAAAAGCCTAATGAGTACATTGAAAAGGCAGCTTTCTGCAAAACTAAAGCAGAACAGCAAGGGGAGCACATCCTATGGGAGTTCTGCCAGATGAGGATACTTTTTCTCTCGGCACCAACAGTCTTTAAAGATGTGAGAGCTCAAAGACCAGTAAGGTCCACTTCCCTCCACAATCCTCACTATAGTCCTCTCCTTGGCTTACAAACTAAGAAAACATGTATCAAAACAGAAATGAGACGATGAGACTCAAAGCCTTGGTTCTTTCTTCCAATCCAAGTCTGGCACGGATTTTCACTATCTTCAGCCTGAAACTTCATACAAAAAACAGAGTAAAGAGTTCAGAATTTCAGAGTGGAGACTTGCATCTTCACCTCGATGAACATGTGCCTGTATTTATTGGACTTATGCTTCAAGACTACATTCAGTATTCTGTGCCTTTAGATGAGAGGCTCTATCCTTTGCAAGGGTGTCATGCTGTTGTCTGGACAGTTCTCCCATGGAAGTGAGAGGTGAAGCCAGCTGGACTTCTGGGTTGGGTGGGGACTTGGAGAAGTTTTCTGTCTTACAAGAGGATTGTAAAATGCACCAATCAGCACTCTGTGTCTAGCTAAAGGATTCTAAAAGCACCAATCAGCACTCTGTAAAAACACACCGGCCAGGTGTGGTGGCTCACGCCTATAATACCAGCACTTTGGGAGGCCGAGGCAGGCAGATCACAAGGTCAGGAGATCAAGACCATCCTGGCTAACCCGGTCAAACCCCATCTCTACTAAAAATACAAAAAATTAGCTGGGCGTGGTGGCGGGCGCCTGTAGTCCCAGCTACTCAGGAGGCTGAGGCAGGAGAATGGTGTGAACCCAGGAGGCAGAGGTTGCAGTGAGTCAAGATTGCACCACTGCACTCCAGCCTGGGTGACAGAGTGAGACTCTGTCTCAAAAAAAAAAAAAAAAAGAGGCCGGGCTCGGTGGCTCAAGCCTGCAATCCCAGCACTTTGGGAGGCCGAGATGGGTGGATCACGAGGTCAGGAGATCGAGACCATCCTGGCTAACATGGTGAAACCCCGTCTCTACTAAAAAAATACAAAAAACTAGCCGGGCAAGGTAGCGGGCACCTGTAGTCCCAGCTACTCGGGAGGCTGAGGCAGGAGAATGGCGTAAACCCAGGAGGCGGAGCTTGCAGTGAGCTGAGAGCTGGCCACTGCACTCCAGCCCGGGCGACAGAGCAAGCCTCTGTCTCAAAAAAAAAAAAAAAAAAAAGCACCAATCAATCAGCATTCTGTGTCTAGCTAAAGGATTGTAAATGCACCAATCAGCACTCTGTAAAAATGCACCAATCAGCACTCTGTGTCTAGCTAAAGGATTGTAAATGCACCAGCACCCTGTAAAAACACACCAATCAGTGCTCTGTAAAATGGACCAATCAGCAGGACATGGGCGGGGACAAACAAGGGAATAAATACTGGCCACCCCCAGCCAGCAGCAGCAACCTGCTTGGGTCCCCTTTCACGCTGTGGAAGCTTTGTTCTTTTGCTCTATCACAATAAATCTTGCTGCCGCTCACTCTTTGGCTCCATGCCACCTTTAAGAGCTGTAACACCGTGAAGGTCTGTGGCTTCATTCTTGAAATCAGCAAGACTAAGAACCCACTGTAAGGAACCAACTCCGAACACAGAAGTTTCTGGGAATTCTATCCCCAAAGCTGAGAATCGGGTAGAGCAGGACCTGGTCGTTGCCCTGGAGATTTTTGTGGATCCATCGCCGAATGGCTTGTTAATTGGCACCTGTAGGAGTTACAATGCAGAGCCCAAGAACAAGTCATGAAGACATTCCTGAAGACACTTTCATCATTACTACCTCCAATACAGAACAATCAAATCTAAAGGAACTTCTGTGGACTCACAGGTGCAGTTGTCCATGTGTCTGAAAGTATCCACTGTCGTTCGAATTCTGATCCGACTCTCCTCCTGGGATGGCAAGAGTTGATGATTCTGTCTAAAGTAGTGACACTATGGTTGTGACAAGCCTTACAGAGGAGCTGAAAAAACTTGCAAAATAAGGATGGTGCTGGGGGCAATCACACGCTGACAGGCAGAGGAGAAGTGAGCAAATGTGCTAGATGGTTTTTTTCTTGTCCCAGATAGCCCTAATGAGCGTTATCTTTCAAGCTCAAGCTTTTACTCCCATAGTAAACACTTCACACTAGAATTGAACACTCAAATGGCAGGTTTTGCTTTTATGAACAACCAGATATGAAAGGACAATTAGTTGATCTAATTGAACAAGCAAACAGGGACTCTGAAAATAGTTTTTTCTTATTCAAGGTCTCGGTTGCCTGGATCTGCAATTTACCCCCTAAGACTGATCAATCCAATATTACAATTCATACAGGTTTGTTCTTTGCAGCACCCATGTCATTTGTTTTATGTCAGCCTACCAGAATAGACTTATTTCAAAAACTGTCTTTGCCAAACAAAATGAAGGCTTATTGACAGGAGAATCATTGCTAAAAGATTATGAAAACCCTGCATCTTGCACTTTGGAATCAAGAAAAAGAGACTGAAATACAGTTTTACAAACTTTCGTTGCTATCAATTTTGACGCCATAACTGTTTCAGTTTTATGTGTAAAAGAGTAATCAATTTGTTGAGACGTGGGAAAGTGTTGGCAAGGTGTCTTGAGTTTATTTTGGTCCTTTAAAAAGTAAAGTCTTGAGTTTTTAGAACTGTGAATTATCTTTATCAATTTCCAAATAATTACAATAGGAATTCTCAGATTCTCCTTAATCTGCCACAACTCCTCCTCCACTGCTACCGCCACTCCTTTGCTGCTATCCACTATTATTTTTATGTATTGAAAGCACATTTCATATGTATTCGATCTCAAGTAAAGTTGAATGAAATTTTTCTTTCTTTTTTTTTTTTTTTGAGACGGACTTTGGCTCTTATTGCCCAGGCTGGAGTGGAGTGCAGTGGCACGATCTCACCTCACTGCAACCTCCACCTCCTGGGTTCAAACAATTCTCCTGCCTCAGCATCCTGAGTAGCTGAGATTACAGGCATGTGCCACCACGCCCAGCTAATTTTTGTATTTTTAGTAGGGATGGGGTTTCACTATGTTGGCCAAGCTGGTCTCGAACTCCTAACCTCAGGTGATCTGCCTGCCTCAGCTTCCCAAAGTGCTGGGATTACAGGTGTGAGCCACCTCGCCTGGCCTGAATGAAATTTTTCTAATGAAAATTGTTGTCTTTATTTTTGAGACATAGTCTCACCCCGTCACCCAGGCTAGAGTGCAGTAGCACGATCACAGGGCATGATGGTGTTTGGTAGGAGGATCGCAGTGGGAGGATCCTGGGCTCAAGCGATCCTCCCACCACGAGCCAACACACCCAGCTAATTTTTTTTTTTTTTTTTTTTTTTTGTAGAGACCGGATTTCACTATGTTGCCCAGGCTAGTCTTGAACTCCTGGCCTTACATGATCCTCCTGCCCTGGCCTCTCAAAGTGCTGGGGATTACAGGCATGGTGGATCATGCCTGGCCTAAAAATTGTTGTATCTTCAAATGGCCCATTTTCAAAAGCTAGTGTTGAAGAGACATACCTGTGATAAAACATAGAATTTACATATGCCTTGTAAATTAGATTAAGTATTTTTAATCTTACACTTTAGAAAGATTTAGAATTATGCTTTGATATAATCTTAGACAATAGAACACAGATCCACAACATATCCTTTAGAACATCATTTTCCAAATTATTTTAAGGTTGCACTAATGTTTTGGCTGTGAAAAGTTGAATTTTTCTGTTGCCTTCATTTGCATCTGTGGTTTGTCCTCTTTTTAAGTGGTCTTGCACATAAAAATCTTAAAGAAATTTATCTCACCAATGTAGACATTATTGCTTTTTCTGTTATTAAACTCTGCTATACATTGTCATAACATCTAAAGACAACTAGAACTATTATTTTTTAAAGTATTAGATGATCTTAGCTTCCTATGATAGTATTTTTTGCATTATCTGTATTTTCCTTTGGTAAATGTTTTATCTTGATCTTGTTAGATTAGTAAACATTATCTTGGTTAAAACTTGATTGTACAATTGGTTCTCGTAAGAGATCGTATTATCTTGCAACATTAAAATTTTTATAAAGTTTGAATTGATTTGAATAAAATAAAACATTGTTTAAAAAAGAAAAAGAAAGCATTGTTTTGAAGTTGGATTTATATTTTTCTTGAATGTAGTCACTATTAAATATGCTACATTTGACCCCTGCCCTCCCCACTTCGCACAAAAAAAGACTCGGCCAGATTTATGGGAGTCTTATTGCATAGCATATATACTGCCATTTAAAAAATAGTTTTTTTGAGGGGGAGCACAGTGCCTCACACCTGTAATCCTAGCACTTTGGGAGGCCAAAGTGGGAGGATCACTTGAGCCTAGGAGTTTGACACTAGCCTGGACAACATGCTGAAACCCCATCTCTACAAAAAAAAAATACAAAAATTAGCTGGGTGTGGTGACGCCTGCCTGTGGGCCCAGCTACTCAGGAGGCTGAGGTGGGAGAATCACCTGAGCCCAGGAAGGTGGAGGTTGCAGTGAGCCAAGATCACATCACTGCATTCCAGCCTGGGCGACCAAGCAAGACCCTGTCTCAAAAAAAAAAAAAAAAAAAAAGTTTTTTGTTTATTTTTATTTTACCTAAGTCTCAAGTAATTTGGAACCATTAATCTTTTTATTCTCTGAATCAGTAGTCATTGGAGGTGGTTATCCCCAATAGTTTTCAGTTATTGTGAAATGCAGTGTGTGTATTCATTGCACAATGCTGTAATGTAGTGTTTTTGTATTGCCTTGTCCAGAAGATGTTTCCAGTTACACAGCTTTAAAGGAAAATGTTTCCATCTCACATAAGACATGTAATTCAAGGTGTTTCTTCCTTTGTCTTTTACAGTTTTCCTATCTCTACCCTCATTTAAACACAGAGATAGGGCCGGGGGTGGTGGCTCACACCTGTAATCCCAGCACTTTGAGAGGCCGAGGCAGGCAGGTCACCTGAGGTCAGGGGTTCGAGATCATCCTGGCCAACATGGTGAAGCCCCTTTTTACTAAAAATATAAAAATTAGCCAGATGTGGTGGCAGATGCTGGTAATTCCAGCTACTCTGGAAGCTGAGGCAGGAGAATTGCTTGAACCTGGGAGATGGAGGTTGCAGTGAGCCAAGACCACACCACTGTACTCCAGCCTGGGCAACGAGAGTGAAACTCTGTCTCAATAAACAAACAAACAAACAAACAAACACAGACGTAAAGGTCTTTTTTTTTTTTTTTTTTTTTTTGAGACGGAGTCTCGCTCTGTCGCCCAGGCTGGAGTGCAGTGGCCTGATCTCAGCTCACTGCAAGCTCCGCCTCCCGGGTTCCCGCCATTCTCCTGCCTCAGCCTCCGGAGTAGCTGAGACTACGGGCGCCCGCCACCGCGCCCGGCTACTTTTTTGTATTTTTTTAGTAGAGACGGGGTTTCACCGTATTAGCCAGGATGGTCTCGATCTCCTGACCTCGTGATCCCCCCGTCTCGGCCTCCCAAAGTGCTGGGATTACAGGCTTGAGCCACCGCGCCCGGCCGACGTAAAGGTCTTAAGTCAAACTTAAGGGCTTTGTCATTCAAACATATCTGTATCCTCACTTTTTTTTAATTTTCCTTTTTTTTTTTGAGACGGAGTCTCACTCTGTCGCCCAGGCTAGAGTGCAGTGGTGCGATCTCAGCTCACTGCAAACTCTGCCTCCTGGGTTCAAGTGATTCACCTGCCTCAGCCTCCGGAGTAGCTGGGATTACAGGCGACCACCACTGTGCCCGGCTAATTTTTGTATTTTTAGTAGAGATGGGGTTTCACCATGTTGGCCAGGCTGGTCTCAAATTCCTGACCCCGTGATCCACCCGCCTCAGCCTCCCAAAGTGCTGGGATTACAGGCATGAGCCACCACATCTGGCCTTTGTTTTTTTTTTTTTTTAGAGAGAGGATCTTGCTCTGCCACCCTCCCACCTCAACCTCCTAAGTAGCTGGGACTACATGTGTGTACCACCACACCCAGCTTTTCCTTTGTTTTTTGAGATCAGACTGAGATATTATCAGAAAAGACACAAAGCCATAATTATCATGGTATTATGCTATTTTGACTTAAAGGGAAAAAGGTAATTAATTTTGGAGAAACGTTGGCTGTACCTTGTTAATGAAGACTTATTTTCTGATATATTTTCACCTAATATGATACAATATGGAATGTGTTGTAATATGTGTTCACTATAAACTATTTGGATTAAGAACTATTACAGACCGGGTGAGGTGGCTCACATCTGTAATCCCAGCACTTTGGGAGGCCAAGATGGGCAGATTGCCTGAGCTCCAGAGTTCAAGACCAGACTGGGCAACATGGCAAAACCCCATCTCTACAAAAAAAATTAAAAATACAAAAATCAGCCGGGTGTGTTGGCATGCTCTGGTAGTCCCAGCTACTCAGGAGGCTGAGGTGGGAGGATCACTTGAGCCTGGGAGGTCGAGGCTACACTGAGCCGTATTTGTGCCACCACACTCTGGCCTGGGTGACGGAACAAGAATCTCTAAAAACAAACAAACAAACAAAAAGAACTATTACAGTTGTGAACTTGTTATCAAATTAGTGCAGACATTTAAACTACTTTTTTGGCAAAACTGTTTATATGTAAACAATTTAAAATATATCTAGGGTGAGTTGAAAGTTCCCATGCATCTATATTAGGATGGCAGGTATTGTCAGAGAGCCACTGTATGTTAATAATAAATGTTGAAATGGCTTCTCCATGTTTCAAGAAGCACTTACATGTACTACTTGTGAAATCATTGTGCACAGAGATCTTTGAATTGCCCTGAATCCCATTGTATCATGTGAACATAGCTTGTCCCCTGAGTTTTCCTCATGATAGTATATAACATCTAGCTGTTTAGTGTCAAGATTATTCAAACTTTCATCTAAATGTTTTTAAAGTTGTATTTCATGTTGTTTTGGAGAGCAAATGTAAACACTGTTCTCTTTCATAAAGTAAATATTTGATGTGCTTTTGTATAGCCATAATATATTTAAAGAAATATGCCCTGTCATAATACAATTTGAAATTGTTAAGTTCTGATAGCATATTGATGAAAATAAAAGTGTTTGCCAAGAAATTAACTAAATTTACAAACAGAAAGAAAGGAGTATTGCAATATTTTCTGATTTTGTATGGCAAAATAGTCATTTGACATAGGTAGCACAACATTATGTGAAAGATTAACTTTACATGATACTAGAACAGTCTGGTTAAAAAATGGAAGGTAAAAGGAGAAATAAAACTTCATCCTGTAGTTTGGTCCAAATACATTTTGATCATAGTTTTGGATGGTAACTGAGATTGTGTCTGGAATTGGTGGGTTCTCGGTCTCACTGACTTCAAGAATGAAGCCACAGACCCTCGCGGTGAGTGTTAACAGTTCTTAAAGATGGTGTGTCCGGAGTTTGTTCCTTCAGACATTCACAGGCGTCTGGAGCTTCTTCCTTCTGGTGGGTTTGTGGTCTCGCTGTCAGGAGTGAAGCTGCAGACCTCTGTGGTGAGTGTTACAGCTCTTAAAGGCAGCGCATCTGGAGTTGTTCAGTCTTCCTGGTGGGTTAGTGGTCTCCCTGGCTTCAGGAGTGAAGCTGCAGACCTTCGTAGTGAGTGTTACAGCTCATAAAGGCAGTGTAGACCCAAAGAGTCAGCAGCAGCAAGATTTATTGCAAAGAGCAAAAGAACAGACCTTCCACAGTGTGAAAGGGGACCGAAAGGGTTGCCGCTGGCTTGCTGGGGCAGCCTGCTTTTAGTCCCTTATCTGGCCCCACCCACATCCTGCTGATTGGTCCATTTTACAGAGAGCTGATTGGACCGTTTTGACAGGGTGCTGACTGGTGCGTTTACAATCCCTGAGCTAGACACAGAGTGCTGATTGGTGCATTTACAATCCTCTAGCTAGACAGAGAAGTTCTCCAAGTCCCCACTAGGTTAGCTAGATACAGAGTACCAATTGGTGTATTTACAAACCTTGAGCTAGACACAGGGTGCTGATCGCTGTATTCACAATCCCTTAGCTAGATATGAAAGTTCTCCAAGTCCCCACTATACTCAGGAGCCCAACAGGCTTGGATCCTGCAGCAGGGCTGCAGGCGGAGCTGCCTGCCAGCCCCGCGCCCCGTGCACCCGCACTCCTCAGCCCCTGGGCGGTTGATGGGACCGAGCGCCGCGGAGCAGGGGGCGGTGCTCGGAGCAGGGGGCGGTGCTAGTCGGGAGGCTCCCGCCGGCAGCGCGGGAGCCCACCGCGGGGGTTCGGGCGTGGCGGGCTGCAGGTCTTGAGCCCTGTCCCTCGGGGAGGCAGCTGAGGCCCGGCGAGAACTCGAGCACAGCGCCAGCGGGCCGGCACTGCTGGGGGACCGGGCGCACCCACCGCAGCTTCTGGCCCGGGTGCTAAGCCCCTCCCTGCCCTAGGCCGGCGGCGCCGGACGGCCGCTCGGAGTGCGGGGCCCAACGAGCCTGCGCCCGCGCCCGCGCCCGCCGGAACTCACACTGGATTGTGAGCGCCGCGCGCAACCCGGGTTCCCACCCGCGCCTCTCCCTCCACACCTCCCCGCAAGCAGAGGGAGCCGGCTCTGGCCTCGGCCAGCCCAGAGAGGGGCTCCCACAGTGCAGTGGCGGGCTGAAGGGCTCCTCAAGCGCCGCCAGAGTGGACGCCAAGGCCGAGGAGGCGCTGAGAGTGAGGGCTGCTAGCACATTGTCACGTCTCAAGATGACATATGGGCACAACCTATACCTGATTTTTTTTTTCTTTTTTTCTTTTTTTTTTGAGAGGGAGTCTTACTCTGTCTCCAGGCTGGAGTGCGGTGGTGCGATCTCGGCTGGCTGGAACCTCCGCCTCCGGGGCTCAAGTGATTCTCCTGCCTCAGCCTCCTGAGTAGTTGGGACTACAGGCCCACACCACCATGCCTGACTAATTGTTGTATTTTTTGTAGAGACAGGGTTTCACTGTGTTGCCCAGGCTGGTCTTGAATGCCTGAGCTCAGGTGATCTGCTTGCCTCGGCCTCCCAAAGTGCTGGGATTACAGGCGTGAGCCACCGCATCCGGTCTTATACCTGATTTTTAATTATGTGCTTTTAAAAATCGAAGCTCAAAGGAAAAAAGGAAAGAAAGAAAAAAGAAAGAAAACAGGCAGGAAAGCTCTATCCATTTGCCATGATAAATAGATCAGAGGTTATTTTAAATCAAAAATTTTATCACAAAATACGATGAAGACCAGTTATTGTCAAGTCTTACTAGGACACTGTTATGCATTTCTACAGATAAGAACGCTATTGAAAGAACACTAAAGTTCACATTCCCTTTTTCTCAGAAAAAAAAAAGAAGAAAAGAGAAAAAAAACCTTTTCTTTCTACTTGGTGCAATATTCTGAAATTTTAGAAGGTCAAAATATTTATCACAGGAAATGAGGATAGAACTAAAATAGTTTTCAAGGAGACCAGCTGCACAGGGCAACTATCTTGCTCTTGAAGAAAATCAAGTGTCATCTAGGAAGTAAATTATAAAGTATACATTATAGTTTCTGAGTCAGTATTATCAAAACAGGATAAAAGTTACTAAAATCTTTTTTTTCTTTTTGAGACTGAGTCTCGCTCTGTTGCCCAGGCTGGAGTGCAGTGGCACAATCTCAGCTCACTACAGCCTCTGCCTCCCAGGTTCAGGCGATTCTCCTGCCTCCTCAGCCTCCTAAGAAGCTGGAATGACAGGCGCCCACCACCAAGCCCGGGTAATTTTTATAGTTTTAGTAGAGACGGGTTTCACCATGTTGGCTAGGCTGGTCTTGAACTCCTGACCTAGTGATCAGCCTGCCTCGGTCTCCCAAAGTGCTGGGATTACAGGCATGAGCCACCGTGCCCAGCCAGTTACTAAAATCTTAAATGGGTTATGAGCAATCTCTCTGTTAATGCTACATCTCAATATTTTCTTTTTTTTTATTTTTTGAGACGGAATCTTGCTCTGTCGCCAGGCTGGAGTGCAGTGGCGCGATCTGGGCTCACTGCAAGCTGCGCCTCCCGGGTTCATGCCATTCTCCTGCCTCAGCCTCCCTAGTAGCTGGGACTACAGGTGTCTGCCACGCGCCCGAATAATTTTTTTGTATTTCTAGTAGAGATGGGGTTTCACTGTGTTAGCCAGGATGGTCTGGATCTCCTGACTTCATGATCTGCCTGCCTCGGCCTCCCAAAGTGTTGGAATTACAGGCGTGAGCCACCGTTCCCGGCCAATATTTTCTTTAAAATGCCTTCAGTTACAAAAAATTAGCCGGCGTGATGGCAGGCGCCTGTAGTCCCAGCTACTCGGGAGGCTGAGGCAGGAGAATGGCCTGAACCCAGTAGGCGGAGCTTGCAGTGAGCCGAGATCACACCACTGCACTCCAGCCTGGGGAACAGAACGAGACTCCGTCTCAAAAAATAAATAAATAAATAAATAAATAAAATGCCTTCAGGCCGGGTGCAGTGTCTGACGCCTGTAATCCCAACACTTTGGGAGGCCAAGGTGGGCGGATCACTTAGGGTCAGGAGTGCAAGACCAGCCTGACCAACATGGAGAAACCCCATCTCTACTAAAAATACAACAACAAAAAAATTAGCCAGGCATAGTGGTGGGCACCTGTAATCCCAGCTACTCTAGAGGCTGAGGCAGGAAAATCTCTTGAGCCCGGGAGGTAGAGGTTGTAGTGAGCCTAGATTGAGCCACTGCACTGTGGCCTGGGTGACAGAGCTAGACTCTGGCTCAAAAACAAACAAACAAAAAATAAATAAATAAATAAATAAAACAAGGAACAATTGCCAGTTCCATAAATAAATTTCTAAAATAAAGTATTGGTACACTAGCAATCACAAATTTAGTTTTTTATAATAATTTTTAACCTTTTTATAAACATCCTTTTTATTAATCAATTATAACATGGCAAAATATGTAGTTGCTGTTTCTGAAGACAGAATGTTCCAAACTCTACATTTAGGAGTAATGAAAAATTATTATTATTATTATTATTTGTTTTCGAGACAGAGTCTCGCTCTGTCGCCCGGACTGGAGTGCAGTGGCACAGTCTCGGCTCACTGCAAGCTCCACCTCTCAGGTTCACGCCATTATCCTGCCTCAGCCTCCCAAGCAGCTGGGACCACAGGCGCATGCCACCACGCCCGGCTAATTTTTTGTGTTTTTAGTAGAGACGGGGTTTCACTGTGCTAGCCAGGATGGTCTTGATCTCCTGACCTCGTGATCTGCCCACCTCAGCCTCCCAAAGTGCTGGGATTACAGGCGTGAGCCACCGCACCCATCCAGAGTAATGAAAAATTCTTATAGAATTTTATAATAAGTAGCCAGGTTCAGTGGCTCACGCCTGTAATCCCAGCATTTTGAGAGGCTGAGGTGGGCAGATCATGAGGTCAGGAGTTCGAGACCAGCCTGACCAACATGGTGAAACCCTGTCTCTACTAAAAATACAAAAAATTATCTGGGCATGGTGGCACGCACCGGTAGTCCCAGCTACTCAGGAGGCTGAGGCAGGAGAATTGTTTGAACCCGGGAGACAGAGGTTGCAGTGGGCCGAGACTATGCCACTGCACTCCAGCCTGGGTGACAGAGCGAGATTCCGTCTGAAAAAAAAAAAAAATTGTAATAAGTATACATTGGATTAAAGAAATGTTATAGTCATGTTGAAGTGTTACGAAATTAACATTTGCAATCAGACTTCTGTAATTAACACCTTTTCTGTGTTTCAAATCAGGTGTGTACCATTTGTATTTAGAATCCCACAGAATTATCCCAATTCCATTGATTTCAATGGATTTTGGTTTGTAAACAAAGTGATTTCTTGGCCTGGCACGGTGGCTCACGCCTGTAATCCCAACACTTTGGGAGGCTGAGGTGAGCAGATTGCCTGAGCTCAGGAGTTGGAAACCACCCTGGGCAACATGGTGAAAGCCCGTCTCTACTAAAATACAAAAAAATTAGTTGGGCATGGTGGCACTCGCCTGTAATCCCAGCTACTTGGGAGGCTGAGGCAGGAGAATCATTTGAGCCCGGAAGGCGGAGGTTGCAGTAACAAGTTCATGCCACAGCACTCTAGCCTGGGCAATAGAGCAAGACTCCGTCTCAAAAACAAACAAAGTGATTTCTTGTGCACTTCTGGAAATTAATTGTATAAGAATTTCTTATCTGTTTGTAGATATGGTGTATATATATACATTTTTTAAATAGAGATGGGAGTTTCACCGTGTTGCCCAGGTTGGTCTGGAACTCTGGGCTCAAGCAATCTGCCTGCCTCGGCTTCCCAAAGTACTGGGACTACTGTGCCCATTCTTAATTTTTTTTTTTTAATTTTTATTTAAGGGTACAGTAGTGTGCACTTGTAGTACCAGGTACTTGGGAGCCTCAGACAGGAGGATTGCTTGAGCCCAGGAGTTTGGAGCTGTAATGTGATATGATCACACCTGTGAACAGCCACTGCCCTCCGGCCTGGGCAATGTAGCAATACTTTATCTCTAAATAAAAATTCATTCAAAAAACAATAACCCCCCCCCACAAACACACACACATATTTATTTTCTTACACTTTCCATGGATCAAGAATCCAGGCACAGGTTAACTGGGTCCTCTGCTCAGGGTCAAGGTGTTGGCCACACTTCAAACTCATCTGAGGCTCAAGGTCCTCTTCCAAACTCATGTAGTTGTGGCAGAATTTAGTTCCTTGGTACTGAAGTTCCCACATTCTTGCTGGCAGTTGGGGTGGTGGGTGCTCTCAACTGTTAGAAGCCACACACACTCCTTGTCTTGTTTTGTTTTTTAATTTTTAATTTTAATTTTTATGGGTACTATAGTAGGCATATATATTATGGGGTACATGAAATATTTTGATACAGGCATATAATGCATAATAATCACATCAGGGTGAATGGGGTATTTGTCACCTCAAGCATTTATCCTTTGTGTTACAAACAATCCAACTGTATTCTTTTAGTTATTTTTAAATGTACAATAAATTATTGACTGTAGTCACCCTATTGTGATATAAAATACTAGAACTTATTCATTCTATCCAACTATATTTTTCTACCCATTAACTATCCCACCTTTCCTCCCCCTCCACTACACTTCCCAGACTCCAGTAACCACCTTCTACTCCCCACATTCTTGTGATGTGGTCTCCTCCATCTTCAAAGTCAGCAATGGAGAATCTCCCTTGTGTCAAACTCCTGTCATGCTTTGAATCTCACAAGAAATAGCCCAGTTCCCTCCCGCCCTTTTAAAATTGTGGTTAAAAAACACAACAGCCTGTAATCCCAGCACTCTGGGAGGCCGAGGTGGGCAGATTGCTTGAGCCCAGGAGTTTGAGACCAGCCTGGTCAACATGGTGAAACCACGTCTCTGCTAAAAATAAAAATAAAAATAAATTAAATTTTAAAAACTGAGCTGGAGTGGTGGCAGGAGCCTGTAGTCTCAGCTATTGGGGAGGCTGAGGCAAGAGAATCACTTGAGCCCAGGAGGTGGAGGTTGCAGTGAGCCAAGATTGCGCCACTGCACTCCATCCTGGGCAACAGAGCAAGACTGAATCTCAAAACAACAAGAACAACAGCAACCAAAAACCCCACAACATAAAATTTACCACCTTAACTGTTTTTTTTTTTTTTTTTAAGACGGGATCTCACTCTGTCACTCAGGCTAGAATGCAGTGGCGTGATCACAGCTCACTGTAGCCTTGAATTCCTGGGCTCAAGTGATCCTCCTACCTCAACCTCCTGAAGTGTTGGCATTACAGGCATGAGCCACTGCACCTGGCCCATCTTAACCCTTTTTAAGTGTGTAGTTCAGTAGTGTTAAGTAGATTCACATTGTTGTGCAATGGATCTCCAGAACTTTTCCATCTTACAAAACTGAATCTCTATCCATTCAAAAACAGCTCAGGCTGGGCACGGTGGCTAATGTCTCTAATCCTAGCACTTTCGGAGGCTGAGGCTGGCAGATTGCTTGAGCCCAGGAGTTTGAGACCAGCCTGGGCAACATGGAGAAATCCCAACTCTCCAAAAAATAAAGCAAAACATTAGCTGGACGTTGTGGCACGAACCTATAGTTCCGGCTACTTGGGAGGCTAAGGTGGGAGGATCACCTGAGCCTGTGAAGTCAAGGCTGCAGTGAGCTGAGATTGCACCACTGTACTTCCACCTGGGTGACGCAGTGAGACTCTGTCTCGAAAAAAAAATAATAATTAATAAAAATAAATGTAAAAAAACTCCCTCCCTCCCCCAACCCCTGGTGACAACCCTTCTACTTTCTGTTTCTATGGATTTCACTACTTTAGATATGTCCTATAGGTGGAATTATACAGTATTTGTCTTTTTGTGACTGCAGAGCCCAGTCCTTTTAAGAGTTCACTTGATTAGGTCAGGCTCACCCAAGATAATCTTCATTTCTTAAAATCAGCTGACTTAATTACATCTGCACAATCCCTTCACAGCAGTTTCTAGATTCGTGTTTGACTAAGTAACAGGGAGAAAGTATGTATACACCGGGATGAGGGAATATTGGGGGTCGTCTTAGAATTTTGCCTACTACAAATGGCAATTAGTAACCCTGAAAAAGGAGGGAGAGTGCTAAGTGGGGGTTGGGGGAGAGGGTCTGTCGGTTTCATATACTGAGTGTAACTTTCATATATAGTATTAGCCCTTTCAATTTGTCACATACGAACCTCTAGGCAACAGAGCACTGAAAAAGAAATAACCTGATTCTATGATGTTCAAGGTATGAAATTCTTACCTCGGATTAACTGAAGAATTTGGTAGAGGGAAACAAAAGCAAGTAAAGAAAAGTAAATTAGTGAGACCAAAAAGCCTTGGATAATTTCATCTCCTGCCCTATGGAGTGGGCATAGTGGAGATAAGGACCCCATCCTCAAAGTCTGAAGGCTGCCTCTGGGGTGAAGAACTGGGACATTAAAGAGCATAAACTGAACGGAAAAACCTACCAGGCCTCACATTGCATGCTGAAAATAGGTGAAAGGGTGTAGAGCTGCAAGAACACATGTGGGATATCAAAATAGCTCTGGAATTCATCCTCCAACTCCACTGCCAGTGCCACGCCCCTCATCCTGGCTTGGGAAATTGCAACAGCCCTGTAATTGGTCTCTGGGGCTCTATTCCTACCTGACTCTAAGTTTCCACACTTGACCTTAGAAAATCTAAAATACAAACCAGAATTAAGTCAATACTTAGCTTAAAACCCCTCAGTGGTTCTGCATCATTTGGTTTTAGTGCACAAGGCCCTCCATATGTCAGCTCTGCCTACTAATCCAGTCTCATCCGCTGCCACATTCCTGTACTCACACTTGGCGTCACTCATACTGGTTTTAGTTCCCTAAAAAGATCAGGCTGTTTCACACTTCCAACCGTGTCTTTTCCCAGTCTCCTCCCTCTCGCTAGAATGGCCATCCCCTCCATCCCAGTCTGCCTAGCAAATTCTTACATATTCTTCACTCTCCTCTTTTAAGTAAAGATACTGGCATGTGGCCCATCATCTCCCTCCCGACTCTAATTCCTGACCCTTTTACGAGGGGACCTCATTGTCTATGAAGACGACACAATCAGCAACTTCTCATTTCCTTGACTCTCTCAATTACCTTCTCTGTTCCACTTCAGCCACACACAAAGCACCACATCTTGAACTGTATTGTGGTCTGGAACTGCTCACCTCTAACATCTATAATCCCAGGGTTTCATTTGAACCACAGTGCCCTCTCCTTTCTGCTCCCTCAGGCCCCCACGCACATGTGAGTTTTTTTGTTGTTTTTTTTTTTCTGGTTTAGTTTTTTAACCTCATATGGACTCCTCTAGTCCTTTGAGCCCTCTTTTTTCTCCCAGTCTGACAGTCCCTCCTGGCCTCTTTTCCTTCCCCTCTCAATAGATTTTTTTATTTTATTTATTTATTTGTTTGTTTGTTTGCTTTTTTAGACAGGGATCTCACTCTGTCACCCATGATAGAGTGAAAAGGCATGATCCTAGCTCACTGCAGCCTTGAACTCCTGGGCTCAAGCGATCCTCCTGCTTCAGCTTCCTGGGTAGCTTGAACTACAGGTATGCCCAGAATTCGTTCCTTTTGGTGGGTTTGTGGTCTCGCTGACTTCAAGAATGAAGCCGTGGACCTTCACGGTGAGTGTTACAGCTCTTAAAGGTGGTGCAGACCCAAAGAGTGAGCAGCAGCAAGATTCATTGTGAAGAGCAAAAGATCAAAGCTTCCACAGCATGGAAGGGGACCTGAGCGGGTTGCTGCTGCTGGCTGGAGTGGCCAGCTTTTATTCCCTTATTTGTCCCCACCCATATCCTGCTGACTGGCCCATTTTACAGAGTGCTGATTGGTCCATTTTACAGAGTGCTGATTGGTGCATTTACAATCCTTTAGCTAGGCACAGAGCGCTGATTGGTGCATTTTTATGGAGTGCTGATTGGTGCATTTACAATCCTTCAGCTAGACAGAAGAGTTCTCCAAGTCCCCACTCGACCCAGAAAGTCCAGCTGGCTTCACCTCTCACAGGCACCACCACACCTGGCTAATTTTTTTAAATAAATGTTTTTATAGATGGGGGTCTCACTATGTTGCCCAGGCTGGTCTCGAACTCCTGGCTTCAAGTGATCCTCCCTCTTTGGCCTCCCAAAGTGCTGGAATTATAGGCATGAGCCACCATGCCTGGCCTCAACCTTTCTTAACCCCATGCTTGACTCTCTGAACTACTCCCTCACCAGTGCCCTCAATTCCCTTTCATCACTGTCTACCACACCAGCCCCACAAACCTCTATCCTTGGGTCGGTACAGCTAACCACTCTTCTCCCCTTCTTCATCTGGATGTTTCTACCCTACAAAACAATACAAATCAGTGCCACTAGAAATACATGGTCTTCAGCCTCAGTGGAGCGACTACAAGCAACACTACATTTACATCCATCCCTATCTCCATTCCATCTTCCTGTTCAAAGTCCACCCATCCCCCTGTGTCCCAAATGCCATCTTTTTCCATCTCTTTCAGCAGCCTGCTCCATGAGTTATCCATTCTCTTATTTCAACCTGTGGTGTCTGTTCCTCAGCTTTAAACACGTTAGGACCTCACCCATTAAGAAAAAAATTACAAAACTCTCCCTTAATCCTGAATCTTAATCAGGTGCCAATTCCTTTCCTTCTCAGCTTTAAGCTTCTCCAAATAGCAATAGTCTGATTTGCAGTCTCTACTTCCTGAAATCCATTCATACCCCTACCTACTGTACTGAAAAATGGTTCCACTGAAATTGCTTTAGCAAAGTGACCTCCAAACTGCCAAAGTCAATAGGTACTTTTCACTCTTAATGTTGCTGGACCTCTCCAGCATTTGAACACTGCCGATCATTCCATCCTCATTGAAAGTTCCTATTCATTGACTTCTATCACCTTGAATTAATTCAGTTTCCTAGTTATTCTGTATGTGCCATGTAGTTTTTTTGTTTGTTTGTTTGTTTTGAGATGGAATCGTGCCCTGTCGTCCAGGCTGGAGTGCAGTGGCACAATCTCGGCTCAGTGCAACCTCCACCTCCCAGGTTCAAGCAATTCTCCTGGCTCAGCTTCGTAAGTAGCTGGGACTACGGTCACGAGCCACCATGCCTGGCAAATTTTTGTATTTTTAGTACAGACGAGGTTTCGCCATGTTGGTCAGGTTGGTCTCCAACTCCTGACCTCAAGTTATCCACCTGCCTCGGCCTTGCAAAGTGCTGGTGGGATTACAAGCATGAGCCACCACGCCCGGCCTATTCCGTGTGTACTTCTGACCATTCCTATTTGGTCTCCTTTTTGATCTCCTCTTCCTCTTTCCACCACTTAAATGTTAATGTCCCCCAGTGTTTTGTCAAGAGTGGTGAAGTGTCTGAGATACTCACACAATGAAGTACTTTGTATGTGTGAATACTAAAGAAACGTGAAGCATCTGGATCAGAAGAGTTGTTTTTTGTTTGTTTGTTTGTTTGTTTGAGATAGAGTCTTGCACTGTGGCCCAGGCTGGAGTGCAGTGGTGTGATCTTGGCTCACTGCAAGCTCCGCCTCCCAGGTTCACGCCATTCTCCTACCTCAGCCTCCTGAGTAGCTGGGACTACAGGTGCCCGCCGCCACGCCCAGCTAATTTTTTGTATTTTTTAATAGAGACAGGGTTTCACCATGTTAGCCAGGATGGTCTCTATCTTCTGACCTCCGCCCGCCTCGGCCTCCCAAAGTGCTGGAATTATAGATGTGAGCACCCGGCCCTCCCACTTTTTTTTTTTCTTTTTTTTTTTTTTGAGACAGGGTCCCATTCTGTCACCCAGGCTGGAGTGTGGTGGCACATCTCAGCTCACTGCAGCCTCTGCCTCCCAGGATCAAGTGTTTCTCCCACCTCAGCCTCCTGAGTAGCTGAGACTACAGGCATGTGCCACCATGCCTGGCTATTTTTTTGTATTTTTAGTAGAGACAGCATCTCACCATGTTGCCCAGGCTGGTCTTGAACTCCTGAGCTCAAGCAATCCGCCCACCTCAACCTCCCAAAGTGCTGGGATTACAAGCATGAGCCACTGCACCCAGCCAAAAGTTCTTTATTAATACTCACAAACAGAGCAACAGCCAAAGTCACATTGTCACATAGGTTCCCTACACCTAGACCCACAAGTGACATCATGAGAACTGTTGGAAACTTTCTGGGTGAGTTACAAGTTTCACCCCATAGAAGAATGAAGAACAGTGGATTTTCTCAATTTATACATAGGAGAGAGACAGCTGTCTTGCTCCCTTCTAAAAAAACCTTTCACTCCTTGAAGATGGGATTGAAATGATCCTAGTTCTTACCTTAACCTTTTATAATGTAAACACATCTTGCCAAGGGCCAGATTTCTGTCTCCAGATTTTACAGCCTAGTGATGTCTCCAAGGTCTGGGCTTCATCCCTTTTGAAGCGTAAATACCTAGGAAAATAGTGATCCAGTGGTCCTGGCCCCTAGGGACCTAGCCCTGGCTGTAAGCATTTGGATCTCTTGGGGAGAAAAGTTTTTTCTTTTCAGAACAGGGCAATTAGCTAGACAAATGGCTACTACAGAAATTATCCTCATGGTATGTGAAAAGTGAAATGTGTCCAGGGGAAGCAAAAACAAACATTCTCTATATTGTAGAAATTCCTGTAGCCCAGGCGGCTAGAGCTTTTTTTTTCCCCCTCCAAGACAGAGTTTTGCTCTTATTGCCCAGGCTGGAGTGCAATGGCGCAATCTCGGCTCACCACAACCTCTGCCTCCCAGGTTCAAGGGACTCTCCTGCCTCAGCCTCCCAAGTAGCTGGGATTACAGGCATGCGCCACCACGCCCAGCTAATTTTGTATTTTTAGTAGAGACGGGGTTTCTAATTTTGTATTTTTAGTAGAGACGGGGTTTCTCCACGTTGGTAAGGCTGGTCTCGAACTCCCAACCTCAGATGATCCACCCTCCTCAGCTTCCCAAAGTGCTGGGATTACAGGCATGTGCCACCACGCCCAGTTAATTTTGTATTTTTGGTAGAGACGAGGTTTCTCCATGTTGGTCAGGCTGGTCTCGAACTCCCAACCTCAGGTGATCCACCCTCCTCAGCTTCCCAAAGTGCTGGGATTACAGGCATGAGCCATCGCGCCTGCCAGCTAGGGCCTTTTATAGGGGCACCAAGAATCCAGGCAAGCTTTCTTTCCCACACCCAGGATTCTGTTTTCTTTCTTCTTCTCATCTCAATCTACATGCTCTCCCTGGACCACCCTACCCATTTTTGTTGTTTTAACTGCTACCTGAATGCTAAGGACTTTAAATATCTCACCACCTGCTAGACATCTATATCTGAATGTTCTACAGACACCTGAAATACCACATGTTAAAAATGGAACTTCTCACTCCTGCCCCCAAACTCTTCTATTCTCTACATTGGTTCATAGCGGCACCATCTGCGTCACACTGTGGCTGCCCTCAGAATTTGAAAAGCTTTTCTATATATGGAAGAATGTCCATGTTATGAGCCCCAGCTCCGCAGTGTAAGTCAGAGATATTTGCCAGTCTTCCTTATGACCTTGTGAGGAAACCTGCTCTATGTGGATATGTGGAGTTTGGAGCTTCTCTTCCTTTTTTTTGTTTTCCACTAGGGAATTTCCAGTGTTTTCAAGGTTGATTTCTCACAGCAGTAGGGGCACCTATATCATCCAGCCACTTCTGCAGTGGTTTGAGGCATTGTTCCTGAAAGCTTAGCCTCTAACCTGATTCTCCAGCTCTCCCAACAATTGTGGGAGCTCCCCAATATCCTTTTTTCTTTTTAAGAGACAGGATCTTGCTCTGTCAGCCAGGCTGGAGTACAGTGGCATGATCATGGCTTACTGTGGCCTCAACTTTCTGGGCTGAAGTGATCCTCCTGACTCAGCCTCCTGAGTAGCTGGGACTACAGGTATGTGCCACCACATCGAGCTAATTTTTTAAATTATCATTATTATTATTATTATTATGAGACAGAGTCTCACTCTGTCACACAGGCTGGAGTGCAGTGGTGCAATCTTGGCTCACTGCAACCTCTGCCTGCCAGGTTCAAGAGATTCTCCTGCCTCATTCAGCCACCTCCTGAGTAGCTGGGATTACAGGTATGCACCACCACACCCAGCTAATTTTTGTATATTTAGTGGAGACAGGGTTTCACTGTGTTGGCCAGGCTGGTCTCAAACTCCTGGCCTCAAACTGTCCACACGCCTCAGCCTCCCCAAGTGCTGGGATTAAGGCATGAGCCACCACACCCAGCCTATTATTTTTGTTTTTTTTAGAAACAGGGTCTCACTAAGTTGCCCAGGCTGATTTCGAACTCTTGGGCTCAAATGATCCTCCAGCCTTGGTCTCCCAAAGTGCTGAGATTACAGGTGTGAGCCACCATGCCCAGCTCCTAATATCCTTCAAAAAGAAGAAGAAGAAGAATACCCTTTATGTTGAGTCAGCCTTTGTTGCTATCAGCTAACATCTCTGACAAATACACACTCCATCACACAAAACAGAAACCTGGAGTTATCTTTAACGCTGTCTCACCACCGATATCAAATCAATGCTCAAATCCTGTTAATTTTACCATCTAAGCATTTCTTGATTCTGACCTTTCCTTTTTATCACAATTACCACTTCCCTACCTGGCTAAGACCCTGATAATTTTTCATTTGGATTATTGCAACAGTCTTCTTATTAGTCTCCCTGCCTCCAGTTTTGTTCCTCTTCTAATCTTAGACTTCACACTGTTAATAGAAGGATTTATCTAAAACGTAAGTCTGTTGTTCACTTGTTTGAAACCCATGACTTACCACTTCCCAGTTTTATTTTTTTCTTTTACAAGATGGAACCACTTGGCCGGGCACAGTGGCTCATGCCTGTAATCCCAGCACTTTGGGAGGCCGAGGCAGTCAGATCACTTGAGTCCAGGAGTTCGAGACCAGCCTGGGTGACATGGCGGGACCCCACCTCTACAAAAAAAAAAAAATTTAGTTGGCTGTGGTAGCCCACCCCCATAGTCCCAGCTACTCAGGAGGCTGAGGCGGGAGGATTGCTTGAGCCCAGGAGTAAGTTGGAGTTAGCCAAGATCATGCCACGCACTCCAGCCTCAGCACCAGAGTGAAATCCCCATCTCAAAACAAAAAAAAAAATTCAAGATAAGATGGAACCACTTGTAATTACTTCCTATGCATATGCACACACACGCACACACACACACACACTCTCTCTCCCTCTCTCACTCTGTCTCTCCATATGTATCTTCTATCTCCTAGCTCTATACCTTTATTTGTGTTCTGCCTAAAATGACCTTCCTTCACTTGGCCACTTTCTTTTTTTCTTTTCTTCTTTTTTTTTTTTTTTTTCCAGAGACAGGGTGTTGCTCTGTCACCCAGCCTGGAGTGCAGCGGTGTGATCATGGCTCATTGCAGCCTTGACCTCCTGGGCTCAAGTGATCCTCCCGTCTCAACTTCCTGAGTAGCTGGGACTACAGGCACATGCCACCATGCCATGCTGATTTTATTATCATTATTGTTATTATTTGTAGAGACAGGATCTTGCTATGTTGCTGAGGCTGCTCTTGAACTCCTGGGCTCAAGCGATCCTCCCACTTCAGCCTCCCAAAGTGCTGGGATTACAGGCATGAGCCACCACACCTTGGCCACTTGACCACTTGGCCACTTTCTAATAATTCTTTTAAAGCACCCCCAGGCTGTGATGGGTGCTGCTCCTCCTTACTTCCATAACACCTTGTATATACATCTACTGTTGCATGTACCACAAGGCACTATAATTGCCTATTTATGTGTTTGTCTCTCCCAACTATATAGTGAGCTCTCTGAGGGGGCAGATTAGATCTGAATTCACACATATATATATATATATAGAGAGAGAGAGAGAGAATATTAATATGTGCATAGATATAGGTATCTATATCTACTATATCTATCTATTTATGTGTTATTTTATTTAAATTTTTTGAGACAGAGTCTCACTCTGTCGCCCAGGCTGGAGTGCAGTGGCGCCATCTCGGCTCACTGCAATCTCTGCCCCCGGATTCACGTGATTCTCACGCCTTGGGTGTGAGCCACCACACCTGGCCTATATCTATTTATATCACCTCAATGCCTACCTCACTGACTAGCATTTAGTGTGCACACAATAAATGTTTGCTAAGTGATTCATAAATTGATTAACAACTCAATTCAAACATCACTTCTGGCCAGGTACAGTGTCTCACCCCTGTAATCCCAGCACTTTGGGAGGCTGAGGTGGGAGGATCACTTAAGCCCAGTAGTTCAAGATGAGCCTGGACAGCACAGGGAGAACCCCTCTCCTCCAACTCTACAAAAAATTCAAAAATTAGCTGGGCTTGGTGGCACACACCTGTAGTCTCAGCTTCCTCTATGCATTTAATGCATTCCTCTTTTTAAAAAATTGATGTGGCCAAGCATGGTGGCTCACATCCATAATTCCAGCAATTTGTGGTCCTAAGGTGAGAGGATTGCTTGAGGCCAGGAGTTCGAGACCAGCTTGGGCAACATAGTGAGACCTCATCTCTACAAAATATAAAAAATTAGCTGGGCATGGTGGTGTACACCTGTAGTCCCAGCCACTTGGGAGGCTGAGGTGGAAGGGTCTCTTGAGACCAGAAAGCTGAGGCTACAGTGAGCCCTGATCATGTCACTGCCCTCCAGCTTGGGTGACAGAGTTAGACCTGTCTCAAAAAAAATTGATGCAAAATTCACATAAAACATAAGATTAACCATTTGAAAGTGTACAGTTCAGTGACATTTAGTATATTCATGAAGTTGTATAATAATCATCTCTATCTAGTTTCACAACAGCTTCATCACCCCATATGTAAACCCTATACCCATCAAGAAATCATTCCCCATTCCTCCCTCCCCCAAGGCTCTAGAAACCACTAATCTGCGTTCTGTGTACGGATTTATCTATTCTGGATATTTAATGCAAATGGAATCATACAATGTGGACCTTTGTGTCTGTCTTTTTTCTACATAGCACATTTTTGAAGTTCATCTATGTTGTAGCATGTATCAGTATATGGTGGAATACTATTCAGTTCTATGGGATATGCCATTCATCCATTGATGGACATTTTGGTTTTTTCCATCTTTTAGCCACTGTGAATAGTGCTGCTGTGAACATCTGTGTACAAATTTTGGTTTGAATACTTGTTTTCAATTCTTTTGGGTAGAAACATAAAAGTAGAATTGCTGGAATATATAGTAATTTTTTTTTTTTTTTTTTTTTTTTTTTTTTTTGAGAGAGGGTCTTGCTCTGTCACCCTGGCTGGAGTGTAGTGGCGTGATCTCGGCTCACTGCAAGCTCCGCATCCCGGGTTCACACCATTCTCCCGCCTCAGCCTCCCAAGTAGATGGGACTACAGGTGCCCGCCACCACGCCCTGCTAATTTTATATATATATGTGTGTGTGTGTACATATACATATACACATATATATACATATAGTTTTAGTAGAGACGAGGTTTCACCGTGTCAGCCAGGATGGTCTCTATCTCCTGACCTCATGATCCACCCGCCGCGGCCTCCCAAAGTGCTGGGATTATAGGCGTGAGCCACCGCGCCACCCCAATTTTTTTTTTTTTTTTAGATGAGGTTTCATTCTGTAGCCCAGGCTAGAGTGCAGTGACGCTATCATTGTAACCTCAAACTCCTGAGCTCAAGTAACCCTCTCACCTCAGCCTCCCAAGTAGTTGGGGCTAAAGGCATGCACCATCATGCCCAGCTGATTTTTTAATTTTTTATTTATTTTTATTTATTTTTTTGAGACAGAGTTTCGCTCTTGTTGGAGTACAATGGCATGGTCTGGAGTACAATGGCATGGTCGCAGCTCACTACAACCTCCACCTCTCGGGTTCAAGGGATTCTCCTGCCTCAGCCTCTGGAGTAGCTGAGATCACAGGCACGGGCCACCATGCCTGGCTCATTTTTAAAAAATTATTATTATTATTGAGGCAGAATCTCGCTCTGTCGCCCAGGCTAGAGTGCAGTGGTGTGATCTCAGCTCACCGCAACCTCCGCCTCCTGGGTTCAAGCGATTCTCCTGCCTTAGCCTCCCAAGTAGCTGGGATTATAAGCATGGGCCACCTTACCTGGCTAATGTTGTATTTTTAGTAGAGATGGGGTTTCTCCATGTTGGTCAGGCTGGTCTGGAACTCCTGACCTCAGGTGATCCACCTGCCTCGGACCCCCAAAGTGGTGGGATTACAGGCGTGAGCCACCTCGCCCAGCCAGACTTCTTTAGTTTTTACCTACTGTCCTTTTTCTATTCCAAGATCCCACCCAGGACACCACATAACATTTAGTTGTCATTTCTCCTCAGCTGTGACACCTTTTCAGACTTTTCTTGTTGTTGATGACCTCGATATTTCTGAGGAGCACTGGCCAGGAATTTTGAAGACTATCCCTCAATTGAGATTTTTCTGATGTTTTCCTCATGATTAAACTGGGGTATGCATTTGGGAGAGGAAGACCACAGAGGTAGGGTACCGTTTTCATCACGTCATAGGATACATACTATCAACATGACTTTCCACTGTTGATGTTGATCATCATCTGGCTGAGGTAGTGTTTGTGAGGTTTCTCCACTGCAAGTTACTCTTCTCACCCCTTTCCACACTGTACTCTTTCGAAGGAAGTCATTGTTTGCAGCCCATGCTTAAGGAATAGAGAGTAATGCTCCTCCTCCCTGAGGGCAGAATATCTACCTAAATTACTTGGAATCTTTCTGCATTAAAGATTTGTCTATTCTCCCCCATTTATTTATCTATTTATTTAATCACTTATTTATATCAGTATGGACTCATATTTTATATACATATATATATTTTTTCTTTTTCTTTTTTTTTTTGAGATGGGGTCTCGCTCTGTTGCCCAGGCTGGTGTGCAGTGGCATGATCACAGCTCACTGCAACCTCTGCCTCCTGGGATCAAGCAATCCTCCCATCTCAGCCTCCCAAGTAGTTAGATCACAGGCACAAGCCACCATGCCCAGCTAATTTTTTGTATTTCTGGTAGAGATGGGGTTTCATCATGTTGCCCAGGCTGGTCTCAAACTCCTGAGCTCAAGCGATGCACCTATCTCAGCCTCCCAGAATGCTGGGATTATAGGCATGCGCCACCGTGCCCAGCCTCACAGATATTTTAGACTTTGCCCACCTTCATTTTTATGTTCAATCATTTTTACTTTCTTTTCTTTTTTTTTTTTTTTCTTTTTTGAGACAGGGTCTCATTCTGTCACCCAGGCTGGAGTGCAGTGGCTCAATCACAGCTCACTGCAACCTTGATTTCGTGGGCTGAAGCCTCCCACCTCAGCCTCCCAAATATTAATACTTGGGACTATAGGCATGAGCCAATGTGCCTGGCCTACTCTCTTTTTTATGTAATTAACAGCATTTTTACATCAGCCAACTAACTAAGCAACAATAGGGTGGTTCCATTTGACTACCATGGCACATGGCTCCTGACACTGGGAAACTCTTCCTGGGCCCTGAAGAATGTTTTATTTTCTGTCAGAGGCAATGGCAGTTCTCTGTAATTATTCACTGAAATTGGTTTTCCCCTTGAGGGGCAGATAAAAGGGTCTGAGGAGTCCCTCCCTATGCTTGTCTTATCAATGAAATGAGTTCCCAGACTGGATGAAGGAAATACCTTGAAGGATGTATCAGTCAGGGTTCAATCAGAGAAACAGAACCAGTAGAAGATATATATGAAGAGATTCATTGCAAGAAATGGGCTAACACTGTTGTAGGGGGTGAAATCTGTAGGGTGAAATCCGAGTCTGAAATCTGTAGGGTGGGCCATCAAGAAGAGCAGGCTGGAACTCTCAGACACATGCTAAAGCTACTGTTCACAGGAGAATACTGTTTACAGGGCCTTCAGCTCTGGTCTTAAGGCCTTTCAACAGATTGAATCCGACTCACCCAGATTATCAAGAATAATCTCCCTTACTTAAAGTCAAATGGCTGTGGACTTTAATCACGTCTACAAAATAGCTGTACAGCAACACCTAGATTCATTTGATTGAATAACTGGGAACTGCAGCCTAGTGGAGTTGAAATTAAGGAGAGGAGGAGAAGAAAAAGAAAAGGAAAAAAAGTGTCCTTTTAGTGGGTGAAATTATATGAAGTATGGTGGTAGTGGAGGAGGAGGAGGGAGGAGAACGAAACAGAGGAAAAGAAGGAAGATGCCAGGAAGTCAGCAGAGGGCTTCCATAACCAGGATTATGATGACAAGCAAAAGATTGTGGAAAAAAAAAAGTTGAACCAGCCACATTACACCACATATACAAAGCATTCTCTGTGCATGAAGGATTTGTACAAATCCACTAGACAAGACGTTTTATCACATACTCCAGAAAAGAAGAGGGAGGATTCTGCAAGTGGAAACAGTTGCCCTTGATAGCAACAGCAGAGACTCTGAGGAAGGGGATGGCTCACAGCCACAGTGTTCAAGAGATCACTGGATAGAGCTTCCTCATGGCCAATCAAAATTGTTAGTGCCATATTCATTGATCTAGAAATTCTACTTCAAGGAATGTATTCTATATGTATTCATTCTACATATAGTCTATGAATTTATTCTATATATTCTATAAGTAAATATATATAAATATAGATATACACACACACACACTCTCACTCTGTCACCTCAGCTAGAGTGTAGTGGCGGGATCTTGGCTCACTGCAACCACTGCCTCCCGGGTTCAAGCGATTCTCCTGCTTCAGCCTCCCAGGTAGCTGGAACTACAGGCATGCGCCACCATGCCCAGCTAATTTTTGTACTTCTTGTAGAGACAGTGTTTTGCCATGTTGGCCAGGCTGGTCTCGAACTCCTGACCTCAGGAGATCTGCCTGCCTCAGCCTCCCAAAGTGCTGGGATTGCAGGCATAAGCCACCACACCAGGCCTATAAGTATATATTTTAAATGATACATGTACAAAAATATTCACTGAAACAGTCTGCAAGAGCAAAAAATTAAAAGTAACATAAAAGTCCACCAGTATGACATTGATTCAATATGTGGTGGTACAACTAGCAGTGTCATACTGAGAGGTGAAGCCAGTTGGACTTCCTGGGTCGAGTGGGGTCTTGGAGAGCTTTTCTGTCTAGCTAAAGGATTGTAAATGCACCAATCAGCACTCTGTGTCTAAAGGACTGTAGATGCACCAATCAGCACTCTGTAAAACGCACAAATCAGCACTCTGTGTCTAGCTAACGGATTGTAAATGTACCAATGAGCACTCTGTAAAAATGCACCAATCAGTGCTCTGTGTCTAGCTAAGGATTGTAAATGCACCAATCAGTGCTCTGTGTCTAGCTAAAGGATTGTAAATGCACCAATTAGCACTCTAAAAATGCACAATCAGTGCTCTGCGTCTAGCTAAAGGATTGTAAATGCACCAGTCAGCACTCTGTAAAAATGCACCAATCAGCACTCTGTGTCTAGCTAAAGGATTGTAAATGGACCAATCAGCACTCTGTAAAATGGACCAATCAGCAGGACGTGGGTGGGGACAAATAAGGGAATAAAACCTGGCCACCCCAGCCAGCAGTAGCAACCTGCTCGGGTCCCCTTCCACACTGTGGAAGCTTTGTTCTTTTGCTCTTCACAATAAATCTTGCTGCTGCTCACTCTTTGGGTCCATGCCACCTTTAAGAGCTGTAACACTCACTGCGGAGGTCCACGGCTTCATTCTTGAAGTCAGCGAGACCAGCTACTCACTGGAAGGAACCAACTCCAGACACATCCTGGCAACCCAGATGGGACTACCACCAAGCAGTGGGTACCATTGGACCCCTTTCGCTTGCTATTCTGTCCTATTTTTCCTTAGCATTCAGGGGCTAAATACCAGGCACCTGTCGGCCAGTGAAAAGCAACTAGCACAGCCGCCAGACTAAAGACATGGATGTCAGGCTTTCTGGGAAAGGGCTCTCTAATAACCCCCAACTCTTCGGAGTTGGGAGTGTTGGTTTAACTGGAACCAGTTTCCACTTTTCCTATACTTCTGGGCTGAGCTGAGGGTCAACAGAGAGGAAAGCCATTCAGCTCTGGGGTCCCAGCAAAACGTTGGTTGACCCTGTAGCCATGAGCAGAACTCTCAAAGTCATGTCGCCCAAACAAGACTCGCCCATCTATCCTATCTCTCCTGATTCTTGCCTCCTGGGTCTCAACCCCTATCAGACAAACTTCCTCCCACCTCTCTTCTCCGAGACTCGTCCCACTTTTAAAAACCACTCCCTGTCTCCGGTGCTTTTCTAGTTTCTCGTAGAAGAATGATTTCTAGTATAAACTTCAGGACTCAGTTCCCTTCTTTAGGCACCTGGGCTCAGCAATCAGAAAGACATATTTTTTGCCCAAAGCCCTGTCGGTGGTAGGGGGGCACTATCTGGAATTTTAGGATCCCTCCTCAGACTAGCAGGCCTAACAAAAGTTATTCCTGAAGCTAGGATATGGGGAGCCTCAGAAATGATATCCTTCCTATTCATATGATGAGAAGCGAGGACAAAAGGCGTCACTCTTCCAACCCTGGAGATCCTTCCCTCCCTCAGGATATAGCCCTCCACTTCATTTTGGGGGGCATAACATCTTTTTTTTTTTTTTGAGAGAAGTCTCGTTCTTGTCCCCCAGGCTTGAGTGCAATGGCTTGATCTCAGCTCACTACAACCTCCACCTCCCAGGTTCAAATGATTCTCCTGCCTCTGCCTCCCAAGTAGCTGGGACTAAGGTGCCTGCCACCTTGCCTGGCTAATTTTTGTAATTTTTAGTAGAGACGGTGTTTCACCATGTTGGCCCGGCTGATTTCAAACTCCTGACCTCAGGTGATCCGCCCACCTCGGCCTCCCAAAGTGCTGGGATTACAGGCGTGAGCCCCTAAACCCGGCCTTTTTGGGCATAACATCTTTATAGGACAGGGGTAAGGTCCCAATACTAGCAGGAGAACACTTAGGACTCTAACAGGTTTTTGAGAATGTGTCGGTAAGGACCACTAAATCTGACCTTCCTTGGTCCTCTTTGTGGTCTAAGAGGAAAACTAGGGTTTCTGCTGCTGCATCGATGAGCACAACTGTTCTGATCAGCAGGGTCCAGGGACCGTTGCAGGTTCTTGGGCAAGTGAGGTTTCTGCTGCTGCGTCGGCGAGCACAACTGTTCCTATCAGCAGGGTCCAGGGACCGTTGTGGGTTCTTGGGCCAGCGGGGGAAACAAACAAACCAAAACCATGGGCAGTTTTTTCTTTCAGATGGGAAACACTCAGGCATCAACAGGCTCACCCTTGAAATGCATCCTAAGCCATTGAGACCAATTTGACCCGCAAACCCTGAAAAAGAAGCAGCTTATTTTTTTTTCTGCACTATGGCCTGGCCCCAATATTCTCTCTCTGATGGGAAAAAATGGCCACCTGAGGGAAGTACAAATTACAATACTGTCCTCTTGCTTGACCTTTTCTGTAAGAGGGAAAGCAAATGGAGTGAAATAACTTATGTCCAAGCTTTCTTTTCATTGAAGGAGAATTCACAACTATGCAAACCTTGCAATTTACATCCCACAGGAGGACCTCTCAGCTTACCCCCATATCCTAGCTTTCCTACAGCTCCCCTTCCTATTAATGATAATCCTCCTCTAATTTCCCCCACCCAGAAGGAAAGAAGTAAAGAAATCTCCAAGAGACCACAAAAACCCCCAGGCTATCGGTTATGTCCCCTTCAAGCTGTAGGGTGAGGGGAATTTGGCCCAACCCGGGTACATGTCCCCTTCTCCCTCTCTGATTTAAAGCAGACCAAGGCAGACCTGGGGACGTTTTCAGATGATCCTGAAAGGTATATAGATGTCCTACAGGGTCTAAGGCAAACCTTCTATCTCACTTGGAGAGATGTCATGCTATTGTTAGACCAAACCCTGGCCTTTAATGAAAAGAATGTGGCTTTAGCTGCAGCCCGAGAGTTTGGAGATACCTGGTGTCTTAGTCAAGTGAATGATAGAATGACAGCCAAAGAAAGGGACAAATTCCCTACTGGTCAGCAAGCCGTCCCCAGTATGGATCCCCACTGGGACCTAGACTCAGATCATGGGGACTGGAGTCATAAACATCTGCTGACCTGTGTTCTAGAAGGACTAAGGAGAATTAGGAAAAAGCCCATAAATTATTCAATGATGTCTACCATAACTCAGGGAAAGGAAGAAAATCCTTCTGCCTTCCTCAAGTGGCTATGGGAGGCCTTAAGAAAATATACTCCCCTGTCACCTGACTTCCTCGAGGGTCAATTGATCCTAAAAGATAAGTTTATTACCCAATCAGCTGCAGATATCAGGAGAAAGCTCCAAAAGCGAGCCCTGGGCCCTGAACAAAATCTGGAGGCATTATTAAACCTGGCAACTTCGGTGTTCTATAATAGGGACCAAGAGGAGCAGGCCAAAAAGGAAAAGCAAGATCAGAGAAAGGCTGCAGCCTTAGTCATGGCCCTCAGACAAACAAACCTTGGTAGTTCAAAGAGGACAGAAAATGGAGCAGGCCAATCACCCGGTAGGGTTTGTTATCAGTGTGGTGTACAAGGACACTTTTAAAAAGATTGTCCAACAAGAAACAAGCTGCCTCCTAGCCCATGTCCACTATGCCGAGCCAATCACTGGAAGGTGCAAAGTTTCTCTGGGTCAGAAGCCCCCAACCAGATGATCCAACAAAAGGACTGAGGGTGCCCAGGGCAAGCGCCAGCTTATGTCATCACCCTCACTGAACCCCGGGTATGTTTAACCACTGAGGGCCAGGAAATTGACTTCCTCCTGGACACTGGTGCGGCTTTCTCAGTGTTAATCTCCTGTCCCAGAGAGCTGTCCTCAAGGTCCGTTACTATCTGAGGAATCCTGGGACAGCCTGTAACCAGGTATTTCTCCCACCTCCTCAGTTGTAATTGGGAGACTTTGCTTTTGTCACATGCCTTTCTCATTATGCCTGAAAGTCCCACACCCTTATTAGGGAGAGACATATTAGCCAAAGCTGGAGCTATCATCTACGTGAATATGGGGAACAAGTTATCCATTTGTTGTCCCCTGCTTGAGGAGGGAATCAATCCTGAAGTCTGGTATCGGAAGGACAATTTGGAAGGGCAAAAAATGCCCCCCCAGTCCAAATCAGGCTAAAAGACCCCACCACTTTTCCTTATCAAAGGCAATATCTCTCTTTTTTTTTTTTTTTTTTTTTTTTTGAGACAGAGTCTTGCTCTGTCGCCCAGGCTGGAGTGCAGTGGCCGGATCTCAGCTCACTGCAAGCTCCGCCTCCCGGGTCACGCCATTCTCCTGCCTCAGCCTCCCAGTATCTGGTGGAGTGGACTACAGGCGCCCGCCACCTCGCCCGCTAGATTTTTGTATTTTTTTTTTAGTAGAGATGGGGTTTCACCGTGTTAGCCAGGATGGTCTCGATCTCCTGACCTCGTGATCCGCCCGTCGGCCTCCCAAAGTGCTGGGATTACAGGCTTGAGCCACCGCGCCGGCCGCCAATATCTCTTAATGCCTGAAGCTCACAAAGGATTACAGGATATTGTTAGACATTTAAAAGCTCAAGACTTAGTAAGAAAATGCAGCAGTCCCTGCAACACCCCAATTCTAGGAGTACAAAAACCGAACGGTCAGTGGAGACTAGTACAAGATCTTAGACTGATTATTGAGGCAGTAATTCCTCTGTATCCAGTTGTACCCAACTCCTATACCCTGCTCTCTCAAATACCAGAGGAAGCAGAATGGTTCACAGTTCTGGACCTCAAGGATCCTTCTTCTGTATTCCCCTGCACTCTGACTCCCAGTTTCTCTTTGCCTTTGAGGATCCCACAAACCATGCATCCCAACTTACATGGACGTCTTGCCCCAAGCATTTAGGGATAGCCCTCATCTGTTTGGTCAGGCACTGGGGCAAGATCTAGGCCACTTCTCAAGTCCAGGCACTCTGGTCCTTCAGTATGTGGATGATTCACTTTTGGCTACCAGTTTGGAAGCGTCATGCCAGCAGACTACTCTAGAGCTCTTGACTTTCTAGCTAATCAAGGGTACAAGGTGTCTAAATCAAAGGCCCAGCTCTGCCTACAAGTCAAATATCTAGACCTAATCTTAGCCAGAGGAACCAGGGCCCTGAGCAAGGAATGAACACAGCCTATACTGGCTTATCCTCGCTCTAAGACATTAAAACAGTTGTGGGTTCCTTGGAATCACTGGCTTTTGTCAACTATGGATCCCTGGATACAGCGAGATGGCCAGACCACTCTATACTCTAATCAAGGAGACCCAGAAGGCAAATACTCATCTAGTAGAATGGGAACCAGAGGCAGAAACGGCCTTCAAAACCTTAAAGCAGGCCCTAGTACAAGCTCCATCCTTAAGCCTTCCCATAGGACAAAACTTCTCTTTATACATCACAGAGAGAGCAGGAATAGCTCGTGAGTCCTTACTCAGACTCATGGGACAACCCCACAACCAGTGGCATGCCTAAGTAAGGAAATTGATGCAACAGCAAAAGGCCGGCCTCACTGTTTATGGGTCGTAGCGGTGGTGGCCGTCTTAGTGTCAGAGGCTATCAAAATAATACAAGGAAAGTATCTCACTATCTGGATTACTCATGATGTAAATGGCATACTAGGTGCTAAAGGAAGTTTATGGCTATCAGACAACCACCTGCTCAGATACCAGGTGCTACTTCTTGAGGGACCGGTGCTTCAAATAAGCACACGTGTGGCCCTCAACCCTGCCGCTTTTCTCCCAGAGGATGGAGAACCAATCGAGCATGACTGTTAACAAATTATAGTCCAGACTTATGCCACCGAGAGGATCTCTTAGAAGTCCCCTTAGCTAATCCTGACCTTAACCTATATACCAATGGAAGTTCATTTGTGGAGAATGGCATATGAAAGGCAGGTTATGCCATAGTTAGTGATGTAACAGTAGTTGAAAGTAAGCCTCTTCCCCCAGGGACCAGCACCCAGTTAGCAGAACTAGTGGCACTTACCCAAGACTTAGAACTGGGAAAGGGAAAAAGAATAAATGTGTATACTGATAGCAAGTATGCTTATCTAATCCTACATGCCCATGCTGCAATATGGAAAGAAAGGGAGTTCCTAACCTGTGGGGGAACCCCCATTAAATACCACAATGAAATAATGGAGTTATTGCACGCAGTGCAAAAACCCAAGGAGGTGGCAGTCTTACACTGCCGAAGCGAAAGTCAAAGGGGGCAAAAGGGAGAGACAGAAAGAGAGAGACAGAGAAAGAAAGAGAGACAGAAAGTCAAAGAGAAAGAGAGAAAGAAAGAGACAGAAAGTCAGAGAGAAAGAGAATGAGAAAGAAAGAGAGAGAGGAAGAGACAGAGAGACAAACAGCAAGTCAGAGAGAGAGAGGAAGAGAGAGAGACAGAAAGTCAAAGAGAGAAGGAAAGAGAGCGAGGAAGAGACAGACAAAGGAGGAGTCAAAGAGAGAGACAGGCAGAGAAAGAGACAGACAAAGAGGCAGTCAAAGAGCAAGAGGGGAAGAGACAGAGACAAAGAAGGAGTCAAAGAGAGAAACAGAAAGTCAAAGTGAAAGAGAGAGAAGTAGTAAAGAAAAAACAGTGTGTCCTATTCCTTTAAAAGCCAGGGTAAATTTAAAACCTATAAATGATAATTGAAGGTCTTCTCCATGACCCTATAACACTCCAGTACCACCTTGTTGTCAGTGGTCAGTGTAAACAAGAGTGTAGCCTGAAAGCACTGAGGCCACTGACAACACGTAACCTTCCTGTCAAAAATCCTTAACCCAGCAGTTTCCTAACAGGGAATCTTAATTAATTACCACACAAGGATCCAACCAGATCTAGGAGGAGTTCCCTTCAGGACAGGACAATAGATGGTTCCTCCTCGGGGATTAAGGAAAAAGACACAATGGCTATTCAGTAAGTGATAAGGAAACTCTTGTAGAAGCAGAATTAGGCAAATTACCCATAATTGGTCTGCTCAAACATGTGAGCTATTTGCACCCAGCCAAACCTTAAAGTACTTACGAATCAGGAAGGAGCCATCTATACCAGTTCTAAGTTAATATGAACTGAATGAGATTTTATTAATAGCAAAGAAAATTAAATCCCAAACTTACAAGGTTTCCAACAAAAGCGAAGTTTGCTAAAAGTTAACAGTGTAACATGTATTATCCTAACTTCTAATCTTATGGAAATCAGACCCTATCAGTGCCCCTCAAAGCTCAAGTCTGTCAGCACTGGGCCATACAACTAATACCCCTACTTATAGGGTTAGAAATGGCCACTGCTACAGGAACCGGAATAGCAGGTTTATCTATTTCATTATCCTACTACCACACACTCTCAAAGGATTTCTCAGACTGTTTACAAGAAATAACAGAATCTATCCTTACTCTACAATCCCAAATAGACTCTTTGGCAGCAGCGACTCTCCAAAACCACTGAGGCCTAGACCTCCTCACTGCTGAGAAAGGAGGACTCTGCACCTTCTTAGTGGAAGAGTATTGTTTTTACATCAACCAGTCAGGGATAGTATGAGATGCCACCTGGCATTTACAGGAAAAGGCTTCTGAAATCAGACAACACCTCTCAAACTCTTATACCAACCTCTGGAGTTGGGCAAGATGGCTTCTCCCCTTTCTAGGTCCTGTGACAACCATCTTGCTATTACTCTCCTTCGGGCCCTGTATTTTAACCTCCTTGTCAAATTTGTTTCCTCTAGGATCGGGCCATCAAGCTACAGATGGTCTTACAAATGGAATTCCAAATGAGCTCAACATAACAATTTCTACTAAGGACCCCTGGACCAACCTACTGGCCCTTTGACTGGCCTAAAGAGTTCCCCGAGCCATCTCCTCTCGGCATCATGGCCGCCCTCAGACCCCTTGTGAAGCCCAAGATCGTCAAAAAAGAACCAAGAATTTATCCGGCACCAGTCAGACCGATATGTCAAAATTAAGCGGAACTGGCGGAAACCCGAGAGCATTGACACAGGGTTCGTAGAAGGTTCAAGGGCCAGATCTATGCCCAACATTGGTTATGGAGCAACAAAAAAACAAAGCACATGCTGCCCAGTGGATTCCGAAGTTCCTGGTCCACAATGTCAAGGAGCTGGAAGTGCTGCTGATGTGCAACAAATCTTACTGTGCCGAGATTGCTCACAATGTTTCCTCCAGAACCGCAAAGCCATCGTGGAAAGAGCCGCCAGCTGGCCATCAGAGTAACCACCCCATGCCAGGCTGCGCAGTGAAGAAAATGAGTAGACAGCTGGTGTGCACGTTTTCTGTTTAAATAAATGTAAAAACTGCCAAAAAAAAAAAAAAAAAAAAAAAAGAGTTCCCCTTTGGAGGATACTACAACTGCAGGGCTGCTTCTTCGCCCCTACCCAGCAGGAAGTAGCTAGAGTGGTCATTGCCCAATTCCCAACAGCAGTTGGGGGTTCCTGTTTGGAGTGGGGATTGAGAGGTGAAGCCAGCTGGACTTCCTGGGTCCAGTGGGGACTTGGAGAACTTTTCTGTCTAGCTAGAGGACTGTAAACGCACCAATCAGTGCGCCATGTCTAGCTAAAGGATTGTAAATGCACCAATCAGCACTCTGTAAAATGGACCAATCAGCACTCAGTAAAATGGGCCAATCAGCGCTCTGTAAAATGGACCAATCAGCAGGATGTGGGCAGGGACAAATAGGGGAATAAAAGCTGGCCACCCCAACCAGCAGCAGTAACCCACTTGGGCCCCCTTCCATGCAGTGGGAGCTTTGTTCTTTCACTCTTCACAATAAATCTTGCTACTGCTCACTGTTTGGGTCCGTGCCACCTTTAAGAGCTGTAACACTCACTATGAAGGTCCACAGCTTCATTCTTGAAGTCAGTGAGACCAAGAACCCACCGGAAGGAACCAACTCTGGACACAATACTATGAGTCACAAAACCATGAGCAGCTCTATATAGACTCACTTGGAAAGATATACTTCCAGGAAATACCCTTTCAGGGGTGGTCCAATCTTTTAGCTTCCCTGGGCCACATTGGAAGAAGAATGTCTTGGGCCACACATAAAATACACTAACACTAACAGTAACTGATAAGCTAGCTATATTTTTTTTAATTGCCAGAAAAATCTATTTATTTATTTAGAGATGGCGTCTCATTCTGTTGCCCAGGCTGGAGTGCAGTGGCACAATTTCGGTTCACTGCAACCTCTGCCTCCCAGGTTCAAGCGATTCTTCTGCCTCAGCCTCCCTAGTAGCTAGGACTACAGGTACGTGCCACCACGCCCAGCTAATTTTCTGTATTTTAGTAGAGATAGGGTTTCTCCATATTTGCCAGCTGATCTCGATCTCCTGATCTCAGGTGATCTGCCTGCCTCGCCCTCCCCAGTGCTGGGATTACAGGCATGAGCCACTGCACACAGCCCAAAAATCTCATAATATTTTAAGAAAGTTTACAAATTTTTGTTGAGATGCATTCAAAGCAGTCCTGCGCCACCCGGGCCCACGGTCTGCGGATTGGACAAGCTTGCCTCAAGTGGAAGAAGCAAGGTGCAAAACGGTGGGCATATAATGCTAAAATTTGTATGTTTTGAGACAGGGTCTTGCTTTGTCATCCAGGCTAGAGTGCAGTGGCATAATTGTAGCTCACTGAGGCCTCAAATTCCTGGGCTCTCAAATAGCTGGGACTACAGGGGAGAACCACCAAGCCTAACTAATATTTAAAATTTTTTGTAGATATGGGGGTGGAGGTGGGGGTCTCCCTGTATTGCCCAGGCTGGTCTCCAGCTCCTTGTTTCCAGAGATCCTCCCACCTCTGCCTCCTAAAGTGTTGGGATTACAGGCATGAGCCACTGCACCCGGTGGAGGTGCTGTTTTTCTAAACTATGAATCTGGAGTATGTCACAGAATTTACCAAACTTTCTGACCTCAATCTGCTCCTAGTGCCTTATACAGGGTTGAACAGCACTTCCACAAGTAACCCACAAAGCGCTTCTACAGAACAATGCCTGGGCAAAAGCTGAAAACCTTGCGAACATAAGGGGGCATTTCCACTTCTTCCAACTGAAAGCAGAGATTCTGGAAGAGTAGGAAAGATACAGCAGCGGTGAATGCAGAGCTATTTGACAGTATCTGAGAAAACAATCTGGCCTTTTGGACCGTGACTTAAGACATTGTAACAAGATTTTAGCACAGAGAGCACATTTCTTAAGGGCTAGAGCGTGTTTGCTTGGAGACATGCCAATTAGATCATGTGCGTTTTAAGCAGAAAACAAAGTAAGAGTTAGCTCACGCCTGTAATCCTAGCACTTTGGAAGGCCGAGGCAGGCAGATCACGAGGTCAGGAGTTCGAGACCAGCCTGGCCACATAGTGAAACCCCGTCTCTACTAAAAATACAAAAAATTAGCCAGGCATGGCGCGCCTGTAGTCCCAGCTACTCAGGAGGCTGAGGCAGGAGAATCGCTTGAACCCGGAGGCGGAGGTTGTGGTGAGCCGAGATTGCGCCCCTGCACTCCAGCCAAGGCTACAGAGTAAGACTCCGTAAAAAAAAAAAAAAAAAAGTTCAAAGAAAGTAAAATGGTTGCAATGGAGCACAGTAAGAACGGCATTGCGCTTCCAGCCGCGGAGCAATGCCGGAGGTCGGGCCGGGACCAGGCTGGGGCTGGGGTCCTGGGCTGCAGCTCGGGCTGTCCGTCTAGCCCCGGCGTACCGCGACACTGGCTCGCAGACGGTCACACGCCGCACCTCTGCAGACCGGAGGATGCGGCCGCGCGTAGCGGGGGAGGCGTGAGTTAGCGGGGCTCCAGGCGCGTAGATTTTGCTGGAGGAGACCCTGAAGGACCTGGACGAGTGCTACGAGAAGGTCCGCGGCGACACGAACTGCGCGCAGAAGCCGCAGGTGCCATCCTGCGCCCAGCGGGCCCTGATCCGCAGCTAGGAGCCGGGGGACCAGAAGATCCAGATCGTGAGCCAGAGGGCGGAGCTGGTGGAGAGCCGCACGCTGCAGGTGGACAGCCACGTGGAGCCGTTCCAGGCGCAGCAGTAGCAGAGCGACGCGGCGGGCGACAGCGGCAAGGTCCGCCCGGACAGGCCCAGGGGCGAGGCGGCCGCGCGGGCGGAAAAGCCCAACAGCAAAGCGTTCTCGGCGGCAGCGCAACAACGAGAACCGCGAGAACGCGTCCAGCAACCGCGACCACGACGACGTCACCTCGGGCACGCCCAAGGAGAAGAAAGCCCAGACCTCCAAGAAGAAGCAGAGCTCCATGGCCAAGGCGTAGCGGCAGGCGTCCCCCGCAGACCTCCCCATCGACTCCAGCGAGCCCTTCTAATGGGAGATGATCCGCTGCGACAACGAATGCCCCATGGAGTGGTTCCGCTTCTCGTATGTGAGTCTCAACTATAAACCAAAGCCCAAGTGGTACTGTCCCAGATGCCGGGGTAAGAACGATGGACAAAGCCCTTGAGAAGTCCAAAAAAACAGGGCTTATAACAGGTAGTTTGGGGACATGCGCCTAATAGTGAGGAGAACAAAATAAGCCAGTATGTTGATACATTGCCACCTTTGCTGAGGTGCAGGGAGTGTAAAATGTATATTTTTAAAGAATGTTAGCAGCCGGGCGCGGTGGCTCACGCCTGTAATCCCAGCACTTTGGGAGGCCGAGGCGGGCGGATAACGAGGTCAGGCGATCGAGATCATGCTGGCTAACACGGTGAAACCCCGTCTTTGCTTAAAAAAAAAAAAATTCGCCGGGCGTGGTGGCGGGCGGCTGTAGTCCCAGCTACTCAGGAGACTGAGGCAGGAGAATGGCGTGAACCCGGGGGGTGCCACTACACTCCAGCCTGGGCAACAGAGCGAGACTCTGTCTCAAAAAAAAGAAAAAAGAAAAGAAAATATCTAAAATTCCTTAGTATAACAGACAGGATCCTTCAAATATAGTCACCTGTCCATTTCATTTCCTGACATGATTTCTGTCTTTGTTTTGTGCTGCTATAACAGAATACCTGAAATTGGGTAATTTTTAAAGAATAGAAATTTGTATTCTCACAGTTCTGAAGGCTGGGAATCCCAAGATCAAGGAGCCAGCATATTGGGTTGTTGGTGAGGGCTGCCTCCTCTGAAGAAAATAATTCTGTGTCCTCACAAGACAGAGGTGGCAGGGCAAGCAAACTGAATGCTCTATGAAGCCTCTTTTTTTTTCCCATCCAGAAACTTTTATGGGCAATTTTTTTTTTTTTTTTTTTGGATCAAGTAGGAGGGGAAAGTGGAAGGGGTGGAGGAGGAGGGGAAAAGAGTTTTTAAAAAGCCTCTTTTCTCCTTTCTGAGGGCCTTAATCCTGTTCATGAGGGAGAGGCCCTTATGGCCTAATCACCTCTTAAAAGACCCATCTCTTGATATTATCACGAAGGCAACAACTGAATTTTAGAAGGACGCATTCAAACCATAGCAGCTTCTTATGTACTTTATATTCCAGCTGTAAGAAATACTTTGTAATTCTCTGAAGCTACTGCTGATTTATTCCTCCAGGCCCTTTGCCATCCTCATCCCTCTGTCTGTAATACCAGTTCTGTTTCCACTTAGTTTGCCTGTTGAGCATCCACATGAATGACTCACTTAACAATTTAGGCTTACTGTTTTTTGTTTTTTTGTTTTTTTTTTTTTGCGACGGAGTTTCACTCTTGTTGCCCAGTGTGGAGTGCAATGGCGCGATCTCGGCTCACCGCAACCTCCTCCTCCTTGGTTCAAGCGACTCTCCTGTCTCAACCAACCAAGCAGCTGGGATTACAGGCATGTGCCACCATGCCTGGCTAATTTTGTATTTTTAGTAGAGACGGGGTTTCTCCATGTTGGTCAGGCTGGTCTCAAACTCCCAGTCTCAGGTGATCCACCCGCCTCGGCCTCCCAAAGTGCTGGGATTATAGGCATGAGCCACGGCGCCCATCCTAGCCTTACATTTCTTATTCTGCCTTCACTCCAGGAGCTCTTCTATTCCATTCTCAGGGCCAGACTCTCACTGACCAGAAAAACCCGACCTGTAACATCTTAAACCCCAGTATCACAAAGAGGCAGAGGGACTTCTACATTTGGCCAAGATCGAGTAATTCACCCTACTGCCTAAAACAATAGCAACAAAAGGGACAGACTATATAAAACAATGGTTTCCAGACACTGGACATCAGGCAGCATATGATAGTGACAAGAGAAAGGGGAGAAACAAACAAGATGAGTTTTTTTTGTTTGTTTTGTTTGTTTGTTTGTTTCAGACAGAATCTCACTCTGTTGCTCAGGCTGGAGTGCAGTGGTGCAATATCAGCTCACTGCGACCTCCGCCTCCCAGGTTCAAGCGAGTCTCCTGCCTCAGCCTCCTGAGTAGCTGGGATCACAGGCGTGTACCACTATGCCTGGCTAATTTTTGTATTTTTAGTAGGGACAGGGTTTCACCATGTTGGCCAGGGTAGTCTCGAACTCCTGACCTCGGATGATCCACCTGCCTCGACCTCCCAAAGTGCTGGGATTACAGGCGTGAGCCACCGTGCCCAGCACAAGATGAGTTGTATAATTGCCCTAGCATACTGCCCGGAGAGAGTTTCTAGGCCACAGTGCAGAGAGGAGGAACACAGGCAGAGCCTAGCAGTCTTTCTGAGCTAAGAAGACAGACTTGGACGACTAGGAGGCCAACGTAGCTAAAGTTCACAGGACAGAAAACTGGAGAAAAGATAGCTGCACCAAGAGAAAGCTCTGGAGATCTGCAGAGGATGTCTCTCAAGTCTTCAGCTGGGGATTGGTCAGTGCATGCCCATAAAGAAACTACCTACCAGCACTTTGGGAGACTGAGGTGGGTAGATCATGAGGTCAGGAGTTCGAGACCAGCCTGGCCAATATGGTGAAACCCTGTCTCTACTAAAAATACAAAAATTAGCCAGGCGTGGTGGTGCACACCTGTAGTCCCAGCTACTCGGGAGGCCAAGGCAGGAGAATCGCTTGAACCCAGGAGGTGGAGGTTGCAGTGAGCCGCGATCACGTCACTGCACTCCAGCCTGAGCGACAGAGTGAGACTCCGTCTGGAAAAAAAAAAAAAAGAAAGAAAGAAAGAAAGAAACCACCTAAAGCTAAGAGAAGAACCACCTGAAGGGATTAGAGAGACAAATACTCAAAGATCACACAGGGGCCAGAATAGTTTGTGTTCCCACTGGCCTGATTGTGGGTGGGAAAACTTCATAAGACACTGGGTAGAATATTTCCCCAGTAGAGGAGCAAATCTAGTCCTAGATTAAAAGGCTACTTTTTGGCCGGGCGCGGTGGCTCAAGCCTGTAATCCCAGCACTTTGGGAGGCCGAGACGGGCGGATCACAAGGTCAGGAGATCAAGACCATCCTGGCTAACATGGTGAAACCCCGTCTCTACTAAAAATACAAAATAGCCGGGCGAAGCGGCGGGCGCCTGTAGTCCCAGCTACTCGGGAGGCTGAGGCAGGAGAATGGCATAAACCCGGGAGGCGGAGCTTGCAGTGAGCTGAGATCCGGCCACTGCACTCCAGCCTGGGCGACAGAGCGAGACTCTGTCTCAAAAAAAAAAAAAAAAAGGCTACTTTTTGATCCTGGCTTAAAAATCAACTAAGCAAACAAGAGCTTAAAAGCAAGCATTTAAAAAGGTTAAACTGTTTCCAAATAACTTAACTTCCCAGAACAAAGCTTAAGCATATTTACAGTAGTACAGAAATACCCAGCACCCAACAAGGTAAAATTTTTAATGTCTGGCCTCCAATAGAAAATTAACAGGCAAGCAAAGAAGCAGGAAAATGTAATCCACCATGGGGAGAAAAATCAATAGGAACTGACCAGAGATGACATAGGTGATAAAGTTAATAGACAAGGATGATAAATGGTTATTATAACCATATTCCAGACGGTGGAGGAAAAATTGAGCATGTTAAGTAGAGATACAGGAGATATTTAAAAAGATAAACTTCTAGAGTTAAAAAAGGCAATATCTAAATTTAAAAAAAAATGTGTTAGATGAGGCCAGGTGTGGTGGCTCATGCCTGTAATCCCAGCACTCTGGGAGGCCAAGGCAATTGTATCACCTGCGGTAAGGAGTTTGAGACCAGCCTGGCCAAGAAGGTGAAACTGGTCTCTAATAAAAATACAAAAATTAGCCGGGCATAGTGGCGGGCGCCTGTAATCCCAGGTACTCGGGAGGCTGAGGCAGGAGAATCGTTTGAACCTGGGAGGCAGAGCTTGCAGTGAGCCAAGGTCGCACCACTGCACTCCAGCCTGGGTGACAAGAGTGAAACTCCGTCTAAAAAAAACAAAACAATACAAAAAAAACAAAAAAAGCCCCATACATTAGATGGGACTAACAGCAAATTAGGTACTACAGGAAAAAAGATTCGTGAACTTGAAGACATAATAATAGAAACTACTGGAATGAAGCACAGAGAAAAAAGACTGAACGAAAGAACAGATCATCAATGTGGGGGGCAATCCGAAGCAGCCTTCTGTACATGTGATGGGAGTCCCTGAAGGAAGAGGGGTGGATTAAAAAAGAAAAGGCCGAAATTTTTCCAAATTTGATGAATACCGTAAACACAGATCCAAGAATCACAGCATACTCCAAGTACAGTAATTATGAAGAAAATTATACCAAGAAGAGCAAACTGAACCCAAGAAGAAAATAATGAAGAGTAGAGAGGAGATAAACAAAATAGGAAGTAGACTAATAATACAGAGATTCAAAGATCAACAAAATTGACAGACCTTTAACTAGATTGACTAAGAAAAAAAGAGAGAAGGCTCAAATTACTAAAATCAGAAATGAAAGAGGAAACATTACTACCAACGTTACTGAAATAAGAAGGATTATAAGAGACTATAATTATTGAATAATCTAGATGAAATGAGCAAATTCCTAGAAACACACAAACTACCAAAACCGAGTCAAGAAAAATAGAAAATCTGACTAGACTTATAACAAGTAAAGAGACTGAACCAGTAATCAAAAATTTCTGGCCAAGCTTGGTGGCTCACGCCTATAATCCCAGCACTTTGGAAGGCCAAGGCAGGAAGGTCTCTTGAGAGATCAGACTGGGAAACATAGTGAGACCCCTGTCTCTACAGAAACAAACAAACAAAAAAGATAGCCAGGCATGGTGGTGTGCACCTGTAGTCCCAGCTACTGGGACTGGGGTGGGAGGATTGCTTGAGCCCAGGAGTTGGTGCTGCAGTGAGCTATGACCAGGCCACTGCACCCCAGCCTGGGTGACAGAGCAAGACCCTGTCTCTAAAACAAACTAAAAAAATTTAGGCAGAGCACAATGGCTCATGCCTATAATCCCAGCACTTTGGGAGGCCGAGGCAGGAGGGATCGTTTGAGCTCAGGAGTTCCAGGCCAGCCTAGGCAACATAGTGAGACCTCGCCTCTACAGAAAATCAAAAAATTAGCAGGGTGCCTGTAGTTTCAGCCACTCAGGAGGCTGAGGTGGGAGAATCACCTGAGCCTGAAAGGTCAAAGCTGCAGTGAGCCATGATCGCGCCACCCAGCTACTCGAGAGGCTGAGGCATGAGAATCGCTTGAACCCAGGAGGTGGAGGGTGCAGTGAGCGGAGATTGCATCACTGTACTCCAGCCTGGGTAACAGAGCAAGATTCTGTCTCAAAAATAAATAAATAAATAAATAAATAAATAAATAAATAAAAGAAAAAACGTAGGGGGAAATATTAATGACCTTGGATTTGGCAATGAGTTCTTGGATATGACTCAAAAGTACAGGTCACAAAAGAAAACTAAGTCAAATGAACTTCATCAAAATTAGAAATTGTGTGCATTAAACAACAATATCAACAGAGTAAAAAGGCAACCTATAGGATTGAAGAAATATTCGCAAATCATGTATCTGATAAGGCATTAATATCCGGAATATATAAGTAATTCCTACAACTGGACACAACAGCAAACAACCCAATCTAAAAATGAACAAAGGGTCTGAATAGACTTTCTCCAAGGAGAATATACAAATGACCAATAAGCACATGAATAGACGCTCAACATCACTAGTCATGAGAGAAAATGCAAATCTAAACCACAATGAGGTGCCACTTCACACCCATTAGGAAGGCTGTTATAAAACATACACCTGCACGTGCACCCATAGAAAGCAGCAACTGTCGGTGGGATTGTGAGGAAATCAGAGCCCTTATACATTGCTGGTGGGAGTGGAAAATAAAATGCAGTCACTGTGGAAAACAGCTTGGCAGTTCCTCAAAAAGTCAAACATAGAATTACAATATGACCCTGTAATTCCACGCCTAGGTATATATTCAAATGAATTGAAAACAGGGACTGATAATATACTATAGCTATGTAAGATGTTACCGTTTGGGGAAGCTCAGTGAAAAGTATTGGGATCTCCATACCACTTATTTACAACTGTCTGTGAATTTACAGTTATTTCAAAATCAAAAGTTAAACCAAAACCATGCATTGACCTCACTATTTCCATGGATCAGGAATCCAGGCACTGCTTAGATAAGTCTTACAGTTCAGGGTCTCTCACAAGGTTGCAGTCAAAGTGTTGGCCAGGACTGAATTCATGTCAAGGTTCAACTGGAGCAAGATCTACCTCCACATTCACTTTGTAGTTGTTAGCAGGGTATAAAATACCTTGTGGACTGTTGGACTGAGGGTCTCAGTTCCTTGACATGTTGGCCTCTCCACAGGGGAGCTCACAACAACACAGCATCAGGGTATTGAAGTTCATCACCCTGAAGCAAGCAAAAGAAAGCAAAAGCATACCAGCAAGATGGAAGTAATGGTCTTTTGTAACCTAGTCTTGCAAGTAATAGCTCCATCACTTTTGCTGTATTCCATTTGTTAGATCATCGGGCCCAGCCCACACACAAGAGGAGGGAGGGACTTATACAAAGGCATGAATACCAGGAGGTGGGGATCACTGGGGGCTACCTGTCTACCTCAGTAGCCAAATAAAACAAGTAAAGGATGAATAATAAGTTAATTTTGGCCAGGTGTGGTGGCTCACACCTGTAATCCCAGCACTTTGGAAAGCCAAGGCAGGCGGATCACCTGAGGTCAGGAATTCGAGACCAGCCTGGCCAACATGGTGAAACCTGTCTCTACTGAAAATACAAAAGTTATCTGGGTGTGGTGGCGGGCACCTGTAATCTCAGTTACTCGGGAGGCTGAGGCAGGAGAATCGCTTGAACCCGGGAGTCAGAGGCTGCAGTGAGCTGAGATCACACCACAGCACTCCAGCCTCCAGCTTGGGCGACAGAACAAGACTCCATCTAAAAATAGAAAAGTAATTTGATCCACCAGTTACAATTAAATGCATAGTAATTAATATTATAGTGGTCCAGAAAGAAAAAGATTAAGTGGAACTAAATAGAGTCCAGGAGATTCAAACATTGTTAAAGCAAAAAAATGGAAAATTAAATGTCTATCCATAGGATGTTTTAAAAGAATGAGGGCTGGATGTGCTGTCTCATGTCTATAATCCCAGCACTTTGGGAGGCTGAGGCCGAAGGATCACTTGAGGCCAGGAGTTCGAGACTGGCCTCAGCAACGTGGTGAGACCTCATTTCTACAAAAAAATAAAAGAAAAAATAAAAAGAAAAGAATAAGGCAAACTGGAGAAACCTGAATAAAGATTGGTGGATCATATCAATGTCATTATCCCGGTTGTGATATTTGCAAAATGTTGCCGTTGGGAGAAACTAGGCAAAGTGTACAAGGAATCTCTATTATTTCTTACAAATATCTCAATAAAATTTTCAATTAAAAAAGGAATGGATTCCAAGTCACTGCAGAAGAAAAAAATAATAATGAGGGATGTGTATATATACAGAGAGAGAGAGAGAGATGTTCACAATATATTATGTGTAAAAAGCAAGTTGGAAAATACAGTAGTCCCCCTTATCAGAGGTTTCTCTTATCCACCTCTAAGTGTCCAAGTGAAAGAAAGAGTCACACAGCTCTCTATTATTTATTTGTTTGTTTGTTTGAGACAGAGTCTCACTCTGTTACCCAGGCTGGAGTGCAGTGGCACAATCACGGCTGGCTGCAGCCTCAATCTCCTGGACTCAGGATCCTCCCACCTCCGCCTCCTGAGTAGCTGGGACCATTACACCCAGTTAATTTTTTTAAAAAAATTTTTGTAGAGACAGGGTCTCCCTGTGTTGCCCAAGCTGGCCTCGAATGACTGGGCTCAAGCAATCCTCCCACCTCAGCCTCCCAAAGTGCTGAGATTACAGGCATGAGTCTGGTTCTCACTTTAAGCCAAAAACTGGGAATGATTAAGCTTAGTGAGGAAGGCATGTTGAAAGCTGAGACAGGCTTTCAAGAAGCTAGGCCTCATGTGCCAGTTAGCCAAGTTGGGAACACAAAGGAAAAGTTCTTAAAGGAAATTAAAAGTGCTACTCCAGTGAATACATGAATGATAAGAAAGCAAAACAGCCTTATTGCTGATATGGAGAAAGTTTTAGTGGTCCAGATAGAAGATCAAACCAGCCACAATATGCTCTTACACCAAAGCTTAATCCACAGCAAGGCCCTAACTCTCTTCAACTGTACGAAGGCTGAGAGAGGCGAGGAAGCTGCAGAACAGAAGTCTGAAGCTAGCAGAGGTTGGTTCATGAGGTTTAAGGAAAGAAACCATCTCCATAATATCAAACTGCAAGGTGAAGCAGCAAGTCCGGATGTAGAGGCCATAGCCAGTTATCCAAAAGATCTAGCTAAGATGATTGATGAAAGTGGCTGCACTGTGGCCAGACGTAGTGGCTCACACCTGTAATTCTAGCACTTTGGGAGGCCAAAGCAGGCAGGTCATGAGGTCAGGAGTTCGAGACCAGCCTGGCCAACATGGTGAAACCCCCATCTCTACTAAAAATACAAAAAACTAGCCGGGCATGGTGGCGCGTGCCTGTAATCCCAGCTACTCAGGAGGCTGAGGCAAGAGAATTGCTTGAACCCAGGAAGTGAAGGTTTCAGTGAGCTGAGATCGTACCACTACACTCCAGCCTAGGCGACAGAGCGAGACTCCATCTCAAAAAAAAAAAAGAAATGAAAGTGGCCACACTGAACAAGAGATTTTCTATATAGATGAAGCAGTCTTCTATTGGAAGATGATGCCATCTAGAACTTTAAAATCTAGCAAGAAGTCAATTCCTGTCTTCAAAGTTTCAAAGGAACAGGCTGATTCTTGTTAGGGGCTAATGCAGCTGGTGACTTTTTTCTTTTTGAGACAGGGTCTTGCTCTGTCACCCAGGCTGGAGTGCAGTGGCACAGTCACAGCTTACTGCAGCCTCCTGGGCTCAGGTGATCCTCCCACCTCAGCCTCCTCAGCCTCCCCAGTAGATGGGACTACAGGTGTGCACCACAATGCCAGGCTAATTTTTTTGTATTTTTTGTACAGACAAGGTTTTGTCACATTGCCCAGGCTGGTCTCAAACTTCTGGGCTCAAGCAATCTGCCTGCTTCAGCCTCCTATCCATTGCAGCCTCCTCCCAGCAACGAATGAGGAGTTGCTAGGATTACAGGCATGAGCCACCATGCCCAGCTGGTTTAATGAATATTTTAAGCTTACTTGTTTTTTTTTTTTTTTTAATTTATTTTTTGGCCAGGCGCGGTGGTTCACACCTGTAATCCCAGCACTCTGGGAGACCCAGGCAGGCAGATCACTTGAGGTCAGGAGTTCAAGACCAGCCTGGCCAACATGGTGAAACCCTGTCTCTACTAAAAATACAAAAATTAGGGTCAGATGCAGTGGCTCACGACTGTAATCCCAGCACTTTGGGAGGCCAAGGCAGGCGGATCACCTGAGGTCAGGAGTTCGAGACCAGCCTGGCCAACATGGCAAAATCCTGTCTCTACTAAAAATACAAAAATTAGTTGAGCGTGGTAACGCACGCCTATAATTCCAGCTACTAGAAAGGGCTGAAGCAAGAGAATTGCTTGAACCTAGGGGGTGGAGGTTGCAGTGAGCTGAGATCGAGCCACTGCACTCCAGCCTGGGTGACAGACTGAGACTCCATCCCCCCCGCCAAAAAAAATTAGTTAGGCGGGGTGGTGGGTGCCTGTAATCCCAGCTACTCAGGAGGCTGAGGCATGAGAATTGCTTGAACCTGGGAGGCAGAGATTGCAGTGAGCCGAGATCGCACCACTGCACTCCAGCCTGAGCAATAGAGCAAGACTCAGTCTCACAAAAATAATAATAATAATAATATTTTTTAAACCCACCGTTGAGATCTACTGCTCAGAAAAAAAAAAAAAAAAGATTCCTTTCAAAAGATGACTGCTCATTGACAATGCACCTAGTAATCCAAGAACTCTGATGGAGATACACAAAGAGATTAAAGCTGTTTTCCTGCCTGTAACACAACACCCATTCTACAGCCCACAGATCAGGGAGGAATTTAGACTTTCAAGTCTTATTATTTAAGAAGCACATTTTGTAAGGCTGTAGCTGCCACAGATAGTGATTGCCCTGATGGATCTGGGCAAAACAAATTGAAAACCTTCTGGAAAGGATTCACCATTCTAGATGCCATTAAGAACATTTGTAATTCATGGAAACACGTCAAAATATCAACATTAACAGGAGTTTGGAAGAAGTTGATTCCATCTCTCATGGGTGACTTTGAGGGGTACAAGACTTCAATGGAGGAAATCACTAAAGATGTTGTGGAAATAGGCCAGGCATGGTGGCTCACGCCTGTAATCCCAGCACTTTGGGAGGCCAAGGCGGGCAGATCACGAGTTCAGGAGTTCGAGACCAGCCTGGCCAACATGGTGAAACTCCATCTCTACTAAAAATACAAGAATTAACTGGGTATGGTGGCACACGCCTGTAGTCCCAGCTACTTGGGAGGCTAAAGCAGGAGAACTGCTTGAACCTGGGAGGCGGAGGTTGCAGTGAGCCAAGATCGCACCCCTGCACTCCAACCTGGGAGACAGAGCGAGACTCCGTCTCAAGGGGAAAAAATAAAAATAAAAAAGATACTGTGGAAATAGCAAGAGAACTGGAATTAAAATGAATCCTGGAGATGTGGCTGAACTGCTATAATCTCATAGTAAAATTTGAATGGATGAGTAGTTGCTTCTTATGGATGAGCAAAGAAAAGTGGTTTCTTGGCCAGGTGTGCTGGCTCACACCTGTAGTCCCAGCACTTTAGGAGGCTGAGGCAGGAAGATCACTTGAGCCCAGGAGTTCAAGATCACCCTGGGCAACACAGTAAGACCCCATCTCTTAAAAAAAAAAAAAAAAGCCAGTGGTGGTGGCACATGTTTGTAGCCCCAATTACTAGAGAGGCTGAGTGGGAGAATCACTTGAACCCAGGCGGCATGAGCCATGATCGTGCCACTGCACTCTAACCTGGGTGACAGAGTGAGACCCTGTCTCAAAAGAGGAAAAAAAAGTGCTTCTTGAGGTGAAATCTACTCCTGGTAAAGATGCTATGAGCAATATGGAAATGATAACAAGCATTTAAAATATTATATAAACCTGGTTGATAACACACTGGCAGGGTTGGCGAGGATTGACTCCCATTCTGAAAGAAGTTCTATTGTGGGTAAAATGCTGTCAAACAGCATCACATGCTACAGAGAAATCTTTTGTGAAAGGAAGAGTTAATTGATGTGGCAAATTTCATTTCTGTCTTCTTTTAAAAATTTGCCACAGCCACCCCAGTCTTCAGCAATCACCACCCTGATCAGTCAGCAGCCATCAATATCAAGGCAAGACCCTCCACCAGCAAAAATATTACCACTTGCTGAAAGCTCAGATGATCATTAGCATTTTTTAATGATAAAGTATTTTTTAGATGTGCTATTGCACATTTAATAGACTACAATATAGTGTAAACATAACTTATATGCACTGGGAAACAAAAAAATCCCTGTGACTCACTTTATTGTGATATGTACTTTATTGCAGTGGTCTGGAACTGAAGCCACAATATCTCTGAGGTATGCTTGTATTGTTAATTGTCCACTCAAGAGCCACCCCCTCCACTTCTTATTTGCCAAGAGAACCCATATATGTGCAGGGAAGGAATATGCCCAACCCGAATATGAATCATGCTTTGTCTAAACCTGTTTCTGTTTGTGAGATTCACAATTGTACAACCTTAAAGCTGCAAGTTACCATATTGTCCAGTATTGGCCATGAGATAAAAAGAAGTGTGTTGATAGTGGGAGAAAGTTTGTGCTTTCATGTATAAGGGACAGCCATAGTGCCACTACTTTCTCCAGTTTCCTTCCGCAAACGTGAATGTGATTACTGGAACTAAAGCAGCCATCCTGTGACCATAAGGCAACAAGCACGAAGGCCGAAAGCCAGCCTGCTAGGGAGGGTTGAGCAGACAGATAGAGACTGAATTCTTGATGCCATTGCTAAGTCTTGGAACCAAAGCCAACAACTACCTATCTTTGGACTTCTTATATGAGAAAAACAAATACCTACTTATTTAAGTCAAGTTTTTTGTTACTTATAACCACACAAGTGGCATCATGTCATTTTCCTACTTAAAATCCATCAATACGCCAGGCGCTGTGGCTCACGCCTGTAATCCCAGCACTTTGGGTGGCCGAGGTGGTAGAGCCCATTCCTCATGGAGTGACATATAGTGTCCATCAAGATTTGGCTCTGGTCTCCTTTCCAGCTGCATCTTCTACCATTATCTCAGATATTCCAAATCCAAGATCCATTATGAAATATATTCTTAAGCATCCATACCTATAGATATGTGATTTTCTTTGGAATGCCTTCATGATTTGTACAATTAAATAACTCTTTTTATCTGTCAAATATCAGTTCAATGGTTACTTTTGTGTGCGTATTTGTGTGTGTGTGTGTGAGATGGAGTTTCGTTCTTGTTGCCAAGGCTGGAGTGCAATGGCAACTGCAACCTCCACCTCCTGGGTTCAAGTGATTCTCCTGCCTCAGCCTCCCGAGTAGCAGGATTACAGGCATGCACCACCACGTCCGGCTACTTTTTGTATTTTTAGTAGAGATGGGGTTTCGCCATGTTGGCCAGACTGGTCTTGAACTCCTGACCTCAGGTGATCCGCCCGCCTCGGCTTCCCAAAGTGCTGGGATTACAGGTGTGAGCCACCGGGCCCAGCCCATCCCGTCCCTTCTCTAACCATTTTTCACCATCTTCGTTACTACCAGCCTCATCCAAGCCATCATCATCTCCTGCCTAGATTACTACAATAGCCTCCTAACTACCCCTTGCATGTGTTTTCTCTTTGCCTGGAATGATCTTCCCCCAGAGAGCCACCTAATTTATTCCCTCACTTCATTAATTTATCTGTTCAAATGTCACCTCTCTGAAAGGCCTTCCCTGACCACCTTATCTAAAATAGCAACTCTCTCCTCCTTAACACATACACATTCCCTTTGTACCATTATATTACTTTAGTGTTCTTTATAGTACTTATCACCACCTTACAGATATTTATTGCCTCTCTCCACCTCCATGAAAGGACTTTTGTTCAATGCTGTATTTCCAGCACTTAGATCAATCCTGGCAGATAGTATCCACTTAATAAATATTTATTGAATGAATAAATGAATTATTTCTGGCTGTTAGAAGAATGGGTAACTACATAATTGAATAAATGTATCTCTGTACCCCAAGGCCCAGCATACTACCGGGTACATAGTGGGAATTCAGTAAATGTTTGTTGAATGAACCAAGGCTGTAAACATGCTCATAAGTCTTTCTCTTTTTTTAAGTGACAGGATCCATGGTGGGGTGCAGTGGTGCGATCATAGCCCACTGCAACCTCGAACTCCTGGGCTCAAGGGATCCTCTCGCCTCAGCCTCCCGAGTAGCTGGGACTACAGGTATATGCCACTATGTCCGGCTAGTTTTGTTTTTATTTTGTTTTTTGAGACAGAGTCTCAGTTTGTTGCCCAGACTGGAGTGCAGTGATGCAATCATGGTTCACTGCAGCCCCAAACTCCTGGGCTCAAGTGACCCTCCCACATCAGCCTCCCTAGCATCTCCAGCTAGGACTGCAGGTGCACACCACCATGCCCAGATAATTTTTTTAATTTTTCATAGAGACATGGTCTCGCTATGTTGCCCAGGCTGGTCTCAAATTCCTGGGCTCAAGAGATCCTCCCACCTGGGCCTCCCAAAGTGCCGGGATTACAGGCATGAGCCACCACAGCTGGCCTCATAGGTCTTTTAAAATTTTTCTGGTATCCCATTTCTCCCTTTAGCTATTACTATCATTCTCCTCCCCCTGATAGCCTAGCTGCTTTCTCACCTTCCAGTCACTTTTTCTTTCCGCTTAAAAACTTTTATGAAATATATCACAAATACAAAAGTATATCTGACATTTACGGTAGATAAAAATCTCATATATAATTTAAAGAATAAGAAAATGAACATCAAAGTACCCACCAGTCAGCTCACAAACCAGAACATTACCAGAGCCTCCGAAGCTCTCTGGATACCCTTCTGAATTGCATTCCTTTCCTTCCCTGCAAGATGTAACTGCTATTAGGAATTGTACTTTTTGTTTGTTTGTTTGTTTATTTATTTATTTTTTGAGACAGAGCCTCACTCCGTCACCCAGGCTGGAGTGGAGTGGCGTTATCTCAGTTCACTGCAACCTCCACCTCCCAGGTTCAGAGATTCTCCTGTCTCAGTCTCCCAAGTAGCTGGGACTGCAGGCATGCGCCACCACGCCTGGCTAATTTTTGTATTTTTAGTAGCGATTGGGCTTCGCCATGTTGCCCAGGCTGATCTTGAACTCCTGGCCTCAAGTGATCCTCCTGCCTTCACTTTCCAAAGCGCTGGGATTACAGGCATGAGCCACCATGCCTGGCCAGGAATTATACTTTTCTTCATGGCTTTCTCACCCATGTTTTTGAACCTTATATACATAGAATCATATCGTATGAATTTTTCTGAACTTTCCTTCAACATTATGTTTGTGGGACTCATCTGTGTTGATATTCGTATCTGTAGGTATTTTTACCAATGTATAGTTTTCCATTTTATAATAATACCATAATTTACTAAACCATTCTCTTATCGAAGAACATTTGAGCTGTTTCCAACTTTTTGCTATAAAGATCAGTGCAGCTATTAACACTCCTGGATTCTTGTGTATGTCTTCTGGTACGGTGGTGCAAGACTTTTTCTATCGTATGTACCTAGGGGTAGAATTGCTGATTAAGTCGGTCGGGTGCGGTGGCTCACACCTGTAATCCCAGCACTTTGGGAGGCCGAGGTGGGCGGATCACCTGAGGTCAGGAGTTCAAGACCAGCCTGGCCAACATGGTGAAACCCCCGTCTCTACTGAAAATACAAAAAGTAGCCGGGTGTGGTGGCAGGTGCCTGGAATCCCAGCTACTCAGGAGGCTGAGGCAGGAGAATCACTTGCACCCGGGAGGCGGAGGTTGCAGTGAGCCGAGATCGCGCCACTGCGTTCCAGCCTGGGGGACAAGAGCAAGACTTCTTCTCAGAAAAAAAAAAAAAAAAAATTTGCTGATTAAGTTAGAGGTTATAACCACATTCAGATTTACTAAATATCAATATATCTAAAGTGATTATATCAATTTACACTTCTGCTAGTAGGATTTCCATTGCTTAACATCCTTGACACACAGTATTATAATGCTTTTTAATATTTAATATTTTTAATATTTTTCAATCTGATAGGTACAAAATCTGAATTCATCATGATCGTTTTGCATTTTTCTGATTATGGATGAATCAGAAGTTTTATTGGCCATTCCTGTGTCCTCTTCTGTGAAATGCTGCTTTATGTTTTTTGGTCAGTTTTCATTGGATGGCTTGTCTTTTTCTTACTGATATATAGTCTTACATATTTTTTTCAGAATTTGAAAAGAATTTTTGCTAGAGATAGACCTCCCTATGTTACCCAGTCTGGTATCAAACTTGTGGGCTCAAGCAATCCTCCCACCTCTGCCCGTCAAAGTTCTGGGATGCTGGGATCACAGGTGTGAGCCATCGCGCCTGGCCAGGTTCTCTGTTTTTTTTTTTTTTTGATACAATGTCTCACTCTATCACCTAGGCTGGAGGAGTGCAGTGGTGTGATCACAGCTCACTGCAGCCTCGAACTCCTGGGCTCAGTGATCCTCTTACCTCAGTCCCCAAAGCATTGAGATTATAGGCATGAGCCACCGCAGTTGGGTCAGGATAGTTATTCTTTTCTTTTTTCTTTTTTTTTGAGAAGGGGTTTTACTCTTGTTGCCCAGGCTGGAGCGCAATGGCGTGATCTCGGCTCACTGCAACCTCGCCTCCCGGGTTCAAGCGATTCCCCTTCCTCAGCCTCCCAAGTAGCTGGGATTACAGGCATCCACCACCACAACCAGCTAATTTTTTTGTATTTTTAGTAGAGACGGGGTTTCACCATGTTGGCCGGGCTAGTCTCGAACTCTCGACGTCAGGTGATCTGCCGGCCTCAGCCACCGTGCCTGGCCCAGGAGAGTTTTCTTTTTTTTTTTTTTTTGAGACGGAGTCTCGCTCTGTCGCCCAGGCTGAGTGCAGTGGCCGGATCTCAGCTCACTGCAAGCTCTGCCTCCCAGGTTTATGCCATTCTCCTCCTCAGCCTCCCGAGTAGCTGGGACTACAGGCGCCCGCCACCCCTCGCCCGGCTAGTTTTTTGTATTTTTAGTAGAGACGGGGTTTCAACCATGTTACCAGGATGGTCTCGATCTCCTGACCTCGTGATCCGCCCGTCTCGGCCTCCCAAAGTGCTGGGATTACAGGCTTGAGCCACCGCGCCCGGCCGGAGAGTTATTCTTTATCAGTTGTATGAATTGGAACATCTTCTGCCAGCCCATCACCTTTTAAAATGATGTCTTATGATGAACAAAAGTTTATTTATTTAGAAACAGATCCTTGCTCTGTCACCCAGCCTGGAGGGCAGTGGTGTGATCTCGGCTCACTGCAGCCTTTGCCTCCCATGCTCAAGCGAGTCTCCTGCCTTAGCCTCCCGAGAAGCTGGGATTACATGCATGTGCTACCATGCCTGGCTAATTTTTGTATTTTTAGTAGAGATAGGGTTTCACTATGTTGGTCAGGCTGGTCTCAAACTCCTGACCTCAAGTGATCCACCTGCCTCGGCCTCCCATGGTGCTGGAATTACAGGCGTAAACCACCGTGCCCAGCTTCAAAAGTTTATTTTATTTCATTTTTTATTTTTCATTTTTTTGAGACGGAGTCTGGCTCTGTCGCCCAGGCTGGAGTGCAGTGGCCGGATCTCGGCTCACTGCAAGCTCCGCCTCCCGGGTTTACGCCATTCTCCTGCCTCAGCCTCCCGAGTAGCTGGGACTACAGGCGCCCGCCACCTCGCCCGGCTAGTTTTTTGTATTTTTTAGTAGAGACCGGGTTTCACCGTGTTAGCCAGGATGGTCTTGATCTCCTGACCTTGTGATCCGCCCGTCTCGGCCTCCCAAAGTGCTGGGATTATAGGTTTGAGCCACCACGCTGGCCTATATTTTTAACATAGTTAAATGCATTCAACTTTTATTTATGATTTGTCCTTTATGTTATTGTCTAAGAAATCCTTTTGTATACCAAAGTCGTAGAAATATTCTTGGTGGGCACAGTGACCCACACCTATGATCCCAGCACTTAGCACTTCGGAAGGCTGAGGTAGGAGCATGGCTTGAGGCCAGGAGTTAGGAACTGGCCTGGGCAACATAGTGAGACTCTGTCTCCATAAAAAGTACAAAAATTAGCCAGGCATGTGCCTGTAGACCCAGCTTATTCAGGAGGCTGAGATGGGAGGATCAATTGAGCCCAGAAGGTTGAGGCTGCAGTGAGCTGTGATTTCTCCATTGCACTGCAACCTGGGTGACAGAGTGAGAATCTGTCTCAAAAAAAAAAAAAAAAATTAAAATTTAAAAAATGTTTTAAATTATCTTATATTGGCCGGGCATGGTGGTTCACGCCTGTAATCCCAGCACCTTGGGAGGCCGAGGCGGGCAGATCATGAGGTCAAGAGATCGAGACCATCCTGGCCAACATGGTGAAACCCTGTCTCTATTAAAAATATAAAAATTAGCTGGGCGTGGTGGTGGGCGCCTGTAGTCCCAGCTACTCAGGAGGCTGAGGCAGGAGAATTGCTTGAACCCAGGAGGTGGAGGTTGCAGTGAGCTGAGATCACACCATTGCACTCCAGCCTGGGCGACAGAGCGAGATGCCATCTCAAAAAATAAATAAATAAATAAATAATCTTATATTTCTCCTAAAAGGTCTAAAATTTTGGCCAGATGCAGTGGCTCATACCTGTAATCCTAGCACTTTGGGAGGCTGAGGCAGGTAGATAACTTGAGGTCAAGAGTTCAAGACCAGCCTAGCCAACATGGTGAAACCCATCTGTACTAAAAATACAAAAATTAGCTAGGCATGGTGGCAGGCACCCGTAATCCCAGCTACTCGAGAGGCTGAGACAGGAGAATCGCTTGAACCTGGGAGGCGGAAGTTGTAGGGAGCCCAGATTACGCCACTGCACTCCAGCTTGGGCAACAGAGCAGACTCAGTCTCCAAAAAAAAAAAAAAAAAAGTCTTTGCCTTGCACATCTAAGTCTTTTATCCATCTAGAATTGATTTTTGTATGATGTATGAGGTAGGAATCTCATTTCATTTCTTTCCTATATGGATAACCAACTGATCTAGCACTGTTATTGAATAGTACATCCTTTCCCCACTGATCTGCAATGCTACTTTGATATTTACCAAGTTTCCACATATGTTCAGGTGCTTCTAAGTTCTCTATTCTATTCCATTGCTACATTACCTATTCCTGTGCCAATCCCAAACTCTTAACTGTTGCTTTAAAATAAGTCTTTTTTTTTTTTTTTTTGGAGAGAGAGAGAGAGGGTCTCACTCTGTTGCCCAGGCTGGAGTGCAGTGGTATAATCAGACTCACTGCAACCTCAAACTCCTGGGCTCAAGCGATCCTCCCACCTCAGCCTCTCAAGTAGCTGGGACCACAGGCGTGTACAACCATGCCTGGCTAAATTTTTCTGTGTGTGCGTTTTGTAGAGATGGGGTTTCATCATGTTGCCCAGGCTGATCTTGAACCCCTGGACTCAAGTGATCCTCCCACTTCCCCCTCCAAATTGCTAAAATTATAGGCATGAGCCACCGCACCCAGCCTAAAATAAGCCTTGATATCCAAAAGGGCAAGTTCCAGTTCCCTCATCCTGTTTGTCTCCTTAGTTATTTTCAGTCAATTCCTCTTCCATATAAAGTGTCAAATTATTTTGTCAAATTCTATGAAAACCCTTATTGGAATTGTGATGAAACTGCCTTGGAATTCATAGATCAATTTAAGATATCTTTTCATCTATGTTAGTCCGTTTGCGTCACTATAAAGAAATGTGTGAGGCTAGGTAATTTATAAAGAAAAGAGATTTAATTGGCTCACGGTTCTCTGCAGGCTTTACAGGAAGCATGGTGCAGGCATCTGCTTCTGAGCAGGTCTCAGGAAGCTTACAATCATGGCAGAAGGTGAAGGGGAGCCAGCATGTTACATGGCGAGAGCGGGAGCAAGACAGAGGAGGAGGTGCCACATTCTTTCAAACAACCAGATCTCAGTGAACTAATAGAGAACTCACTCATCACCAAGGGGATGATGCTAAGCCATTCATGAGGGATCTGCCCCCATGACCCAAACACCTCGCACCATGCCTCACTTCCAACATTGGGGATCACCTTTCAACATAAGACTTGTAGAGGACAAACATCCAAACCATATCAACAGTTTCGTATATTGAGTCTTGCTATTCATGAATCTGGAATGTCTCTCCACTTATTTAAGTCTTATTTAAGTCTTTAATATATTTCAGTAAAATTTCATTATTTTCTGCATAAAGGTCTTGAAAATCTTTTATTTAGATTTATTTTTGTTTGTTTGTTTTTTTTTTTTTTTGAAATGGTGTCTCGCTCTGTAACCCAGGCTGGAGTGCAGCGGCGCGATCTCGGCTCTGCAACCTCCACCTCCCGGGCTGAAGTGATTCTCCTGCCTCAGCCTCCTGAGTAGCTGGGACTACAGGCTCTCGCCACCATGCCCAGCTAATTTTTTGTATTTTTAGTAGAGATGGGGTTTCACCATATTGGCCAGGCTGGTCTCAAACTCCTGATCTCGTGATCCACCTGCCTCGGCGTCCCAAAGTGCTGGGATTACAGGCGTGAGCCACCATGCCCCGACCCCTCTAGCTTCTTCTACCTTTGCCTACCCATTGGACACTGGGTCTTTTCCCAAGTTCTCCCCCTTGGGCCTGCTCTCATCTCTGTAACTTTACATTATGTCCATTAGCTAATGACATTAACAACCCAACCTTTCTCCTGAGCTCCACTATTTCCAGCTACTTATTGAACATCTCCACTTGGATGTCTCCCAGACATCTCATTCACCAAATTTGACACTTAATTCATTACCATATTCAACCCAAAACCTATTCCTTAAGTTCTTCCACAATCACATCCCACCCCCATCCCTGATTTCCTAAGACAAAAACCTGGAAGAATTCCACTCTCCTCTTTGCCTATTACACTCCCAGAAACGCTAGCAATATTTCAGTTCCTCAAATACACCAACCTCTTTTTTGCCTCAGAGCCTTTGATCTTACTATTCATTCTACCTAGAATGATCTTCCCCTGGCTCAATGCATGGATGGCTCTTTCTTATCTTCAAGTCTCAGCTAAAATGCCACCTCGTTATTAGACACCTTCTCTGTCTACCTATCTAAAGTAGGATGGCCTCTATTCCAACCCAGTCACAATTACTTTAATACATCACCTTCTTTTACTTCTCACAGTTTGTGTTTACTTGTTTACTGTCTGTTCTTTTCCACTGGAATGCAAGCTCCATGAGAATAGGATTTATATCAATGTTTTCCCTGCTATATTGCCAGGGCCTAGAACAGTGTCAGGTGCATGGTGGGTACACTATATTTATTGACTGGATGAATGAATCCTATATGTCTCCTTATTCCTTGTCTGCCAATAATAGTCAGTCACCAAATGCAGTTGAGTCTATCTCCTAAACATCTCCCAAATCTAGCCCATATTCTCCAACCCAGTCATTGCTTTAATTGAAGCACTTATCACCTCTCACCGTATAGTCTTGTAACAGGTACTTTTTCCTCAAGCCTGGCCCCTTCCCTAATACATTCACTACATTCAATATATACATACTCTGAAACCAGTGCTAATCTCTCTGCAACCAAACTAACTCTAATCACATCCTTCACCTGTGTAAAATTCTGCATTGTCAATCAAGATCAAGTCCAAACTCCTTACCACAGCCTATAAATCCTTGAGAACTTTCCTTTCTTTCTTTCCTTCCTTCCTTCCTTCCTTCCTCCCTCTCTCCCTCCCTCCCTCTCTCTCTCTTTCTCTCTTTCTTTCTCTTTCTCCTTCCTTCCTTCCTTCCTTTTTTTCTTTCTCTTTCTTTCTTTCTTTCTCTCTCCTTCCTTCCTTCCTTCCTTCCTTCCTTCCTTCCTTCTTCTTTCTTTCTTTCTTTTCTTGTTTTGCTCTTGTCGCCCAGGCTGGAGTGCAGCGGCACGATCTTGGCTCACTACCTCTGCTTCCCGAGTTCAAGCGATTCTCATGCCTCAGCCTCCTGAGTAGCTGGGATTACAGACGCCCGACACCACGCCCAGCTAATTTTTGCACTTTTGATAGAGACATGGTTTCACCATGTTGCCCAGGCTGGTCTCGAACTCTTGACTTCAGGTGATAGCCCTCCTTGGCCTCCCAAACTGGTGGGATTATAGGCATGAGCCACCGTGCCCAGCCAGAGGCCCTGTTTCATAATCTGCCCTGCCTTCTTCACCTTTCCCCAACCCTCACTTCCTTCCCCATATACCAATGCTCAATTATACTGGACTACTCGTAGCTCTCCAAATATTTCATGGTAGTTCATGTCTCTGGTTTTGTTGTTGTTGTTGTTATTTTTAGACTCGGGGGTATCATGCTGTGTTGCCCAGGCTGGAATGCAGTGGCTCCATGTAGTGACTCACGGCTCACTGTAGCTTCCTCGAATTCCTAGGGTAAAGTGATTCTCCCACTTCACCCTCCCAAGTAGCTAGGACTAGAGGTGCACACCACCATGCCCTGCTAATTAAAAAAAGTATTTGTTTGTTTATTTGTTTGTTTTTAAGAGATGTATTCTCACTATGGTAATGTCTCAAACTCATGGCCTCAAGTGATCATCCCGCCTCAGCCTCTCAAATCACCGGTATTACAGGCAAGAGTCACTGCACCTGGCCATGGCTCTGGCTTTTGGATATGGTACTATCTGTCTGGAATTCCTCACCCCACTCACCTGTCATACCCTGTTATCCATTCAGATTCAGCTTAAAGGTCTTTTGTACTGTAAAGCTTTTCCACACTCACCCGACCTGCCTGTACTCTGCAAAGCTGATTTCTTTTTCCTCCCAAATTTCCCCCTTCCTTTCATGTAGTTCTGCTGCATCAGCCACACCCTCCTCTCAGGTTTGTGCTTATTGTGTCTATCTGACTACCTGTGACACTTGAGGGCGAATGCTGTATCTCATTCTTCATAGTCTCAGTTGTCACATGTAGTAAGTGCTGGAATGTTTATTGAACAACTGAAAATGAGCCAAAAAAAAAAAAAAAAACCCTTTCTAAATAATATCTAAGGCCGGGCGCGGTGGCTCAAGCCTGTAATCCCAGCACTTTGGGAGGCCGAGACGGGCGGATCACGAGGTTGGGAGATGGAGACCATCCTGACTAATCCGGTGAAACCCTGTCTCTACTAACAAATACAAAAAACTAGCCGGGCGCAGTGGCGGGCGCCTATAGTCCCAGCTACTCAGGAGGCTGAGGCAGGAGAATGGCGTAAACCCGGGAGGCGGAGCTTGCAGTGAGCTGAGATCTGGCCACTGCATTCCAGCCTGGGCGAGAGAGTGAGACTCCGTCTCAAAAAATAATAATAATAATAATAATAATATCTAAAGTTGTCAAAGTTGTAGTGAAATTAGTATGTTTACATAGGACTTCTGGCAAGATAAACAAATACAAACTTTTGAAAAGCAATATGACACTACATATCAAAACTCATAAATATCTTTGTAACAGATAAAAGTGGTCACCTCTGGAGAAAGTGAGCAGAGAACAAAAGGGAAGGGGTAGGGAAGGGAACTTGCTATTCATTCTGAGCTGTTCTGAATTTTAACTGTGTATTACATAGATAACTATTTTATTTTATTTTATTTTATTTTATTTTATTTTATTTTATTTATTTTTTTGAGATGCAGTCTCACTCTGTCGCCCAGGCTGGAGTGCAATGGCAAGATCTCAGCTCACTGCAACCTCTGCCTCCCAAGTTCAAGCGATTCTCCTGCCTCAGCCTCCCCAAGTAGCTGGGATTATAGGTGTGCGCCACCATGCCCAGCTGGCTTTTGTATTTTTAGTAGAGACGGGGTTTCACCATGTTGGCCAGGCTGGTTTCAAACTCCTGACCTCAAGTGAGTCGCCCACCTCGGCCTCCCCTGTGCTGGGATTACAGGCGTGAGCCACCGCATCAGGCCAATAACAATTTCAAAGAATTGTTTTTGACCTTTGGCCTAATAATTCTATACTCAAGAACTGATGCAAGAGAAGCAAGGAGACAGAAGTAAAAGCTATATGGATGAAATGTTCATTGTATTATCAAAAACTCAGAAATCTTAGAACAAACTAATAATAGAGAAATGGCTAAGTAAATAAGGATAAATTATTCAATAAACTATTAAGCCAAGGTGGGCAGATTGCTTGAGCCCAGGAGTTTGAGACTAGCCTGTGCAAAACCTTTTATCTATTAAAAAAATACAAAAAGTTAGCCAGGCGTGGTGGCACATGCCTGTAGTCCCAACTACTTGGGAGGCTGAGGTTGAGGCAGGAGAATAGGGTCCGGAGGTGGGGAACCTAAGGCCGTTTCACGCTGACTTCCTAGAACTAAATTGAAAGGAAAACTCTAACTTTCCATGTCTAAGTAACAAAAGGACCAGAGGCTACCTACGCCCTTTGCAAACCGCCCCCTTTTCTGCCTGGCAGTTGGGAAATTGAAAGTACCTCAACCAATCAGAGGTTTGCATAGGAGTGTAACTTTGTAATGTCACTTCAGCCTCAGATAGGTTGCTGTCCACAACCAATCAGACTGATTGTGGGCCACCACTTTATTTACATGGGGTGAACACCAAGTAGCTAATGGGAAACCTCTAGCAGGTATTTGGACCTGAGAAGATTCTGTATCAGGGCCCTTGAGCGGCTGCTCGGGCCTGCACCCACCCTGTGGAGTGTACTTTTGTTTTCAATAAATCTCTGCTTTGTTGTTGCTTCATTCTTTCCTTGCTTCGTTTGTGCCTTTTGTCCAATTCTTTGTTCAAAACGCCAAGAACCTGGACACCCTCCACCAGTAACAAGGTGGGAGGATCACACCTGTAATCCCAGCTACTTGGGAGGCTGAGGCATGAGAATCGCTTGAACCCGCGAGGCAGAGGTTTCAGTGAGCTGAGATTGCACCACTGCACTCCAGGCTGGGCAAAAGAACAAGACTCTGTCTCAAAAAAAAAAAAGTATATATATATATATATATATATGCATACATGCATATATATACACACACAGAAAAGATTGTGGTAAAAGGAATGTCACCTATAATCTAATTACTGAAACATTTTTATTTTTGAATATCACCTCTCTGTCTTTGTTCCCTCAATTGTGTAACATTACCTGATAGCAGTCATGGCGTACAAAGCATGTTTTTTAAACGTTTATAAAGTTATTATTTTACAGTATTATTACTCATTATAGGAAATTAGACAATATAAACAAAAAGAAGGTGATATAAACCTGTAATCCCACAGTCTACAGAGAACCTCTGTTAACTTGTCTATAGCTAGCTTCCAGGCTTGTTCTTACACAGTTGTGTGTATATAATGTATATAATTGTTCAAAACTAGATCATAGTTGCACATAACACTTTATATAATGCTTTATTTTAAAACTTTAGGCCAGGTGCGGTGGCTCATGCCTGTAATCCCAGCACTTTGGGAGGCCAAGGCAGGCAGATCACCTGAGGTTGGGAGTTTGAGACCACAGCCTGACCAACATGGAGAAACCCCATCTCTACTAAAAACACAAAATTAGCCGGGAGTGGTGGCGCATGCCTTTAGTCCCAGCAACTCGGGAAGCTGAGGTAGGAAAATCGCTTGAACCGGGGAGGCAGAGGTTGCGGTGAGCCAAGATCACTCCATTGCACTCCAGCCTGGACAACAACAGCGAAAGTCCGTCTCAAAAATAAATAAACAAAATAAAATAAAAAATAAAACTGTATTTATTAATGTATTTATTCTGGAGACACTTGAGGTGGGAGGATCACTTGAGCCTCAACTCCCCAGGCTCAAATGATCCTCCCACCTGAGCCTCCTGAGTAGCTAGGACTGCAGGTGTGCACCACCATGCCTGGCTACTAATTTTTAAATTATTTGTAGAGAGGAGGTCTCCCTATGTTGCTAGGCCGGTCTTGAACTCCTGGGCTCAAGCAATCCTCCCTCCTCAGCCCCTCAAAGTGTTGGGATTACAGGTATGAGCCACCATGCCCAGCCACCATTATTATTTTCCAGACCTTTTCTATACTTAACAAAAAAAGTGGTCAAGTGACCTGCCCACCTTTGCCTCCCAAAGTACTAGGATTAAAGGTGTGAGCCAGCAGACCCAGCTGTTTGGACAAACGGAGGCAAGATTGCGCAGTTCCGGGTTCTTCACTGTCAACTTTCCCGCGCCGGGGAAGGACACGGGTCGACTGCGCAGGCGCAACCCGACCTCTGACGGAGAAACACCGGAACCCGCCTAGCCACGCCCACCGACCCGCCCCCGACCCGCCTATGTCCCGCCCACTGCCCTCCCACTCCCGGGCCGAGGACATAAAAGCCGCTCCCGCGGGCGCGCGGTGCGAACTTCCTTGGCCCCTCCTCGTAGGCGGGACCCAGGAACCTCACCCGAGAGCGCCGGAGCGAACTTCCTCGGCCCCTCCTCCTGCGGGGACCCAGGAACCTCGCCCGAGAGCGCCGGAGCGAACTTCCTCGCCCCTCCTCCTGCGCGGACCCAGGAACCTCGCCCGAGAGCGCCGGAGCGAACTTCCTCGGCCCCTCCTCCTGCGCGGGACCCAGGAACCTCGCCCGAGAGCGCCGGAGCGAACTTCCTCGGCCCCTCCTCCTGCACGGGACCCAGGAACCTCGCCCGAGAGCGCCGGAGCGAACTTCCTCGGCCCCTCCTCCTGCACGGGACCCAGGAACCTCGCCCGAGAGCGCCGGAGCGAGCTTCCTCGGCCCCTCCTCCTGCACGGGACCCAGGAACCTCGCCCGAGAGCGCCGGAGCGAACTTCCTCGGCCCCTCCTCCTGCACGGGACCCAGGAACCTCGCCCGAGAGGGCGCGGAGCGAACTTCCTCGGCCCCTCTCCTGCACGGGACCCAGAACCTCGCCCGAGAGCACCAGAGCGAACTTCCTCGGCCCCTCCTCCTGCACGGAACCCAGGAACCTCGCCCGAGAGCGCCGGAGCGAACTTCCTCGGCCCCTCCTCCTGCGCGGGACCCAGGAACCTCGTCCGAGAACACCGGAGCGAGCTTCCTCGGCCCCTCTCCTGCACGGGACCCAGGAACCTCGCCCGAGAGCGCCGGAGCGAACTTCCTCGGCCCCTCCTCCTGCGCGGGCCCCAGGAGCCTCGCCCGAGAGCGCGCGGAGCGAACTTCCTCGGCCCCTCCTCCGCACGGGACCCAGGAACCTCGTCCGAGAACGCCGGAGCGAGCTTCCTCGGCCCCTCCTCCTGCACGGGACCAGGAACCTCGCCCGAGAGTGCCAGAGCGAACTTCCTCGGCCCCTCCTCCTGCGCGGGACCAGGAACCTCGTCCGAGAACACCGGAGCGAGCTTCCTCGGCCCCTCCTCCTGCACGGGACCCAGGAACCTCGCCCGAGAGCGCCGGAGCGAACTTCCTCGGCCCCTCCTCCTGCGCGGGCCCCAGGAGCCTCGCCCGAGAGCGCGCGGAGCGAACTTCCTCGGCCCCTCCTCCTGCACGGGACCCAGGAACCTCGTCCGAGAACGCCGGAGCGAGCTTCCTCGGCCCCTCCTCCTGCACGGGACCAGGAACCTCGCCCGAGAGTGCCAGAGCGAACTTCCTCGGCCCCTCCTCGCGCGGGACCCAGGAACCTCGCCCGAGAGGGCGCGGAGCGAACTTCCTCGGTCCCTCCTCCTGAACGGACCCAGGAACCTCGCCCGAGAACGCCAGAGCGAGCTTCCTCGGCCCCTCCTCCTGCACGGGACCCAGGAACCTCGCCCGAGAGCACCAGAGCGAACTTCCTCGGCCCCTCCTCCTGCACGGAACCCAGGAACCTCGCCCGAGAGCGCCGGAGCGAACTTCCTCGGCCCCTCCTCCTGCGCGGGACCCAGGAACCTCGTCCGAGAACACGGAGCGAGCTTCCTCGGCCCCTCCTCCTGCACGGGACCCAGGAACCTCGCCCGAGAGCGCCGGAGCGAACTTCCTCGGCCCCTCCTGCCGGGCCCCAGGAGCCTCGCCCGAGAGCGCGCGGAGCGAACTTCCTCGGCCCCTCCTCCTGCACGGGACCCAGGAACCTCGTCCGAGAACGCCGGAGCGAGCTTCCTCGGCCCCTCCTCCTGCACGGGACCCAGGAACCTCGCCCGAGAGTGCCAGAGCGAACTTCCTCGGCCCCTCCTCCTGCGCGGGACCCAGGAACCTCGCCCGAGAACGCCGGAGCGAACTTCCTCGGCCCCTCCTCCTGCGCGGGACCCAGGAACCTCGCCCCAGAGCGCCGGAGCGAACTTCCTTGGCCCCTCCTCCTGCACGGGACCCAGGAACCTCGCCCCAGAGCGCGGGAGCGAACTTCCTCGGCCCCTCCTCCTGCACGGGACCCAGGAACCTCGCCCGAGAGCGCCGGAGCGAACTTCCTCGGCCCCTCCTCCTGCGTGGGACCCAGGAACCTCGCCCCAGAGCGCGGGAGCGAACTTCCTCGGCCCCTCCTCCTGCACGGGACCCAGGAACCTCGCCGAAGAACGCCGGAGCGACTTCGTCGGCCTCCACCACCGGAGGCCGGTGAACCTCGCCCCTCCTTCACATTGGTTTGTAAATAAAGTTTTTTTGCCTTGCCTACTTGCCTTTTCTCTGGCATTTGCTCTGGGGGTCGCATTAAAGCAAATCACCAGCCTGTTTCAATTTTTTTTTTTTTTTTTTTTTTTGAGAGGGAGTCTCGCTCTGTCGCCCAGGCTAGAGTGCAGTGGCACGATCTCGGCTCACTGCAACCTTTGACTCCCGGGTTCAAGCGATTCCCCTGCCTCAGCCTCCTGAGTAGCTGGGATTATAGGCACCCACCACCAGGCCCAGCTAACTTTTGTATTTTTTTTTTTTTTTTTTTTGAGACGGAGTCTCGCTCTGTCGCCCAGGCTGGAGTGCAGTGGCTGGATCTCAGCTCACTGCAAGCTCTGCCTCCTGGGTTTACGCCATTCTCCTGCCTCAGCCTCCCGAGTAGCTGGGACTACAGGCGCCCGCTACCTCGCCCAGCTAGTTTTTTGTATTTTTTAGTAGAGACGGGGTTTCACCGTGTTAGCCAGGATGGTCTTGATCTCCTGACCTCGTGATCCGCCCGTCTCGGCCTCCCAAAGTGCTGGGATTACAGGCTTGAGCCACCGCGCCTGGCCTAATTTTTGTACTCCTGACCTCGTCATCTGCCCACTCCAGCCTCCCAAAGTGGTAGGATTACAGGCGTGAGCCACTTCATCCGGCCTGTTTTCAATTTTTAATATTAAAAATATAATGCTTTGATGGGCATATTTTACACAGATCTTCATGTTCGTCTCTGATTATTTACTTAGGGTAATTTTGTAGAAATGACATTACTAGATGCAAGGGTATGAAAATTTTTTTTTTTTGAGACAGGATCTCTGTTGCCCAGGCTGGAGTGCAGTGGCACTATCATGGCTCACTGCAGCATCAATCTTCTGGGCTCAAGCAATCCTCCCACCTCAACCTCCCGAGTAGCTAGGACTACAGGTGTGTGCCACCACGCCTGGCTAATTTTTGTATTTTTTTGTAGAGATGGGTTTTCACCATGTTGCCCAGGTTGGTCTTGAACTCCTAGGCTCAAGCGGTTCATCCACCTTGACCTCTCAAAAGTGCTGGGATTCAGCCTCCCAAAGTGCTAGGATTACAAGTATGAGCCACTGTTTAAAAAAAAAAAAAAAAAGTGCTGGGATTACAGGTGTGAGCCACTGTGCCCAGCCTGAAAATACTTAATGCTCTTGATGCATGGTGTCAAATAGCTTTCAGCAAAGTTGTACTGAGTTACACTCCCAAGCAGTGTTTCAGGGCCTGGTTTACCACATTCTCATCATAATATTTTCTTTAAAGGTATACTGTGTTTAAAAACATGTTTTGGGCTGGGCGAGGTGACTCACGCCTGTAATCCCAGCACTTTGGGAGGCCGAGGTGGGCGGTTCATGAGGTCAAGAAATCGACACCATCCTGGCCAATATGGTGAAACCCCATCTCTACTAAAAATACAAAAATTAGCTGGGTGTGGTGGTGCACGCCTGTAGTCCCAGCTACTCGGGATGCTGAGGCAGGAGAATCACTTGAACCCGGGAGGCAGAGGTTGCAGTGAGCAGAGATTGCGCCATTGCACTCCAGCCTGGCGACAGAGCGAGTCTCTGTTTCAAAACAAAACAAAACAAAACAAAAAAAACATGTTTTGAAAACAGATAGTCTCATGTTCAAATGCTGGCTCTACCACTTAGTGATGTTAGGAATGTCACTCAATCCTTCTAATCTTCAGATTTCTCATCAGAAAAAACAGGCATACTACCACCTACCCTCAGGGTTATTGTGAGGATTAAGGGAGACTACATACTAGATTGAAACATATGAAACTGCCAATATTTATTCGTTTTGACCTGCAAAATGTTTTTCATATGGTTAAACCTAATACATAAAGCATGTTATGTGATCTGGAATATTATGTGATCAATAAATGGTAGATATAGAAATTATTATCATGGAAGTAGGATGATAAAAGTGAGTGGCATCCTTACTGAAACCTCCAAACTTAGAAGAAATAAGCCCAGATGAACTCCTAAGAAAAACTGACCTTTTTAGAAAAGGATTGGAAGCCAGGAGTGGTGGCACGCACCTGTAGTCCCTACTACTTGGGAAGCTGAGGTGGGAAGATTGCTTGAGCCCAGGAGTTCTGGGTTATGATGACTGAGTGTCTGCACTGGGCTTGGCATCAATATGGCGACCTCTTGGGAGTGGGGGACCACCAGGTTACCTAAGAAGAGGTGAACCAGCCCAGGTCGGAAACCAAGCAGGTCAAAACTCATGGGCTGATCAGTAGTAAGATCACCCCTGTGAAAAGCCACTGTAATCCAGCCTGAGCAACACAGCGAGACCCTGAAAAAAAAAAAGAAAAAGAAAAGAAAAAGAAAAAAGAGAGAGAGAGAGAGAAGGGAGGGAGGGAGGGAAGAAGGAAGGAAGGAAAGAAGGGAGGGAGGGAGAGGGAGGGAGAGGGAGGGAGGGAAGGAAGGAAAAGAGCAGGTCTCAAGGAAGAAGAGATCAATACTATGGGGAGGCTGGGCACAGTGGCTCACACTTGTAATCCCACACTTTGGGAGGCCGAGGTGGGCAGATCACCTGAGGTCAGGAGTTCGAGACCAGCCTGGCCAACATGGCGAAACCCCCAACTCTACTAAAAATACAAAAATTAACTAGGCGTGGTGGCACACACCTGTAGCTACTCGGAAGGCTGTAGCAGGAGAATCACTTGAACCCGGGAGGTGGAGGCTGCAGTGAGCAGAGATCGTGCCACTGCACTCCAACCTGGGTGATAGAGGGAGACTCTGTGTCAAAACAAACAAACAAAAAACTATGGGGAAACAGTTGGAGGTCACCTTCCCCTTCCCATCTATAAATCTTTCTTGTAGTTTACATTTTACTATCCTTACTTTTTTTGTTCTAGTTGTTTGTTTATTTTAGACAGAGTCTTGCTCTGTCACCCAGGCTGGAGTACAGTTGTGTTATCATAGCTCATTGTAGCCCTAATCTCTTGGTCTCAAGAGATCCTCCTGCCTCAGCCTCCCAAGTAGCTGAGATTACTGACAAATGCCACCACGCCTGACTAATTTGTTTTTATTTTTAGTGGAGCTGGGTCTCTGTGTTGCCCAGGCTGGTCTTGAACTCCTGAGCTCAAGCAATCCTCCTGTCTTGTCTTCCCGAAGTATTGGGATTACAGGTGTGAGCTACTGCGTCCGGTCTAAATAGTATCCTCACTTTATGGAAGATGGGAAAGTGCAAATGTCCTACATTTCAAAAAGGAAAATAAGGAAACTATAAACTCATAAATGAGGAAACTATAGGCTGGGCACAATGGCTCAGCACTTTGGGAGGCTGAGATGGAAAGATCACTTGAGCCCAGGAGTTCGAGACCAGCCTGGGCAATGAAGTGAGACCCTGTCTCTACAATAAAAATTTGATAAATTAGCCGGGTATGGTGGCATGCATCTGTAGTCCCAGCTACTTGGGAGGCTGAGGTGGGAGGATCGCAAACTATAGAATAATCAGGTGTAAGGCCAGGTGCGGTGGCTCACACCTATAATCCCAGCACTTTGGGAGGTCAAGGCGGGAGGATCACGAGGTCAAGAGATCAAGACTATCCTGGCCAACATGGTGAAACCCCGTCTCTCCTAAAAATACAAAAAATAGCTGAGCATGGTGGTGCCCGCCTGTAGTCCCAGCTACTGAGGAGGCTGAGGCAGGAGAATCGCTTGAACCTGGGAGGCGGAGGTTGCAGTGAGCCAAGATCGCACCACTGCACTCCAGCCTGATGACACAGCAAGACTCTGTCTCAAAAAAAAAAAAAAAAAAGGCGAGGTGTATGTCCATGGTTAGCTAATGGAAAACAGAGAGAAAAGAGAAATGCATGAGCCAGTGCTTCTCAAATTTGGGTAAACAGTAAGAATCAGCTGAGTTGCTTTTAAAGCTAGTTTCCAAACTCATACCCTAGACACACTGAATCTGACTCTGGAGGAGAGGCTTGGAAACCAGTAGTTAAACATGTACCCCAAGTGATTATGATAACCAGACAAGTCTGGAAACAACTGAACCTTATGGCTTTCAAGAAGGCAAACTCGCAATAACCTCATGGATGAGGAAATATGAGGTGGATGATAGGACAGGCAATATTGGTAATAACAAAATTAGGATGAGTCAAAATGTAAGGGACTTATCAAAAAATTTATTAATTACTATGGTGGTTTTAACATATGTCCACAACTTCTTGGATATATCTTCCTCTGCAAAGTGGAACTTAATTTCCCCAGCTCTTGAGTGTGAGCTGGACTTAGTGACTTGCTTCTAAAGATTAGAGTATGCGGCTGGGCTCAGTGGCTCACACCTGTTAATCCCACCACTTTGGGAAGCTGAGGTGGGCAGATCACTTGAGGACATGAGTTTGAGATCAGCCTGGCCAACATGGCAAAACCCCATCTCTACTAAAAATACAAAAAATTAGCCGGGTGTGGTGGTGTGCATTTGTAGAACCAGCCACTCTGAGGCTGAGGCACAAGAATCACTTGAACCCGGGAGGTGGAGGTTGCAGTGAGCCAAGATTGCACCACTGCACTCCAGATTGGGCGACAGAGTGAGACTCTGTCCCCCACAACACCTGCCAAAAAAAATTGTTTTGTAGACACAGTGGGGGGTGTTGTGGTCTCCCTATTCCCTTTGTTCCCTTGGCTGGTCTCAAACTCCTGGCCTCAAGTGATCCTCCTTTGACCTCCCAAAGCGTTGAGATTACAGGCATGAGCCATCAGGCCCGGCCAACAGTAACTTTATAGTGGAGAAACCTGGCATTGCTTCTCAGACTTTTGGTTAAGATCAAGTGGAGAAACTTGGCAGACAGCTCTTTGACCAAGTGATCAATGTTAATATCACCATAATAAGTTATGTTGATGTTATATGTACCACCTGATATGATGCAGATGTACTTCATCTCTGTGGTATTCTGCCCAAAAATACATTACCCAGTCTAATAATGAGAAAAACATCAGACAAACCCAAATTGAAAGACATTCTACAAATAGCTGGCCAGTACTCTTCCAAAACATCACAAAAGACAAGAAAACACTGAGAAGATTCACAGATTGGAGAAGACTAAAGAGACACAATGTTCCACATTGAAATCCTAACTGAATATCGCGAAAAGATAAAAAATAAACAAACAAAAAAAGAGACATGGTGACCAAATGCAACATGGTATCCTGAATCGGATCCTGGAAGGGAAAAAGGATGTTAGTGAAAAAACTAGTAAAATTTGAATAAAGTCTATAGTTTAAAGAACTATACCAATCCTAATAATTTAGTTTTAATAAATGTGCCTTTAGTAATATGTTAACATTAGGGGAAGCCAAGTAAAGGGTATATGGAAAACTCTTTTCTATAAATCTAAAATTAGTTCAAAATAAAAGTATTGAAGGAAAAATGCGATTTTTTTTTTTTTTTTGAGACGGAGTTTCGCTCTTGTTGCCCAGGCTAGAGTGCAATGGTGCGATCTTAGCTCGCTGCAAACTCTGCCTTCCGGGTTCAAGCGATTCTCCTGCCTCAGCCTCCCGAGTAGCTGGGATTACAGGCATGCGCCACCTTGCCTGGTTAATTTTGTATTTTTAGTAGAGACGGGGTTTCTCCATGTTGATCAGGCTGGTCTCAAACTCCTGACCTCAGGTGATCCGCCTGCCTCGGCCTCCCAAAGTGCTGGGATTACAGGCATGAGCCACCAAACCCAGCCGAAAAATGTGATTTCTTAAGCTAGGTGGTAGGTACACATTTAATGGTTTTATTATTCTCCATATCTAGTATATCCTATATTACTTTAGGATAATATTTTAGGATAATTATTTAGGACTTTTTTATTCTGTATTGTTTTACACATGAACTATTTCATAATTTAAAAAACAAGGCTGGGAGTGGTGGTTCACACCTGTAATCCCAGCACTTTGGGAGGCCAAGGCAGGAGGATTGCTTCAGCCCGGGAGTTTGAGACCAGCCTGGGCAACATAGTGAGACCCACGTCTCTACAAAAAAAATTCCAGGTATGATGGCACACGCCTGTAGTCCCTGCTACTCAGAAGGCTGAGGTGAGAGGATCCCTTAGACCAGGAATTCAAGGATGCAGTGAGCTGTGATTGTGCCACTGCACTCCAGCCTGGGTGGAGAGTGACACTCTGTCTGTAAAAAATAAAATGATAAACAATTATATTTTCCTTTATTAATAAAGAATAAAGGAAAAATGTAAGGCTTCTAAAATAGGCCATCCTTGGAAGGGATCTTTGAGATTTTTAACACTCTAAAGTCAATTAAGTTGATTTGGAATAAGCACAGGATTGGCTGTGCCAATAGGTAACACGCTTCTATTTCAGCAACTACCCTGAGCTCTATCTGATGAAATGATGTATTAACAGAATAAGGATAGTAAGCAAGTCATCAGATGAGAGTCCAGAATACAGGCCAAATTCATCAATATTCACCAGCACTATCTGGAAGCGGGGAGTGTTCTGGTAGAAATCCATCCCTATAGAGAAAATGGGTGCTTGATGATAACTAGCCATTAAAATCATTGAACGCAACAACCAGACATCATATGCCTTCTCATGTGATACAATAGGAAGCATACGCCATCACTTACAAAGCATCTTGCTACTCTCTGATCCACAAAAATAAAATCATTTTTTACCTGAGTCTAATCCAGCCTACTGGATTGATGGTCTAAATGTCCATTGATAGTACAGAAAAATACTGGGTATACAATCAGCCATACTATGAGAAATTCAAAATCACCTGGTTTCCTCAAGAAATAAATGCCATTTTTAGGCTGGGCAAGGTAGCTCACCCCTGTAATCCCAGCACTTTGGGAGGCCGAGGCAGAGGGAATCACCTGAGGTCAGGAGTTCGAGACCAGCCTGGCCAACCATGGCCAACATGGTGAAACCCTGTCTGTACTAAAAATACAAAAAATAGCTGGGCGTGGTGGCAGGGGCCTGTAATCCCAGCTACTGGGGAGGCTGAGGCAGGAGAATTGCTTGAACCTGGCAAGCGGAGGTTGCAGTGAACGGAGATTGTACCACTACACTCCAGCCTGGGCAACAGAGGGAGACTCTGTCTCAAAAAAAAAAAGAAAAGAAAAAGAAATAAATGCCATTTAAAACAATTCCTGCATAATTAGCTCATGAAAGAAAGAAAGAAAAAGATTGGTGGGACTTTTTTTTTTTTTTTTTGGTGTGTGTGTGTGTGGAGACAGGGTCTCACTCTGTTGCCCAGGCTGAAGTGTGGAGTGCAGTGGTGGGATCATGGCTCACTGCAGCCTCTGCCTCGAGGCTCAAGCGATCCTCCTGCCTCACCCTCCCAAGTAGCTGGGACTTACAGCACATGCCACCATGCCTGGCTAATTTGTGTATGTTTTGTAGAGATGGGGTTTCACCATGTTGCCCAGGAAATTCTAGAATTTGTGACCTCAAGCGATCTGCCCGCCTTGGCCTCCCAAAGTGCTGGCACTACAGGCCCGAGCCACCTCCTCTGGCCTGAACTCTCAAAGATTATAAAAGACTTCAAAGACAATGTCTAAATCCTGATGTCAACAAGCCAAATGTATAAAAACATTTTTCAAGACAATGGGGAACTTTGAACATAGATTGGGTATTAGATTGTATTAGGGGATTATTATTACTTATTTGATAAGTGTTATAATGGTAGAAGCATTTTGGGGAGGCTTGTTTCATTTTTGTTTTAGAGACAGGGTCTCATTCTGTTGCCTAAGCTGAAGTGCAATGGTATGTGTGATCATAGCTCACTGCAGCCTTGAACTCCTGGGCTCAAGCAATCCTCCTGCCTAAGCCTCCCAAGTAGCTAGGATTACAGGTATGCGCCACTAAGCCAGCCCATTTTATTCTTACTCTTATTTTGTAGAGATGGAGGTCTTGTTATGTTGCCTAGGTTGGTCTCAAATTCCTGGGCTCAAGCTATCCTCTTGCCTCAGCCTTCCAAAGTGCTGGGATTACAGGCATGAGTCATTGTGCCTGGTCAGAAGAGTTATTAATTTTAGAAGTTTTTATCTGTAAGAGATACTGAAGAATTTACTGGTAAAATAAAATGTCTGGGATTTGTTTTAAGATACCACAGCATCTTTCTAAAAAAGGGTGGGGGCTGGATAGATGAAAGAAGACTGGCAAAATGTTGTTAATTGTTTAAAGCTTGATAAGGGTTCACTATACTCTTGAAGGTTCATTATATTCTTTCTGTTTTTGTGTGTGTGTGTGTGTGTGTGTGTGTGTGTGTGTGTGTTTTGTTAGTTTTTTGTTTTTTTTTTTTTTTTGAGACGGAGTCTTGCTCTGTCACCTAGACTGGAGTGCAGTGGCGTGATCTCAGCTCACTGCAACCTCCACCTCCCGGGTTCAAGCGATTCTTCTGCCTCAGCCTCCCACGTAGCTGGGACTATAGGCATGCGCCACCATGCCTGGCTAATTTTTGTATTTTTAGTAGAGACGGGGTTTCACCATATTGGCCAGGCTGGTCTCGAACTCCTGACCTCAAGATCCGCCCGCCTCGGCCTCCCAAAGTGCTGGGATTACAGACGTGAGCCACCACACCCAGACCATTATATTCTTTCTACCTTAAGTATGTTTAAAATTTTCTGTAGCAAAAAGCTAAAAATAAAATCCAACTTACTGACTGGTTCTGATTTCTCACCGAGCAACATTCTGATTAAAATGTCTTCTGGACACAGAAGACATATATGTGTGTGTGTGTGTGTGTGTGTATATAATTTTTTTTTTTTTTGATTCAAGGTCTCACTCTGTTGTACAGGCTGGAGTGCAGTGGCATGATCTTGGCTTACTGCAACCTCTACCTCCTGGGCTCAAGCGATCCACCTAAGCCTCCCGAGTAGCTGGGACCACAGGTGCATGCCACCATGCCTAGCTAATTTTTTTGTATTTTTTTTAGTGATGGGGTCTTACCATCTTGTCCAGGCTTGTCACCAGCTCCTGGCTCAAGCAATCCTCCCACTTCAGCCTCCCAAAGTGCTGTGATTACAGGCATCAGCCACCACAGCTGGCCACTTACGTATATATTGAGAGACTATCTTTGACGTTTCAGGGCATTATCTATGGTAAGACTTGACATCTAGAGATAACTCCAGGCAGTCCTCTTTACACAGCTCCAACTGATAGCAAAAGCACTCTAATTGCTTGAAACTTTAATAATTACAGGTTTGCACGGAAAAACCTAGAATTTATGTCATAAAATGAAGAGCCCTTGAAATTAGGTCAATTGGCTACACTGGGATGTAAAAATATTTTAATGGAATGGATGTATTTACTATGTAATAACTTCTAAATATGGATTAAAAATCATCATGCCAGAATTGAGTTAAAGGGAACACCTTCTGGTTTAATCGTAAGAAACTTTTTTTGAGACAGGGTCTCACTCTGTCACCCAGGCTGGAGTGTAGTGGCGTGATCACGGCTCACTGCAGCCTCAGTCTCCTGGGGCTTAAGCGATCCTTCCTCAGCCTCCTGAGTAGGTGGTGCCACAAGCATGCACCACAATGCCCAGCTAGTTAAAAAAAAAATTATTTGTAGAGACGGTGAGGGGGAGTCTCCCTACGTTGCCACACTGGTCTCAAACTCCTGGCCTCAAGAGATCCTCCCACCTCAGCCTCCCAAAGTGTTGGGATTACAGGCGTGAGCCACCATGCCCAGCCTAATTGTAAGAAATTTGTCTTACCTTTTAAGAAATGTATATTACACTTTCTGGTAAACAAATTCTGTCCAGCTCGATATATATATATATATATATTTTTTGAGAAGGATTCTTGCTCTGTCACCCAGGCTGGAGTGCAGTGGTGTGATCTCAGCTCACTGCAAACTCTGCCTCCCAGGTTCACCCCATTCTCCTGCCTCAGCCTCCCAAGTAGCTGGAACTACAGGCGCCTGCCACCACACCCGGCTAATTTTTCGTATTTTTAGTAGAGACAGGGTTTACACTGTGTTAGGCAGGATGGTCTCAATCTCCTGACCTCGTGATCCGCCCACCTTGGCCTTCCAAAGTGCTGGGATCACAGGCGTGAGCCACCGCACCTGGCCTGCAGTCCAATATTTATTGCTTAAAGTTAGGAGAACCCATACTTACTTGGTGATCTTAAGAGTTAAATCTGTTGACTTAGAATTTAATTCTAAAGTTAAAAAAAATGAAGAGAAAATGAAATGAGAAGCAAACCTTTTAAAACTCCCAATTTTTTTTTTTTTTTTGAGACGGAGTCTTGCTCTGTCGCCCAGGCTGGAGTGCAGTGGCCGGATCTCAGCTCACTGCAAGCTCCGCCTCCCGGGTTCACGCCATTCTCCTGCCTCAGCCTCCCGAGTAGCTGGGACTACAGGCGCCCGCCACCTCGCCCAGCTAGTTTTTTTGTATTTTTAGTAGAGACGGGGTTTCACCATGTTAGCCAGGATGGTCTCGATCTCCTGACCTTGTGATCCGCCCGTCTCGGCCTCCCAAAGTGCTGGGATTACAGGCTTGAGCCACCGCGCCCGGCCAAAACTCCCAATTTTTATTCTAAATTTGAATTTTGGAAATATATGAAGAAACTGTATTATAGTACTTGGAGCTGTCCAGAGCTCTCAAGTGTTTGTTTTGCTTTCATTTGACTGTGTCATCGAGTTTATTTGAAATAACAAAGAGTCAAGTAAGTTGAAAAGACTGCTTTCTAGCCCTGTCAGAAATGGGAGACGAAATCAGTAAGTGGTTCTGAAGCTTTTCCCCTACCTTTATACATTTTCTTTTTCTTTCTTTTTTTGTAGAGATAGGGTCTTGCTATGTTGCCCAGGCTGGTCCTTTATACATTTTCATCTGTAACAGTGGCTCACCAAGGCACTGATTTACAGCCAAGGGGATACTGCTTCTCTAGTTGTGACTATTTATGTTTCCAATTTCCCATTTCAGCCTTTTCTTTAAAGCATTCCTGATTTCATAGGAAGAAGGAAACACAAGGAGAAAGTAATTGTGTGATCACTGATATAACATGCCCTCCAACTCAAATGTAATTTAACTGCTTACTCCATTTGACCACTTCTTACATATACTGTAGGATAACTGATTCAAATTTCTGGTTAATGGAAGATCTTATGTGCTACATAAGAGAGTCACGAACACAAGATATAAGTACACATTTTTATTTTATTGTAAATCAGGAGGAATGGATATTTAAACAAGACGAAACGTGGTAACATGGAGTTCACTGAAAACACTGGATTCCGAGTCCCCAAAATGGGGACAATCCAAAGCTATATAGGCAAAATTTAAAATAACAATTTCAAACTTTTATATCTATTTAAAACAACTTGTAGAATTTATATGTAATTTTAATCATCACAATTTATGCATGATGGATGAAATATAAAATGTTAAGAGCAATTTATTACTTAAAAAGCCTTGACTATTGGCCAGGCACGGTGGCTCACACCTGTAATCCCAGCACTTTGGGAGGCCAAGGTGGGTGGATCACGAGGTCAGGAGATCAAGAACATCGTGGCTAACACCGTGAAACCCCGTCTCTACTAAAAATACAAAAAAAAAAAAAAAAAAAATTAGCCGGGCATGGTGGCAGACGCCTGTAGTCCCAGCTACTCTGGAGGCTGTGGTGGGAGAATGGTGTGACCCCGGAGGTGGAGTTTGCAGTGAGCCGAGATGGCGCCACTGCATTCCAGCCTGGGTGACAGAGCGAGACTCCATCTCAAAAAAAAAACAAACAAAAAAAACCCTTGACTATTAAGTTATTAACCAGAAAGCAAAGAATAAATCTGCGATATACCTAGTAATTTTTAAATTATGACTATATTTCTTCTAAAGTACTTGTATTTACCAAAGGATTATTATTAATAATGTCGCTATTGCTTTAGGGACTATCTGCATCAGAATTACAGGTGTGCATATTATAAATGCACATTCCAAGCCCAGGAATTGAAATTTCTTTTTTTTTTTTTTTTTTTTTTTTTGAGACTGAGTCTTGCTCTGTCGCCCGGGCTGGAGTGCAGTGGCCGGATCTCAGCTCACTGCAAGCTCCACCTCCCGGGTTTATGCCATTCTCCTGCCTCAGCCTCCGGAGTAGCTGGGACTACAGGCGCCTGCCACCTCGCCCGGCTAGTTTTTTGCATTTTTAGTAGAGACGGGGTTTCACCATATTAGCCAGGATGGTCTCGATCTCCTGACCTCATGATCCGCCCGTCTCGGCCTCCCAAAGTGCTGGGATCCCTACTCCATTTTGATGCACACTAGTTAAGAACAGCTGATACAGAGAATAACATTAATTTGGGAATGTTGCTGGATCAGAGTTTCCCAAACTTCTCAAGTAAGAATCACTTAGGTCATCTATAAAATATACAGACTGCCACCTCTTCTCCACTAGATATTCTGACTCAAGAGGGCTGAACTGGGGCCTAGAATCAGTGTTTTGTTTTTTTTTTTAAACAAGTACACCAGCTGCTTATTTTCAAAGTTGGGGGAAGGGAAAAAGATTGTTATATTTAGCAAATATTGTACTGTAATTCCCAAGATCCTAGATCTGCAAATGAAGCTTAAACTACCCATAGGAAAAAAATTTTTGAATGACCAGGTGCGGTGGCTCATGCCTGTAATCCCAGCAGTTTGGGAGGCCAAGGCGGGTGGATCACCAGAGGTCAGAAGTTCGAGACCAGCCTGGACAACATGGTGAAACCCCGTCTCTACTAAAAACACAAAAATTAGCTGGGCGTCATGGCGCATGCCTATAATCCCAATTACTCGGGAGGTGGAGGCAGGAAGATCGCTTGAACTGAGGAAGTGGAGGTTGCAGTGAGCCGAGATTGTACCACTGCACTCCAGCCTGGGCAACAAGGACAAAACTTATCTCAAAAAAAAAGGCCGGGCATAGTGGCTCAAGCCTGTAATCCCAGCACTTTGGGAGGCTGAGGCGGGCGGATCACGAGGTCGAGATGGAGACTATCTTGGCCAACATGGTGAAACCCCATCTCTACTAAAAATACAAAAATTAGCTGGGCGTGATGGCACGCACCTGTAGTCCCAGCTACTTGGGAGGCTGAGGCAGGAGAATCGCTTGAACCCGGGAGGCGGAGGTTGCAGTGAGCCGAGATAGTGCCATTGCACTCCAGCCTGGCGACAGAGCGAGACTTCATAGTATCCAAAAAAAAAAAAAAGCCCGGGCACGGTGGCTCACTCCTGTAATCCCAGCACTTTGGGAGGCGGAGGCGGCAGATCACCTGAGGTCAGGAGGTCGAGACCAGCATGGCCAACATAGTGAAACCCCGTCTCTACTAAAAATACAAAAGTTAGCAGGGCCTGGTGGCAGGTGCCTGTAATCCCAGCTACTCGGGAGGCTGAGGCAGGAGAATCGCTTGAACCTGGGAGGCAGAGGTTGCAGTGAGGTGAGATGGTGCCACTGCACTCCAGCATGGGTGACAAGAGCGAGACTTCATCTCAAAAAAAAATATATTTTTTTTTTTACTATTTTCACACTGGTTGGGAAGCACAAACCTGAGGTCATCTTCCCAGGTTCTACCCCATTCCCATTGAAAAGTTTCCCATTACTCTTAGGATAAAAACAAAACTTCTTTATTTTTTTAGAGATAGGGTCTCCCTGTGTTGCCCAGACTGGTCTCAAACTTCTGGGCTCATGTGATCCTCCCACCTCAGGCTCCCAAAATGCTGGGATTACTGGCATGAGCCACCGGGCCAGCCTGACAAAACTTCTCAACAGGGCCTACAATGCCCAGGGGCATGGTTTTGCCCCCTTCCTACTGCATATATATGCATCTTTCTGGCCTTAAAGAGAGTCCTTCTCCAGTCGAAGGCTAATCCCTCTATTTGTATGACCCTGAACAAGTTCCCTCATTTGTAAAATGGGAATAATACCTATCTCATAGACGGTTCAGGATTAAATGAGGTCAGGTATTCTCTGCGGAGAGGTTGGCAAAATGAATGATAGCTATTATTTAATCAAATCAAGCTCCTAGAAACTGTTGCTACTCCTTCTCATTCAATTATTCAACCTACTTGCCATCTGATTTCAGCACTGTTTTCATCAGGCTCACCAAATGCCAAAGTCAAATGACAAATTTCAGTCCTTACCTGACTGACCTTTCTGCAAGTAGTGGACACTGCTGACCACTCCATCCTTTGAAACTCTCCTTCTTTGGCTTCCCTCCAAACAGTATATCCTGGTTTCTGCATATTTTTCTAGACTGTGTTTCAAAGCATCTTTTGAGGTTCTTTTATTGCTTGCCTTTTCACACTTAAAAAATGTTTTAACTTTACAGAAATAATACATGTATATTTGTATGTCAATGACAGTTACTCAGCAAGGTCTTCCCTGACCATTAAATTAGCACCCTTGATTGGGTGCAGTGGCTCACGCCAGTAATCCCAGCACTTTGGGAGGTTAAGGCAGGAGGGACTGCTCGTGTCCAGGAGTTCAAGACCAGCCTAGGCAACATAGCGAGACTCTGTCTCTTCAAAAAATACAAAAAAAATTAGCCGAGTGTGGTGGCACGTGACTGTAGTCCCAGCTATTCAGGAGGCTGAGGTGGGAGGATCACGTAAGCCTAGGAGGTTGAGGCTGCAGCAAGCTGTGATAGCGCCACTGTACTCAGCCTGGGTGACAGAGTGAGACTGTCTCAAAAAACAAAACAAAACAAAACAAAAAACTAGCAACCTCACCCACACCCTCTCACATCACTTTTATTTTCTAAATAGTGCTTCTCACTCTTATTTGTTATTGTCTCCTTCCTTCACTAAATTCTAAGCACTTTGAGGGAAGGGGCTGTTTTATTCATTGCTGTATCTAGAACAAGCTTGTCCAACCTGTGGCCCACAGGCCACATGCGGCCCAGGATGGCTTTGAATGTGGCTCAACGCAAATTCGTAAACTTTCTTAAAACATTATGAGGACCAAGAAGCAGGTTCTCTGCTCCTTCTGGGATCTCCACCTGGTTCAGCCCACCTGCTTCCACTCCTGCCTCCACCATGTCCATCAGGGTGACCCAGAAGTCCTACAAGGTGTCCACCTCTGGCCCCCGACGCTTCAGCAGCCACTCCTACATGAGCGGGCCCGGTGCCTGCATCAGCTCCTTGAGCTTCTCCCGAGTGGGCAGCCGCAGCTTCCAGGGTGGCCTGGGCAGAGGCTATGGTGGGGCCAGCGGCATGGAGGCATCACGGCCGTCATGGTCAACCAGAGCCTGCTGAGCCCCCTTAACCTGGTGGTGGACCCCAATATCCAGGCTGTGAGCACCCAGGAGGAGCAGATCAAGACCTTCAACAACAAGTTTGCCTCCTTCATAGACAAGGTACAGTACCTGAAGCAGCAGAACAAGATGCTGGAGACCAAGTGGAGCCTCCTGCAGCAGCATAAGATGGCTCGGAGCAACATGGACAACATGTTGGAGAACTACATCAACAACCTTAGGCGGCAGCTGGAGACTCTGGGCCAGCAGAAGCTGAAGCTGGAGGCAGAGCTTTGCAACATGCAGGGGGTGGTGGAGGACTTCAAGAACAACTATGAGGATGAGCTCAATACGCGTACATACAGAGATGGAGAATGAATTTGTCCTCATCAAGAAGGATGTGGATGAAACTTATATGAACAAGGTAGAGCTAGAGTCTCGCCTGGAAGGGCTGACTGATGAGATCAACTTCCTCAGGTAGCTGTATGAAGAGGAGATCCAGGAGCTGCAGTCCCAGATCTCGGACACATCTGTGGTGCTGTCCATGGACAACAGCTACTCCCTGGACATGGACAGCATCATTGCTGAGGTCAAGGCGCATTATGAGGAGACCGCCAACCGCAACCAGGCTGAGGCTGAGGGCATGTACCAGATCAAGTATGAGGAGTTGCAGACGCTGACTGGGAAGCACGGGGATGACCTGCGGTGTCCAAAGACTGAGAACTTTCAGACGAACTGGAACATCAGCCGGTTCCGGGCTGAGATTGAGGGTCTTAAAGGCCAGAGGGCTTCCCTGGAGGCCGCCGTCGCAGATGCTGAGCAGCCAGGGGAGCTGGCCGTTAAGGATGCCAATGCCAAGCTGTCCGAGCTGGAGGCAGCCCTGCAGCAGGCCAAACAGGACCTGGTGTGGCAGCTGCGTGAGTACCCAGAGCTGATGAACGTCAAGCTGGCCCTGGACATCGAGATCGCCACCTACAGGAAGCTGCTGGAGGGTGAGGAGAGCCGGCTGGAGTCTGGGATGCAGAACATGAGTATCCATATGAAGACCACCAGCGGCTATGCAGGTGGTCTGAGCTTGGCCTATGGGGACCTCACAAGACTCAGCCTCGGCTACGGCACAGGCTCCAGCTCCTTCAGCTGCACCAGCTCCATCAGGGCCATGGTTGTGAAGAAGATCGAGACCCGCGATGAGAAGCTAGTGTCTGAGTCCTCTGATGCCCTGCCCAAGTGTACAGCTGCACCGCCCCTCCCAGCCTGCCCCTTCTGTGACTTCCCTAGAGCCCAGGAGGGAGGCCGCTGTGCAGGGGAGCACAGGGAACAGGAGACCCACCTGAGGCTCAGCCCTAGCCCTCAGTCCTCCTGCGGGGGAGTTTACTGCCTGGGGACCCCCCCTTGTCCATGCCTCCAGCTACAAAACAATTCAACTGCCTTTTTTTTTGATCCAAAATAAAACCTCAGCTAGCTCTGCAGAAAAAAAGATTCATGCGGCGTTTTTATTAAAAAGCTCATCAGCTATCGTTAGTGTATTTTATGCGTGGCCCAAGACAATTCTTCTTCCAATGTGGCCCAGGGAAGTCAAAAGATTGGACACTTCTGATCTAGAATAATGCCTGGTATCCATTAGACTCAATGAATATTGACTGACTGAAATAATCCACATCTAATCAGTCATCAAATTTTATATAGATTCTACCTCCTAAATTCTCTCAAATCTCTGACCACTGTTCCTGCCTTACAGCTGATTCGTGTCTCACCTAATGACTGCCATAACCATTTCCAGTCCTGCTCTTTACCATCCACATTCTGAATTGCTGCTGAAATGATCCCAGTCCTTCAACAGATCCCCACTGCCTTTAGGATAAAGTCCAAATTCTTTAGCAAAGCATACAGAGCTCTCGAGATCTGGACACTGGCTAATTCCTCAGTTTCAGTTCTTGCCAGCCCTTCCATGTGTACCATGCTGTAACCATTCCTAATTCTTTAATCACATGCTCCTTGCACATGCTATTTTTTCTGCCTGGAATGATAACCATTCCCTACGCCCATTGCTTGCTTCACCTAATTCAAGCTAGTAAGCTCTGGAAAGGTTTCCCTTAGATCCAGAGTTGGGGTTACTCTGTACCTTCAAAGTACACCGTATGTATTTTATCATTTCACTTATCACACTCTTGCATGGACTTGTCTAACACTAGACCATGAGCGGTATTCACAGCACCTAGCACAGTGCTTGGTATAGAGTAGTCAAGAGAGCGTTACTGAAATGAAATGAAATTCACCGATCTATTCCTTATAACCAGGTCTTCACCCCAGACTGCTTTACTATCTGTGCTTCCACACACTGACTAGTTGTGTTGCTAAGTACCTTTAAAGGAAAAACAGGCCGGGCGCGGTGGCTCATGCCTGTAATCCCAGAACTTTGGAAGGCCGAGACGAGTGGATCATGAGGTCAGAAGATCAGGACCATCCTGGCTAACACGGTGAAACCCCATCTCTACCAAAAATACAAAATATTAGCCAGGCATGGTGGCACGCGTCTGTAATCCTAGCTACTCGGAAGGCTGAGGCAGGAGAATCACTTGAACCTGGGAGGCAGAAGCTGCAGTGAGCCAAGATCGCAGTCACTACATTCCAGCTCGGGCAACAGAGTGAGACTCCGTCTCAAAAAAACAGAAATAAAAATAAAGGGGAAAAAATCACACCACAATAAGTGGGTACCATTTTAAATTAAGTCTTCAACCTTGCTTGTACATTAAGCATCCAGTAATCCTTTCATGGATCCCTAGTCAGCTCCAGCTCCCATTTTCATCGGTGACTATTATAAGATTAAAAACAGGCCGGGTGCAGTGGCTCAAGCCTGTAATCCCAGCACTTTGGGAGGCCGAGACGGGCAGATCACGAGGTCAGGAGATCGAGACCATCCTGGCTAACACGGTGAAACCCCGTCTCTACTAAAAAATACAAAAAAAAGAAACTAGCCGGGCAAGGTGGCGGGCGCCTGTAGTCCCAGCTACTCGGGAGGCTGAGGCAGGAAAATGGCGTAACCCGGGAGGCGGAGCTTGCAGTGAGCTGAGATCCGGCCACTGCACCCCAGCCTGGGCGACAGAGGGAGACTCCGTCTCAAAAAAAAAAAAAAAAGATTAAAAACAAAAATGCTTATTTTTTTTGAGATGGAGTCTTGCTCTGTCACCCAGGCTAGAGAGCAGTGGCACGATCCTGGCTCCGCCTTCCAGGTTCAAGTAGTTCTCCTGCCTCAGCCTCCGGAGTAGTTGGGATTACAGGCACGTGCCACCATGCCTAACTTTTTTTTGTAGTAGAGATGGGGTTTCACCACGTTGGTCAGGCTGGTCTCAAACTCCTGACCTCAAGTGACCCACCCGCGTCGGCCTTCCAAATTGCTGGGATTAGAGATGTGAGCCACCGCACCCAGCCAATTTTCCTTTAACAGCTGCATACTTTTTCACTGAATGGATATGCTATAATTCAACCTCTCTGCTACTGGACACTTAGCTTGTTCCCAGTTTCTCATTATCCCCCACAGTAGGATAGTATTCAAGCCCTCATTCCCATTTTCACTTTTGTCATAAGGATGATCTTACAGTTTCACAGAGGAAGCTGAAGCTATGAAGCGTGAACTCCTCAATTTCCCATCTCCCTATCTACACAATGATAATTACATCCATTCTTTTGTCTCTCTCAGGGGACGATCTCTCTCCTCTAAGTCAGTATCTCTGTTAGCTAACATCCTCTCCTGTTTTCACAGGTCCTTCCAACAATTATCCTGTCTTGCTTTCTTTCCCTAAGCCTACATAGGTATACATATTTGTCTTCCATGTTAAGACTGTGCGTCTCCCTAGCTTCTTGAAAGAGTAGTCTATTATCTTTATCATCACTTCCTCACCTCCCATTTGTTCCTTGCCCTACTGCTGGTGAGATTACAATCTCACTACTCTGTTAAAACAGCTTTTTGATCGCTCAGGTCACCAGGGACCTGCTAGTTGCCAAATCCAAATGCTCTCTTGGGTCTGACTTGACTTTTCTGTGGTAAATATGTTGTCTTTTTCTCTTCCTTAAATCCCTTCCTTAGTTTGAGAAATATTACTCTTCAGGCTATTTCTCACCACCCCTAAATACTGGTCTTCACCAGGAGTCTATCCTCTGTACTCTGACTCTACACATTTCCTGGGTGATCTCACCTACTTCCAAGATTGTACAAATCCTAAACTTTATACATACCATACTTCAAACTTACATGCTTCAAAACTAAGCTTAGCTGTTTCCCCCTACCTTCCACCCTCAACCTGTTCAGTAAATGGCATCACCATTTATCCAGTCACCCAGATCAGAAACCTAGGTTCCACTCCCTTACTTTCCATTATCCACTCAGTCACCAAGATATACCACTCATTCCATCCCTGCTGTCAATGCCTTAGTCACAGTTTAGGTCTCCAGCATCTGTTATCTGGCATCACCCCTTCTCCACTCTATTTTCATACTGCTGCCAGAGTGATTGCTTTAAAATGAGCGTTTCATCCTGAGCTTGTGATCACTATACTACATAGGTTCCCTACATTCCAGCTGTCTATAACTATATGTAGTTCTATGAACATGTTGCTTCATGCTCCTAAGCATTCTGTTCCCTCTGCTTAGAATGCCCTCCCATCCCACCCCTATGACCATCTAGTAAATTCCTTTCCACTCTTCATGATTTTTTTAAGGGTCTCCTCTGTGAAGCATTCTCGTTCGTACTTTGTAAAGAGTCAAGAACTTTTTCCTCTCACCACGGATTCTTGTAAATATTTATTGCAATGATCACTTTTTATTAAACTTTTTTATTTACATATCTACCTCTCATTCTAGACCTTAAGTTCCTTGCAATCAGGGAGTATATCTGACTTCTCTATCAGCATCTGGCAGGCTGCTTATAAAAACAGGTGGTTTGGCCAGGCACAGTGGCTCATGCCTGTAATCCCAGCACTTTGGGAGGGCAAGGTAGGTGGATTGCTTGAGGTCAAGAGCTCTAGACCAGCCTGGCCAACATGGCAAAACCCCGTCTTGGCTGGGTGCAGTGGCTCACGCCTGTAATCCCAGCACTTTGAGAGGCCGAGGCGGGCGGATCCCCTGAGGTCAGGAGTTCGAAACCAGGCTGACCAACATGGCGAAACTCCGACTCTACTAAAAATACAAAAATTAGCTGGGCACGGTGGCAGGCGTCTGTAATCCCAGCTACTGAGGAGGCTGAGGCACAAGAATCGCTTGAACCCGGGAGGCAGAGGTTGCAGTGAGCTGAGATTGCACCATTGCACTCCAGCCTACAAAAATTAGCCTGGTGTGGTGATGGGTGCCTGTAATCCCAGTTACTCAGGAGGCCGAAGCAAGAAAATCACTTGAACCCAGGAGGTGGAGGCTGCAGTGAGCCGAGATCACACCACTGCACTCCAGCCTGGGCAACAGAGGGAGACTCCATCTAAAAAAAAACAAAACAAAAAAAGGTGGCATGATAAATGTTGAAATGAACCAATGAATACCATGTGCTCACCCAATCCTCCCAACCAAAATTCTGGAAGCCACCTTCCATTCCTCCTTCTCTACCCCCAAATGCCAAGTCCTACTCCCTAAAGATCTCTCAAATCCATCCCTCTCCTCCCCATCCCAATGCCATAGCACCAGTTGGGCTCCATTCTCTCCTACTTGAACTAGATCCATCCAAACCATTCTCCACACTACTGCTGGAATTTTTTAAAATTTTATTACAAAAATAATACACACTTGTAAAAAAATTCAAGCAATACAGAAATAAAAGCACAATATCCCACCCAGCATACATAACAAACACAGAAGCCCCCTCCCCTCCAATCCCATTCCTGGGGGTTATCATTGTGAACAGTTAGCATATATCCTTTCAGACGTTTACCTTTGCATACACAAGTATATATATAAACACATATAAATAAACACACATGGTTCTGTCTTTTACAAAAATGGGATCACATATATCTGTTACATGATTCTTCAATTTCTTTCTTCATTCATTCATTACACAGATTTCTAAAATACAAACCTGATTATATCACTCCTTTAAGAGCTTATTCCCACAATATAAAAATCATACACATTAACATCAAACACAAAGCTTGTGATGATATACTTTCTGCCCATCTTTCAGTCTCATCTCTAGCCATTCCAGCATTAAAGGACTGGAATATAAACTACCTTAAATCCTTCCTGGAACAAGGCAGGTACAAACAAACAAACAAACTAGGAACACACTCTGCCATTTCTAGACTGTGGCCTTTCCCATTCATGTTACACTTTGCCTGGACTTTTCCATCTGGCAAGCTTCTACTAATTCTAAAACAATCAGCTTAAAATTACCTCTAGGAAGACTTCCCTGACTTTTCAGACATGATTACTCCTCTATTTCCCCTATACTTTATAACTAGCTTCTTAATTGCACTTATCTCACAGTACTATGATGATTTATTAACATGTTTTGAATTCCACTTCCCCTCCCCCAACTCGATGGTGAGCTCTTTGGGTAAAAGGGATTTGTCTTATTTACCTTTGCATCCCAAGGATCTGATAGAGTGCTTATCATGAAAAGCAGATGCTCAGTAACATATCTGTTGAGGACTTTATGATTCTAGGAACATTTACTGAGAACCTACTATGCACAGAACCATATCCTAAGCATGAAAAGAAACAGAATACACAGTCTTTGTCCTAAGAAACTTACCATTTTCCTACCATTTCCCCTGGGAGGGGGGGACAGAAAACATTTAGGTGGCAACATTATCATTTCTGACATATAGGCTGTTTCAAAATTTACGGTAATTTGCCTCAAATCCATTTAGGAACTAGGCATGTTTGCATAATTAAATAAATAATAAAATAATGGGCGGTTTGTCTCATAGGTTTAAGTGTAGCACAGAGTCCACTAGAACCCAATTCTCTGTCCCAGCAGGAGGGCTCTCATCTGTTCCAGCCTGTAAATTAGAAAAGTGAGATGATACCATGCTTGGAAATTTTCTTTTTTTGAGATGGAATCTCACTCTTTCGCCCAGGCTGGAGTGCAGTGGTGTTATCTCCACTCACTGCAAACTCTGCCTCCCGGGTTCAAGCGATTCTCCTGCCTCAGCCTCCCAAGTAGCTGGGATTACAGGCATACGCCACCACGCCTGGCTAATTTTTGTATTTTTAGTAGAGATGAGGTTTCGCCATGTTGGCCAAGCTGGTCTCGAACTTCTGACCTCAGGTGATCCGCCTGCCTCGGCCTCCCAGAGTGCTGAGATTACAGGTGTGAGCCACCACGCCCGGCCGGAAATTTCCTAATACATCAAGAGGACATAAAGTTACTAGTTCTTTCATAATTTCCCCTCCTTCCCCAGGGAAAAATTATACCAAAAGCAATACATGGAGTTAAAGGAGGACACGGGAAAATGAGCTTGCTCTTTTTGGTAGTGGTAGGGGAAAGGGGGTTGCTTTGTTTTAAATCAAAGGGTGATACTGCCCAGGAAGATTAGGAGAGGTGATTTATTATCATTTACTTACTACTTTTAAAAAGGCTAAGGTGTTAGTTAATTTCATGATTTCAGGATCAGATACTGTACAAATATGAACAAATTGGGGAAAGGTGAACCACCTAGCTGGAGAACAGGGAAGGCTGACCAAGGAGGCCCAAAGGAAGCCTCATTCATCAGAGTCCAAGTCACTGTCCCCAGCAATGGAGTGGAAATCCTCACTGTCCTCCTCGTCCTCTGACAGGTGGACCTGGCTTAGTACGCTCGGCCCAGAGCGCTGCTCTTCCTCCTCATCTTCTTCCTCCTCTGATACCTCATACCCACCGATGCTGCTGAAGCTTGTGTCTTGGGTGTTCGACTTGGGATCAGGCTCCTCATAGCTCCCATAACTGAGAAGAGAAACATGTCATCTCTCAAGCTCGGACACCATCCTCTAGCTGACCATTCCCATTCTCAGTGCCACCAAAGGATAAGCCCATCTCACCTCCCCTGGACACTAAAGTGACTGGTTCTGAACTATTCTACATGCCCCTGAGAGAAAAATGATCCTGTTCAAAAACATCAACTTGCCAACTTCATATACACAAGAACCTGAATGGGGCCGGGCGCGGTGGCTCAAGCCTGTAATCCCAGCACTTTGGGAGGCCGAGATGGGCGGATCACGAGGTCAGGAGATCGAGACCATCCTGGCTAACACTGTGAAACCCCGTCTCTACTAAAAAAAAATACAAAAAACTAGCCGGGCGAGGTGGCGGGCGCCTGTAGTCCCAGCTACTCGGGAGGCTGAGGCAGGAGAATGGCGTGAACCCGGGAGGCGGAGCTTGCAGTGAGCTGAGATCCGGCCACTGCACTCCAGCCCGGGCAACAGAGTGAGACTCCGTCTCAAAAAAAAAAAAAAAACCTGAATGGAAGAAACTCCCTTACACCTGAACAACACACTGCCATCTTACATGACCATAAATGCTCTGACAGCCTCATGGTTTCATCTACCACTTACAGTATCCAATTAGTCAATAGTCCTGAAGATTCTCTCTTCAATATATCTTGTCTCTATCCCCTCCTTTCCATTCCTACTCTGCCTGCCTTGGCTTAGTCCTTTGTTATCTCTGGCCTGCACTACTGAAGTAAGTCGTCATGCCTCCAGTCTTGCTCTCCTCCAATTACTTCTTCACACTTCTGCCAGAGTGCTCTTTATTTTTTTGTTTGTTTATTCTTAATTTTACTTGAAAAACAAAAATCACACAAGTAATGCACGTTCACTGGTTAAAAAAATTAGAACATACATCAGAAAAAATTTTTTAAAAATCATCAATAACTCCATCATCCGAGATATCTTTTGGTATATTACCTTCCAAAATTTTCTGTGCACTTTAGATGCTTAAACGTTTTTGTTTAATTTACAAAATTGCGATACTCTACATACTCTCCAGGAATCTGCCTTCTTCACTAATGATTATAACGAACATCTTCCTGTGTCAATAACATACGTCTATAGCATAATTTTAATAGCTACATGGTATTCCGCCATATGGCTGTAACATGACTTAACAGCCTCTCACTAGGACATTGAAGCTGTCTCCAATTATTCCACTATTAGGAACAATGCTGTCATAAAACATCCTTACACAAACATCTTGATGGTGTGTTAATTATTCCCACAAAATAATTTCCTAGATGTGGATTTTTTGGGCCAAAGGGGATGCACATTTTTAAATGTTTTTATTTATGATGATAAATTGCTAAGCCTCTCTCCAAACCACCCCATTTTTATCAATCAACATTACCACCAGTAGTTTGAGAATGTCTTTTTCCTCATAATCTTTCCAAACACTAGGCATTATCATTCATTTTAATCACCAATATGATAGGTAAAAAATTGCACTTCGTGGTTTTACTGCATTTCTTTATTAGGGGAGTTATTATTATTTTGAGACTGAGTCTCGCTCTGTCACCAGGCTGGAGTACAGTGGCACGATCTCGGCTCACTGCAACCTCTGCTTCCTGGGTTCAAGCGATTCTCCTGCCTCAGCCTCCCCAGCAGCTGGGACTACAGGTGTGACCAGGTCCAGCTAATTTTTGTATTTTTAGTAGAGACAGGGTTTCACCATGTTGGCCAGGATGGTCTCGATCTCTTGATCTTGTGATCCGCCTGCCTCGGCCTCCCAAAGTGCTGGGATTATAGGCATGAGCCACCGCGCCCGGCTGGAAGTTATTTTTTCATATGATATATTGGTCATTTCCATATCTTTTTTGTTGTTGTTGTTGTTGTTGTTTTGTTTTTGAGACAGAGTCTTGCTGTGTCGCCCAGGCTGGAGTGCAGTGGTGCGATCTCCGCTCACTGCAAGCTCTGCCTCCCAGGTTCACGCCCTTCTCCTGTCTCAGCCTCCTGAGTAGCTGGGACTACAGGTGCCTGCCACCACGCCAGACTAATTTTTTTTTGTATTTTTAGTAGAGACAGGGTTTCACCGTGTTAGCCAGGATGGTCTCGATCTCCTGACCTCGTGATCCACCCGCCTCGGCCTCCCAAAGTGCTGGGATTACAGGCTTGAGCCACCATGCCTGGCTACATTTCTTTTCTAAATTAGTTCATACCTTTGCCCATTTTTCTTTTGGGGCACAGGACAATCTCTCTAAAATGTAAATCTGGTCATACTATTCTCATTCAATGACTGCCCAGAACTTTCAGGCCCTTCATGATTTGGTATTTACATACCTCTTTAAATCATTTCTATCACATGAATTATAGATCTTACATGGATCAATCAAAAATCTCCAGTCACACTGAGCTACGTGAGTTCTCTAAAAGTGTTTCATGCCTGTAAAATGTTTCATGCCTGTTTCTTCATATAGGCTCTTCCTAGTCTCTGGAATGCCCATTGCTTTCTTATTCGTTTAGCTAATTCCTATTCATATTTGGCTCAATTTCCTTCTCTAGCCAGCTCTCCTCCCTCCCCACCTCTACCGAAGTTCTAGAAGAGCCCTGCGGTGCCTAGCATAGCACTTTTCATATTACACTGTGATTGCCTGTTTTAGGTTTCCTACTAGACTCATCTCCTTGAAGGAAGGGACCATATCTTAGTTTGTTTTTGTACTTATGATAAATATTTGCTGAAATAAAAAATTTAATTTATTTACAATGTTATTTGCGTATTAGCTGCTTGCTGGTTAGATGTATCATAGGTACATTAAATCCAACATGTCCAAAGCCAAATCCAAATCCATTTTTTCCTCCTTTCCTGTCCCATCTAACACGTATTCTTCCTCTTTACCAGAGACATCTCCATTCATTATTCATCTAACCTCCTTACCTCTTTATGTCCCTTTATTTTCCCCACTCCTGACAAGTTTCTTTTGATATCATCATCTGTCCCACATTGTCCCAAGTTATACAAATTTGATGTCACTTCCTTTTCCTTAAACTGATGACTCCTATTACCCACAGGCATACCTTGTAAAGTCCTTCACAATATAATTCCCCTTGCTACACTTCTGGAGCCTCAACTCCCCAACAAATTCCATTTGCTCTGGAACACACTGTTCTACCTATAAAGATCTCCCCACCCCCTGCCATACTACCTACTTACTAAACTTCTATTAATCTTTTAAGGCCCAATTCAAATGTTCCCTTGTCTGTGAAACTTTCCCCGATAACTCCAAGCAGAGTGAGACACTCCCTTCTCAGTGGTGCCTTGGCACTTTGTCTTACTTATGCTATAGCACTTATCACATTGTATTTATAATGATTTGTTTGTGTCAGTCTCTTCCACTAGGCTGTGAGCTCCTCAAGGGCAGGGTATGTTTTGCTCCTCTGTGTATCCCCAGGACCTAGCACAGTGCCTGGCCCTAGTAGGTGCCCAGGAAATGTTTGATGGATGAAAAGTAACCTGATGCTGGGCCCCTCGACATCATAGCTAGGCACTGATGCCACAGCCCTGTAGCATGTTGCTGCCGATTACCTGATGTTGCTATCCTCCAAACCATGGGAAGCCTCCCCACCGTCTCCCTCATAGGACATCATGCTTTCTTCATTTTCCATGTCCATCCTTGTGTTCTCCTGAAGCATGCGGGGTTGTTTGGGTCTTATTCCACCAGATCCCACATCAGAGTCACTTCCACTTTCACTCAGCTGGATAGCTGTAAAAAGAGACAGATTCTGGTTCATCAAGAGTTAAGCTTGACAGATTTAACTTGATCTTTGGCTTGATCTTCCCAAACTAGTAACTCTCACACATCTACACAGGCATCTTGCCTATACTCCTCTCCTCAGATGCCTTTCTTATAACTGCCTAGGGTCAACAGTAGTAGCAAGGTTTGTAGTTTAGAATCTGAATCCAAATAACAATTTCCTTTTCCATCTCATGCCAACCTATCTGTGTTTTTTCTACCATCTACTCCCATACTTTTCCTTGGCCATTGCCATTAATCCACAAAACATTAGTCCCCAAACAGGATTTTTCTTAATTTTCCTTCCCTGTTGCCACATATAACACTTTATCATTCTGTTCTCATCTTTTTTCTTTTTCTTTGGAGACAGAGTCTCACTATGTTGCCTAGGCTGTAGTGCAGTGGTATGATCATGGCTCACTGCAGCCTTAAAGTCCTGCACTCAAGCGACCCTCCTGCCTCGGCCTCCTGAGTAACTGGGACTACAGGCACTCGCCACCACACCTAGCTAATTTTTATTTATGTACTTTTTGTAGAGACAGGGTATCGCTATGTTGCCTAGGCTGGTCTCAAACTCCTGGTCTCAAGTATTCCTCCTACCTTGGCTTCCCAAAGTGCTGGGATTACAGGTATGAGCCACTGTGCCCAGCCTTTAACAAGTATCCAAATCAAAGCTCTTAGACACTGTCTTTTCCACTGTCATATTTTGTACCTCCTGCTAATGAATATGATCATCCTATGCGTGAGTGCTCAGTACTCTCAGGTCTATTAATAGGAATTCAATAAAAGAGGCAGCTTCCAATAAAAGCATATGTGGCCAAGAGCGCCTATCCAGTCCAGTCCTGAGGGTGCTATAGTGAGTTATAAACGAATAGAAGCAATGGTCGAGGCCCACCAGAGAATGGATTGTCTCCTTCTTCATCACTCCCAGCATCTTCCTCATCATCTTCTCCTTCAGACATAAGCAAATCCTCATACAGGACACTGGCTTGAGGCTGTTGTACAGTTCCTTCCTCTTCATCTGCAAGATCACCATCTCCATCTTCACCTTCCTGAATGAGACCAGTTGGGGGTCAAAGTCCTATCAACTGACCACGTAAGAGACCAGAAGCCACCACCAGACACAACCCACCCTCCCCACTCCGCCCATCCCTCCACTTGCTGCCTCACAAGAAGTTAAGTATTTTTGGTGGATAGATTGTTTAGTTGGTCCCAAGGATTAAATTCGGATTGGGGCTCACTAAGGAGACCCCCTGATATCACCTTAGGATTTGGCCTGCCCTGTACTGATGGGGCTCCTATCATATAAGGGTATAACGTAACCATAAGCTTTCTGTAAGCATACTCACTGGGGCTGGAGTCTTAGGTTTCCCATCCTCCTCCTCATCATCATACCCTTCAATATCTACATCAGAGTCTTCCTCGCCCAGCCTACCTCGGCCCTGGCGCATCTGAGTAAGGAACACAAATAGCACATCATTGAGGGACGTGCCTGTAGGAGGAGTTAACCAAGGGCTCTCACCCAGGATGGATGCTCCTCCCTGATATCCCAGCCAACCCCACTGCTAGTGGGGGCTGTTTAGACCGCTCAAGGCATGCGCATTTTCCCCCATTCTTTGGAAATCATAGCCAGAGTAAAAAACCCAAAGAACAGGAAAGGCCCTTAGTCTACTCTTACTGTATCATTACAAAGAGACTCTTTCTTTCTAACCCAAACTTTTCCTATAGCTTGTGTTGAACTCTTTGGGATAGAAAAACCCTGGGTTTTTACACTTTCCAGTGGAACCCTGACTGAGAATAGCTGTAGAATTTCTGGCTTCAAACTGTATCTTCTGATACCTCTAGAAAAGGTCAATTTTTAAAATTTAATTTTATAAATAATTTTAATTTAAATTACAATACACATAAAGTAGGCCAATTATTTTGAACTGTCTGAGTGCAGTTGGCCATTCTAGTCACCTGTCAGGCTACTCTGATGCTTCATACCCTTTTTTCATACTTGTGCCTTCCCTGAAGTTCTGCTGTGCCTGACTCTGCCCATGGGGACAGACAGAAGATAACTCTGGTCACACGACCTGACGCCATCCCAACTTGAAATCCCATTTGTAAGCTTTCATTCCCAGGGCCAAAGGGCCCAGTCATTCTTGACATATGTCACATATCACCATCACCATTCCCCTAGCCCCACCTGCAGGCATAATACCAATCTTATAAAGAGAAAAACAACATCCTACCTGTGTTACTTGCTTTTCTGGAGTGGCAGTGGGAATATCCAAGACAGACATATTGCTCTCATCTTGAAATACAGAGGCATCTCGAGACATACTGAGGGATGTGTTGGTATCATACAAATCAGGAGGCTGTGGCACAAAACATACAACTTAGCTTCTATCTAGGAAAGGGAAAATTAAATACAGATAACTCCCCTTTAAAGCATTTACTGGAGAAAAAGATCATGCAGAGCAATTCAGTTAAAGAGAAACAGTCTGACACAGCTTTACAGACAAGTTTTTGGGACTCTTACAAATGTTGCCTATTCTAGTAGACAGGTGCCTGATGCATGTAACCAGAAGCCTGAAGCAGAAATGCACCAAAGCTATGGGACAGTTTATGCCCTAACAGCCTTTCTGGTCAATAACCTAGTTTTTTCTAAGCCTTGTCTTTTGGTTTTCAGCCCCAAGGCTTAATATCAGTGCTATTTTGATTGCTTGATCTGGAGACATCTAAGAGGAAATGGGATAAAGGAATTTCAATTCCAACAAGAGCATAGAATGCTTTGATAGTTTATGAGCCCATCAGAGGATGCCACGAAGCAAAATGGCATGGTGAAAAATCATAGGCTTTGGAGTAAAATGTCCTGGGTTTGAGTCCTGGCTCCAACACTTGCTAGTGAGTAACAAATTACTTAACATCTCTAAGCCTTGATTAACCCAACTATAAAACATGGATGATAATGTCTACCTCACAGGGTTGTTGTGAGAATTAAGAGATGTGTAAGTTCCTTATCTAATACTCAATAAATTATAGATCCCTTCCCTGTTTTCTTCCCTGGAAAGAACAGGGATTTAGCAAATGGACTATTCAGTGACAGGAGGGCAAGAACGACTAGATAAAGTGCTCACAATATAAAGTGAAAAGAGTAAGACACAAAACCGTATTGATCAATTTCATTTTAAAAGTGTGTATATAGGCCGGGCGCGGTGGCTCAAGCCTGTAATCCCAGCACTCTGGGAGGCCGAGGCGGGCGGATCACGAGGTCAGGAGATCGAGACCATCCTGGCTAACACGGTGAAACCCCGTCTCTACTAAAACATACAAAAAACTAGCCGGGCGAGGTGGCGGGCGCCTGTAGTCCCAGCTACTTGGGAGGCTGAGGCAGGAGAATGGCGTGAACCCAGGAGACGGAGCTTGCAGTGAGCCAGGATCCAGCCACTACACTCCAGCCTGGGCGAGAGTGAGACTCCGTCTCAAAAAAAAAAAAAAAAAAAAATGTGTATATAAACACAAATACATACACCACAGATATGAAAAATAAAAATATTCACACTGGTTGATGTTGCTTCTGAGTGGTGGAAGTGATTACAGGTAACTTATTTCTTGTTTTAATTTTCCAATTTTTTCTAACGAACATGTTATTTTTATCAACAGAAAACCCATATATGTGTTACATTGTGTTTTTTAAAAAAAGAAAAGACTGATTCTGAAGAGGGTTTCGGTGAAATAGAGGCAAAACAAAATTCAAAGCATTACAGAGCAGGTAAATCAGTGTGAAACAGAAGAAGGGAAAAATAAGGGGATGAAATTTCTGCAAAACCCTACAGCACAGTGTAGAAAACTGCAAAGTCAAGTTTAGATAAAGTGTTAAGCTGAACAGATGATGCAATGCAAGTTAGATGGAAATAGTTGAGTGAAAATACATCATTGGGCCGGGTGCATGGCTCACGCCTGTAATCCCAGCACTTTGGGAGGCTGAGGCAGGCCTGAGGTCGGGAGTTCAAGACCAGCCTGACCAACATGAAGAAACCCTGTCTCTACTAAAAATACAAAATTAGCCAGGTATGGTGGCCCATGCCTGTAAAACCAGTTAATCGGGAGGCTGAGGCAGGAGAATTGCTTGAACCCGGGAAGTAGAGGTTGCAGTGAGCCGAGATTGCGCCATTGCACTCCAGCCTGGGCGACAAGAACGAAACTCTGTCTCAAAAAAAAAAAAAAAAAAAAAAAAAGAAAATACATTATTGACCAACACCATTTAGAAGTTGAAAGGTATGATTACTATCATGCTTCTTACAACCAAAATTGTATTAAGGCAGGTTACACTTTTGCAAACACACTCTAGTAACATTTGAGTTTGAGAGTAGTAATGTGTAAGGACAGTCACACAGTCACTCATGTACACACACCTTCCTCAGGTTAAGAGATAATGAGTTGGTTACTATCTTAAACTGAGTGAAGGGAATGATGAAAAGGTGAACTGGAATAATGAAGCAGTACTATCTAATCCTACTCTTCATAGGAAACCCTCTAACTGCACTAAACAACAGCTAATGCTCAAGAGAGAGAATAGTTGACAGGTTTTCCTTAGCCATTTGAAGTAGCCTGGGAGACGTAGCGAAGAAAGGAAGGTGACTTTGGGGTCCAAGGCTTTGACTCACCAAAGGACTAGGCTTAGGCTGTCCTAGAAATGAGCAAGCCATGTGCCATTCAATGGCTAGACTCTCCTGGGGAATGATGGCTAACACCCAGGCTTTAACTCACCAGAAAGTATCTTGTGGAAGCTGTGGGCCTATTAGCAAATAGCGCCTTCCTGGGACATCACTCACCCAAGAACCCTTGACCCAATCTGCCCACACACTCCAAGAGCCTTTCCTTGTTCTGGACCTTGAAGGAGTATCTGAGGGTTCTTTTATACCTGGCCCCTCAGTAACCTAGGTTGTGAGATGAAAGAGAGAGTAAAAGATAGATAGGGATAGTGCATGAACGAGATAGAGAGACAGCAACAATCCAACAGAGGTCACATAAGTTGCATTATCAGTTCAGAGGGAAACCTGGATAGAATGAAAAAAAAATTTTCCTGTGGAAATTGGCAGAATTCTGCATTAAAATACTTGATTAAATTTGAAAGGGTCTCAGAGAACAGATAAAGATGTATCAGGCAAATTAATTCATTTAATGTTTACAACAATCTTGAAAAGATTTCAGAGAAAAGGAAACTAAGTGAGAGAGGTTAACTTTCCAAGATTACAAAGCTAGACAACAGGAGAACTAAGACTCAAACCCAGGCCTGTTTTATGTCAAATCTTATGTACTTTCCGCCCTACCATAGTGCCTCCAATACAGAAACCAAGCACCAGTGATGTTCTGTTAAGTCCTATTCTTCAAATATGCCAACCCTCTAAGAGTACAGTAGAGAGGAAATACACTCTTAGTGTATTTCCTTGTATTTCAAGGATTCAGTTAGACCAGGAAAACTAAAAATTTCTTATTTATCCTTCTCTCTAATTCTTTTGACACAAACATTTAAGAACATTAGTAGTACTACCTTTCTTCATTTACTAGGAGTCAATCCAGGAAAATGAGTGACTTCTGAGCTACACTGAGATACCTCTGAGGGAATGAGTAATCAAGTGTCTGTAAGGCACAGGAACAATATGGCCCATGTCTGTAACTGAGAAGTCTACACTCCAGGGATGTTCTAGAGTCCCAAAATTCATGGACAAGAAAATTCCCGAGACCCAGAGGATGGCTGGTCAGGAATTTGGTATTCCCAAACACTGCCTAAATAACTAAGGCCCCACCCCACTCATTCATCCCACAGCTGCCTCGTCTGGATTCAAGGCCACCAAGACCCATGGCCCTCACTCACCTTAGCCTTTGAGAAGACAAGAAAGCACACGAAAGGCATATGAAGAGGAAGGACAGAGAAGAATGGTATCTCAGTAAACGGATTTGTTAACATGCTCCCAATTTCCCAAACCAATAAGAAAACTATACAAGGAAGTACTTAGTCCTCAGACTCACCTGAGGTGTGTAGGGCCCTGGGGTCATTGGGTCCAGGCTTTCTAATTCTGCTTCCTCCAAAGCTGCTTCTTTAGCTGTACAGATATCCTTCTCAAGTTGAGTCAATGCTCATCATACTGAGAAATAAAGGAAATAAATTCATTCAACATGTATTTTAATTACTGGGGATACAAAAGTATACAAAAGACAAAAATATCTATCTTCATGAAGCTTATGTTCTAGTGGCAGGACACAGATAATAATAAAAATAATCAAGCAGGGAAGGAAATAGGGGATGTGGAGTTGGGGGGCAGGGAATACTACATTTTAAAATAGGATAATCAGGGAAGGCTACTCATTTAAGGGAACAGGATTTAAAAAAGCTAGATCCCAAGGGGACCTCTTTTATTTTTTGAGAAAGAGTCTTGCTGTTGCCCAGGCTGGAATGCAGAGATATGATCATGACTCACTGCAGCCTTGACCTCCCGGGCTCAAATGATTCTCCTACCTCAGATGAGTAGCTGGGACCACATGCGTTTACCACCACACCCCACTAATTTTTAAATATTTTTTGTAGAGATGGGGTCTCCCTATGTTGCCCAGGCTTGGGACCTCCATCTTTACCACCTACCTCAGTCAATGTCTGGTAACAGACATTCACAATCTCCTGGGCAGTCTTAGTATACTGACTCTCAGGTCCTATAAATAAATAAGAAAGTGCCATTATCTTTGCAGACTTGTTCCAGAATTTACATTCTGTCATCAGCAGTGTGTCCCATTATCCTAGACCTAGAAAAATCATTCCTCAGCTTTAACTTGGACTCTTGTTCTACTTTCAGAGGCAGAAAATTTCAAACATATGCAAAACAACACTAACATAATGAACTCCCATGTACTCACTAGCCAGCTTCAATGATTAACACATAGCCAATCTTGTTTCATTTACTTCAATTTTCAGACTCTTCTCAAATTGTTTCGAAGCAAATTCCAGCATCGTAACAATTTTCCTCTAAAAATTTTTCAGTATGTGTTGCAAGGTTTCACCATGTTGGCCAGGCTGCTCTTGAACTCCTGGCCTTAAGTGATCCATTCCCCTCAGCCTCCCAAAGTGCTGGGATTACAGGCATGAGCCACTATGCCCAGTCTAAGGCTGCTTTTAATAAACAATTATTGGTATAATGGTGGATACATGTCATTATACATTTTTCAAAACCCATACAATGTATACCACCACCAAGAATGAACCATGGACTTGCGGGTGATAATGATATGTCAATGTAGGTTCATCAACTAACACAATTAATATAACACTCTGGTGCAGGATGTTGTTTTTGTTCTGAGACAGAGTTTCACTCCGTCACAGTGATATGATCACGGCTCACTGCAGCCTTGAACTCCTGGGTGCAAGCTTGCACCACCACGCCCATTTTTCTTTGTTTGTTTGTAGAGATGGGGGCGTCTCACTATGTTGCACAGGCTGGTCTTGAACTCCTGGCCTCCCAAAGTGCTGGGATTACAGGCGTGAACCACAACACCCAGCGTGGTGCAAGATGTTGATAACTGGGGAGGCTGTATGTGAGGGCAGGGAGTATATGGGAACTCTCTGTAACTTCTGCTCAATTTTGCCATGAACTAAAGTTGCTCTAAAAACAAACCAACTATATCACATCTAAAATAATTAACAGTAATTCTTTAATATTATCAAATAGCCAGCCAAGATTCAAATTTCCCAAATTACTTAATAAACACTCTTTTACATTTATTTCTTTGAATTATAACCCAAAAAAGGTCCATACATTACATCTGGCTGATGTCTCTCCTTAAGACACTTTTACCTATAAGATGATTCTTAACTATATGGGTCCCCATATGGCCTTAGTTACAAGTTGCAAACTGGTGGCTTATAGCTTTGTTTGACTCACATAAAAACTTAGTTCAGTTTGTAAAAATGGATTGAGCTATACACCCAAAATACATAAAAAACACTTTTCTGTATCTAAGTTATATTTCAATAAAAGGCTTTTAGAAAAAAACTTAGTTGATAACATTTAACAGTTGGGAGATTTCACATAAAAACCTAAATTGTCTGGCTTCTTTTAGAAAATTTAAAGATGTGGCCAAGACAGGGTCAGCACTCCTGCAAGGCACCAATGGGCTGGGGCTGAGTAGCAGCTGTTCGTTTTAGATAAAGCATGTGTTCTCCAGGTTATCATAGTCCCTCCCAGGTCTGCTTATCTTATGCCTAGACCCTGAAGGCATTTGAGTTTTCAATCCCTGCCTTAAATGCTTAAAATGGTTCTTTTAATATATTGATCATTCACTAATTTATTCATAAGAAATTTTCTTAATACTTCTTCTGTGCCAGGCATTGGAGATGATAGAAATGAGTGAGATATAGGTCATATCCTCACGAAATTTAGAGTCTAGTACAGTGAGATAGACTGTAAACAAATAGGGCAACACAATGCAATGGAAAAACAGTGGCACAAACAAGGAAGTGGCTGATTCTTCGAGGTAAGAGGGGAAGAGGAATTAAGAAAGCCTTCATAAGAGGTGATCCCTAAATTAAACCTACTGTTTTATCAGGATATAAAGGATAAAAAATATACCACAGGCCAGGCATGGTGGCTCAAGCCTGTAATCTCAGCACTTTGGGAGGCCAAGGTGGGGAGATTACTTGAGGCCAGGAGTTTGAGACCAGCCTGGCCAGCATGGCAAAACCCTGTCTCTACTAATAATACAAAAATTAGCTGGGCGTGGTGGTACATGCCTGTAATCCCAGCTACTCGGGTGACTGAGGCATGAGAATCACTTGAACCCAGGAGGCAGAGGTTGCAGTGAAGCAAGATCATGCCACTGCACTCCAGCCTGGGCGACAGAGTGAGACGGCCTCAAAAAAAAAAAAAAAAAAAAAAAAAAAAAAATATATATATATATATATGTACACACACACACACACACACACCCCACATGGACTTCAAATTATACCACAAAGCTATAGGAACCAAAACGGCATGGTACTGACATAAAACAGACACACAGACCAATGGCACAGAATAGAAAACACAGATGGAAATCCAAACACAGCCAAATAATTTTCAACAAAGGCAACAAGAACACACATTTGGGGAAAGGGCAGTCTCTTTAATAAATGGTGCTGGGGCCGAGCGCAGTGGCTCACGCCTGTAATCCCAGCACTTTGGGAGGCCGAGGCGGGCGGATCACAAGGTCAGGAGATCGAGACCACAGTGAAACCCTGTCTCTACTAAAAATACAAAAAATTAGCCAGGCGCAGTGGCGGGCGCCTGTAGTCCCAGCTACTCGGGAGGCTGAGGCAGGAGAATGGCGTGAACCCGGGAGGCGGAGCTTGCAATGAGCCGAGATCGCGCCACCGCACTCCAGCCTGGGCAACAGAGGGAGACTCCATCTCAAAAAAAAAAAAAAAAAATGGGCCGGACGCGGTGGCTCAAGCCTGTAATCCCAGCACTTTGGGAGGCCGAGACGGGCGGATCATGAGGTCAGGAGATCGAGACCATCCTGGCTAACACGGTGAAACCCCGTCTCTACTAAAAATACAAAAAACTAGCCGGGCGAGGTGGCGGGCGCCTGTAGTCCCAGCTGCTCCGGAGGCTGAGGCAGGAGAATGGCGTAAACCCGGGAGGTGGAGCTTGCAGTGAGCTGAGATCCGGCCACTGCACTCCAGCCCGGGCAACAGAGCGAGACTCCGTCTCAAAAATAAATAAATAAAAATAAATAAATAATAAATAAATGGTGCTGGGAAAACTGGTTATCCACATGTAGAAGAATAAAACTAGATCTCCATCTTTCACCATATATAGAAATCAACTCAAAATGGATTAAAGACAAATGTTAAGACCTAAACTACAAATTACTAGAAGAAATATTGGAGAAATGCTACAGGATACTAATCTGGGGCAAAATTTTTTAAGTAACAACAAAAGCCAAACAGACAAATGGGATCATATGAAGCTAAAAAGCTTCTGCACAGCAATGGAAACAATTAACAAAGTAAAGAGACAACCTACAGAATAGGAGAGGCCGGGCGCGGTGGCTCAAGCCTGTAATCCCAGCACTTTGGGAGGCCGAGACGGCGGATCACGAGGTCAGGAGATCGAGACCATCCTGGCTAACACGGTGAAACCCCGTCTCTACTAAAAATACAAAAAACTAGCCGGGCGAGGTGGCGGGCGCCTGTAGTCCCAGCTGCTCCGGAGGCTGAGGCAGGAGAATGGCGTAAACCCGGGAGGTGGAGCTTGCAGTGAGCTGAGATCCGGCCACTGCACTCCAGCCCGGGCAACAGAGCGAGACTCCGTCTCAAAAATAAATAAATAAAAATAAATAAATAAATAAATAAATGGTGCTGGGAAAACTGGTTATCCACATGTAGAAGAATAAAACTAGATCTCCATCTTTCACCATATATAGAAATCAACTCAAAATGGATTAAAGACAAATGTTAAGACCTAAACTACAAATTACTAGAAGAAATATTGGAGAAATGCTACAGGATACTAATCTGGGGCAAAATTTTTTAAGTAACAACAAAAGCCAAACAGACAAATGGGATCATATGAAGCTAAAAAGCTTCTGCACAGCAATGGAAACAATTAACAAAGTAAAGAGACAACCTACAGAATAGGAGAGGCCGGGCGCGGTGGCTCAAGCCTGTAATCCCAGCACTTTGGGAGGCCGAGACGGGCGGATCACGAGGTCAGGAGATCGAGACCATCCTGGCTAACACGGTGAAACCCCGTCTCTACTAAAATATACAAAAAATTAGCGGGCGAGATGGCGGGCGCCTGTAGTCCCAGCTACTCGGAGGCTGAGGCGAGAGAATGGCGTAAACCCGGGAGGCGGAGCTTGCAGTGAGCTGAGATCCGGCCACGGCACTCCAGCCTGGGCGACAGAGCGAGACTCCGTCTCAAAAAAAAAAAAAAAAAAAAAAAGAATAGGAGAAAACATTCGCAAACTATCCATCAACAAGAGATCAATTAACCAGAATATAAAAGGCACTCAAAAAATCCAACAGCAAAAAACCAATCTGATTAAGAAATAGGCAAGGCCGGGCGTGGTGGCTCAAGCCTGTAATCCCAGCACTTTGGGAGGCCGAGAAGGGCGGATCACGAGGTCAGGAGATCGAGACCATGCTGGCTAACACAGTGAAACCCCATCTCTACTAAAAAATACGAAAAAAAAAAAAACTAGCCTGGCAAGGTGGCGGGCGCCTGTAGTCCTAGCTACTCGGAGGCTGAGGCAGGAGAATGGTGTAAACCCGGGAGGCGGAGCTTGCAGTGAGCTGAGATCTGGCCACTGCACCCCAGCCTGGGTGACAGAGTAAGACTCTGTCTCAAAAAAAACAAAAACAAAAACAAACAAAAAAAGAAATAGGCAAAAGACCTGGATATTTATCCAGAGACATACAAGGTAAGCAGGTATATAAAAAGGTGCTCAACATCAATAATCATTGGGGAAATGCAAATCAAAACCACTGTGAGATTTTTTTTTTTTTTTTTTTTGTGACAGGGTCTCACTCTGTCACCCAGGCTGGAGTACAATGGTGCAGTCACGGCTCACTGCAACCTAGCTGGGACTACAGGCAGGTGCCACCACACCTGGCTAACTTTTGCATTTTTTGTGGAGATGGGTTTCGCCATGTTGCCCAGGCAGGTCTTGAACTCCTGGGCTCAAGCAATCTGCTCACCTCAGCCCCTCAAAGTGCTAGAATTACAGGTGTGAGCCACCACTCCTGGATAGAATGGCTTTAATCAAAAAGACAGAGAATAACAGATGCTGATGAAAATGTGGAGAAAGGGGAACGCTCGCACACTGTTGGTATACTAGTACACAGCCATTATGGAAAACAGTATGGAGGTTACTCGAAATACGAAAAATCGGATTATCACAGGATGATCCAGCAATACCACTGCTAGGTATATATCCAAAAGAAGGGAAATCAGCATAATGAAAAAATATCTGCACCCGCATGTTTACTGCAGCACTATTCACAAGAGCCAAATATGGAATCAACCTAGGTGTCCATCAACAAATACATGGATAAAGAACATGTGCTGGCCAGGCACGGTGGCTCACGCCTATAATCCCAGCACTATGGGAAGCCGAGGCAGGCGGGATCACCTGAGGCCAGGAGTTCGAGACCAGCTTGGCTAACACGGTGAAACCCTATCTCTACTAAAAATACAAAAAAAATTAGCCAGGCGTGGAGGCGAGCGCCTGTAATCCCAGCTACCCGGGAGGCTGAGGCAGAAGAATCGCTTGAACCCGGGAGGCAGAGGTTGCAGTGAGTTGAGACTGTGCCACTGCATTCCAGCCTGGATGACAAGAGCAAGATTCCATTTCAAAAAAAAAAAAAGTGTTATATATACATGATGGAATATTATTCAGCCATAAGAGAGAATGAAATCCAACCAGTATGGTTGGAAACAGAGATCATCATGTTAAGCAAAATAAGCCACGCACAGTGAAACAAATATTACATGTTCTCATTCATATGTGAGAGCTAAAAACGTGGATGTCATGGAAGTAGAGAGTAGAATGGTGGTTACCAGAAGCTGGGAAGGGAAGAGATGTGGGAGATGAGATAGGAGGAATAAATTCTAGTATTCAATAGTACAGTAAGGAAATCATAGTTAACAATAATTTATATTTCAAAATAGCTAGAAGAATTGTAATGTTTCTAATACAAAAAAAAAGATAAATGTTTGAGGTGTTGGATATCCCAATTACCCTGATTTAATCACTATACATCGTATACATGTATCAAAATATCACATGTATTCCATAATATGTACAACTATCATCTGTCAATAAAAAACACAAAAAATAGATACCACATGTGTATGTGAAGCTTTGAAGCTTTCAGGTCATATCTACTATGACTATTATAAGCTATTACATGAATAAAAAAGTCTTGGCCAGGCGCTGTGGCTCACAACTGTAATCTCAGCACTCTGGGAGGCCGAGGTGGGAAGATCACTTGAGGTCAGGAGTTCGAGACCAGCCTGGGCAACTTGATGAAACTCCATCTCTACTAAAAATATAAAACTTAGCTGGGCATGGTGGCACATGCCTGTAGTCCCAGCTACTCGGGAGGATGAAGCATGAGAATCTCTTGAACCCGGGAGGTGGAGGCTGCAGTGAGCCAAGATTGCACTACTGTACTCCAGCCTGGGCAACAGAGCAAGACTCTGCCTCAAAAAAAAAAAAAAAAAAAAGTATCTTCCAGGTAAAACCTCTTACAAGTATAGGTCATTTATTCTTTAAAACATGAAAAATAAAGTTGTATTCTCACAGAAACTGCCTGTGCCAAACACAAACAAGGAAGAAAAGTCAATTGTCAAGATATTTAGAGCCGGGTGTGGTGGCTCATGCCTGTAATCCCAGCACTTTGGGAGGCTGGGCAGGATGATCACTTGAGCTCAGGAGTTCAAGACCAGCCTGGGCAATATGGCGAAACCCCGTCTATACAAATAACACAAAAATTAGCTGGGCATTGTGGTGTGCACCTGTAGTCCCAGCTACTCAGGAGGCTGAGGTGAGAGGATCAGTTGAGCTCAGGAGGTTGAGGCTGTAGTGAGCCATGATCGTGCCACTGCACTCCAGCCTGAGTGACAGAGTGAGACTCTGTCTCAAAAAAAACAAAAAAAGAAAACAGAAATGTTGCTGGAGAAAATAGAAAGGCTGCATACAGGTTACAGGCCTCCTTCACCAAGCCTGTACAACGGTAGTTCCTTACAGTATAGGCTTTTCTACCTATAGGGACCTGCCTCATGGCTAAAACCCCAGCCTATAAATTAGGAATTCAACCTTTATTCTACTTTAGTTTCGAAACTTAAACATGAACCAACCTCTCAATCTCAATTCCCTCACTTTATAATACAAGGAAAAATAGTTTTATACATTTGTGAAGTTTCCCTCTTACTTTAATCCATTTTGAAAATGGGACCTCTTCCCTACCCATTTTCTTTGCAACACATCACTCTAAGAAATATCCACTAATGGTTGGGCGCAGTGGCTCATGCCTGTAATCCCAGCACTTTGGGAGGCCGAGGTGGGCAGATCACCTGAGATCAGGAGTTTGAGCCTAGCCTGACCAACATGGAGAAACCCCATCTCTACTAAAAATACAAAATTAACCAGGCATGGTGGCGCATGCCTGTAATCCCAGCTACTTGGGAGGCTGAGGCAGGAGAATCACTTGAACCCAGGAGGCGGAGGTTGTGGTGAGCTGAGATCGCACCATTGCACTCCAGCCTGGGCAACAAGAGCTCTCAAAACAAAACAAAAAAATAAATAAAAATAAAAATACAAAATTAGCCGGGCGTGGTGGTACATGTCTGCAGTCCCAGCTACTCCGGAGGCTGAGGCAAGAGAATCACTTGAACCCGGGAGGCGGAGGTTGCAGTGAGCCGAGATCGCACCATTGTACTCCAGCCTGGGCAACAAGGGCGAAACTCCGTCTCAAAAAAAAAAAAAAAAAGAAAAGAAAAGAAAAGAAATATGCACTAATACCTCCAGAATATTTTAAAAAACCCACACTTACTTGCAGAGCTGATACACTTATGTGTTTGTGTCAGTTTCAGACAGTCCATGTTCTCAATAGTTACAAGAGCTTCAGCTATTAGACTCTATTACACCATTATATGCAAAGGAGCATTTAAGTCTTTCTAATGAAACATGGTGGTGGAACTGGTAAACCACTGTTAACATAGTGGATAAAAACATCCACTGTGATATTTTCTTATCCCTACCTATACCAGGAGTTCTTATGAGAGAGCGAGCTACGAATCCTTAGAACTATAAACAAAATTCTGTATGTAATACACATCTTTGAGAGCAGAACAGCCTTAGTTTTTCATTGGATTTTCAAAGGGATCCATAACCATCTCCATAAATCTAAAAATACCGTTCTACATTTTGGAACAATCAGGAACTTACTAAAAGTAGGATGATAAGCTATAGCTTTTGTAGCTTAGGAAGAAATGAGGAATCCAAGTAAAGAGACAAAGACAACAGAGCCTCTACAGGAATAGTAAAGGTGCTAAAGCTACTGTGGGGGGGCTGGGAAGAAGGTTAAACAGAACTGAACTCCAATTCCTAGTCCCTACAGGGTTACTACACAGAAAACTAGAATTAAGTTATAAAGAATTTCTAGAATGACAGCAAAATGAATGAAAGATGATCTGTGACTTGTCACTGTACTCAACAGAATAAGCTACCCACTCATGAAAAGGAATGTTTTTTCTGAGTATATTTTGTTTTTTCTCTCTTTCGTTAAATCATGGCTGAAGCAACTCTACATGTCACGTTGGAGAAACGTTATTTATTTATACTTTGCCTCATACCAAATAAGGAGTGGTAGAGTCTACAGAATCACATACAATTCAAATTCTAATGTCCTTAAATAGAGACAATGCCAATGACAACTTTGGAAAGCTGATACTCCACCAAGAAAATTCCTTTTCTGGTTTCTAAGTTAATTTCCTTCTGTATGGTGATGTGAGAAGAAACCCAAGTCACAAGCTTCATGGTTCTAGTAAGAGGGGGAAAGCAAGCATTATTGCTATTTTTTTTTTTTTTTTCTTGACACAGTGTCTCACTCTGTCACCCAGGCTGGAGTACAGTGGCATGATCTCTGCTTGTTGCAACCTCCGTCTCCCGGGTTCAAGTATTTCTCCTGCCTCAGCCTCCCCAAGTAGCTGGGATTACAGGTGTGCACCACCACGTCCATCGAATTTTTGTATTTTTTAACAGAGACAGAGTTTCACCATGTTGGCCAGGCTGGTCTCGAACTCCTGACCTCCAGTCATTTACCCGCCTCGGCCTCCCAAAGTGCTGGGATTACAGGCGTGAGCCACCATGCTCTGTCTATTGCTGCTAACTTTCTGAAAAGATTCAGAGAAAAACACCAGTCAAGTTAGTAAGCATCCCTGGGCCCCAAGGAGAAGAGGGGATTTGTGATCATTCCTAGGCTCACGTTTCCCTTGAGAACTCTTCCACAAATACTAAAAATAATCCCTCCCTAAGAAAATGAGTACTCTGTCAAAACAGCATAAATTATCATCTTGACAGTTGGATGGTGTGAGGATATGCATTTGTTCCAATGTGAACCATTAAAATTAAAAAATAAAAGTTCAGAAGAAGTACAAAGTTTTTTAAAAAAAAATCCGTGCCAGATATAAAAAAGAATCTGCATACTAAATTCCTAAAAAATTAGAATTACTAAATGCAACTATGCATAGTCCAAATCCCAAAGAGATGAGCTCTGACTCTGCAATTCTTAGATTTTTACCTTCAAACTAGATCCAAAACAAGTGAAAATTAAAGAGAAGTGAACCTAATCTTTCACAATATAGCTAGGCTCCTTACCTTATGTAGAATGAGGATCAAATGTAAATTAGGATGTTTAGTTTCCAAGATAAAGAGGTTCAGTCTCTCAATAATCTCACTCAGAATCTAGACTAGAAATTCAAGAAGGTAGAAACCATCCAGAAGGAACTGGGGTAATAAATCTCACTGGCCAAGGGTCTATTTGATGAAAAGCCCAAAGACCCTGAAAATGTGTTTTTCCCCAAAAATGAAACACCATTCCATTTAGCAACTTCAAAATATATAGATAAACAGATAGCTTTGGCTAAAAACATATCCTCGTATCTCTACAACTAGAAAAATAAACACCTCAAAACACTTTTCCTATAGAGTAAAATTTATAATACTTCACACCAAATCTAATACTGGCTACTAATGGGATGGTAGGAAGGCAAGAACAAGATTTTTCCTTTTCACTTTATACAATTCTATGCTGTTTCATTTATTCAATGAACATGTATGTAATTTTTATAAAATTTTAAATTATATACTTTAATTTTACAAGAATAATTTTTAAAGTATTGATTATTCCCAGCGTTGAAGAGGTTGTAGGGAAACAGGTATTTTCCTTCACTGTTATTTTGACTATAAAGATACAGCCTTTTGGAACACAATTTCAAAATATCAAGATTTCCTACAGAAATTTTATACAAGCACACATCAATAAAATACAAAAATAGTGAACAACTAGGCCGGGCACAGTGGCTCACACCTGTAATCCCAGCACTTTGGGAGGCTGAGGCAGGTGGATCACCTGAGGTCAGGAGTTCAGGACCAGCCTGGGCAACATGGGAAAACCCCATCTCTACTAAAAATACAAACATTAGCCAGACATGGTGGTGCACACCTGTAATCCCAGTTACTCGGGAGGCTGAGGCACAAGAATTGCTTCAATCTGGGAGGCAGAGGTCATAGTGAGCCGAGATCACGCCACTGCACTCCAACCTGGGTGACAGAGACTCAGTCTCAAAAAAAAAAAAAGTGAACAACAGTCTGCAAGCCAGCATTATGGAGATACTTTAAATGTCTATCAATATAAAATAAATTATGATACATCCATCCATGCTAAGAAATAAGTTTAAAAGAATGTAGAAATCTATATGTACTAACATGAAAACAGAATCAGTAAAGATGTCAATTCTCCTCAAATTGATCTATGGGTTTTAACACAATTCTTACCCAAATCCCAGTAAGATGCTTTTGTAGATATAGACAAGCCCCTTCTAAATTTAGTGAAATGGCAAAAGAACTAGAATATAAAACAGTTTTGAAAAAGAGAGGAATCACTCTACCTGATAATAAGACTTCTAGAAATAAACCAACACACTCAATTGATTTTTGATAAAGGTGTACATACAGGGCAACTCAATGGAGGAAGGACAGTTTTTTCAATAAATGATGAAAAATTGGACATCCATAGGCAAAAAAAAGTACTTCAACCTAAATTTCAAACTGTACACAAAAAGTAATTAAAAATGGATCACGGACTTAAGTGTAAAAGGCTACAACTGTAAAATTTTAGGAAAAAACATAAGAGAAAACCTTTGTGATCTGAGCTGGGCAAAGACTTTTTTTTTTTTGAGACGAATCTCACTCTGTCGTCCAGGCTGGAGTGCAGTGGTGTGATCTCAACTAACTGCAACCTCCACCTCCCAGGTTCAACCAGTTCTCGTGCCTCAGCCTCCTGAGTAGCTAGGATTATAGGTGTGCACCACCACATACCACACGCAGCTAATTATTATTATTATTTTTCTTTGTATTTTTAGTAGAGATGGGTTACATCATGTTGACCAGGCTAATCTCAAACTCCTGACCTCAAGCAACCCACCGTCTCGGCCTCCCAATGTGCTTGGATTATAGGTGTGAGCCACTGCGCCTGGCCGACTTCTTAAGAGATACAAACACTGGGCTGGGCGCGGTGGCTCAAGCCTGTAATCCCAGCACATTGGGAGGCCGAGGCAGGAGGATCACGAGGTCAGGAGATCGAGCTATCCTGGCTACGATGAAACCCCATCTCTACTAAAAATACAAAAAAAAATTAGCCGGGCATGGTGGCGGACAACTGTAGTCCCAGCTACTCAGAAGGCTGAGGCAGGAGAATGGCATGAACCCAGGAGGCGGAGCTGGCAGTGAGCTGAAATGGCACCACTACACTCCAGCCTGGGTGACAGAGCAGAGACTCCTTGTCTCAAAAAAAAAAAAAAAAAAAAAAGAGAGAGAGAGAGAGAGAGAGATAAAAACACTGGCCACGCCTGCGGACTCACACCTGTAATCCCAGCACTTCACCTTGACCTCCTGGGTCAGCCCTGACCATAGCCTTGACCTCCTGGACTCAAGCAATCCTTCCATCTCAGCCTCCCGAGTAGCTGGGACTATGGGCATGTACCACCAAACATAAATTTTTAAAATTTTTGTAGAGATGGGGTCTCACTATATTGTGTAGGCTGTTCTGGAACTCCTGGGTTCAGGTAGTCTTCCTACCTTGGCCTCCCAAAGCACTGGGATTACAGGTGTGAGTCACTGTGCCTAGCCTGAAAGATACTATTAAGGGACTGAAAAAGTAAGGCATAGACTGGGGAGAAAATCTCTGCAAATGGTATATGTAATAAATGTCTCATACCTAGAATATATAAAGAACCCTCAAAACTCATTAAGAAAACAGGCCGAGTGAGGTGACTCACGACCCTAGTCCTAACACCTTGGGAGGCTGAGGAAGGCCGATCACTTGAGGTCAGGAGTTCCAGACCAGTCTGGCCAACATGGCAAAACCCCGTCTCTACTAAAACTACAAAAATTAGCCAGGCATGGTAGCAGGTGCCTGTAATCTCGGTTACTCGGGAGGCTGAGGCAGGAAAATCACTCAAACCTGGGAGGCGAAGGTTGCAGTGAGCCGAGATTGCGCCACTGTACTCCAGCCTGGGTGACAGTGTGAGACTCCGTCTCAAAAAGAAAACACAGGCCAGGCACAGTGGGTCATGCCTGTAATCCCAACGCTTTGGGAGGCTGAGGCAGGCAGATCACTTGAGGTCAGGCATTCAAAACCAGCCTGGCCAACACAGTGAAATTCCGTCTCTACTAAAAATACAAAAAAATGAGCCGGGCATTGGGGCGGACGCCTGTAATCCCAGACTCTCAGGAGGCCAAGGCAGGAAAATCGCTTGAATCTGGGAGGCAGACACTGCAGTGAGCCAAGATTGCGCCACTGCACTCCAGCCTGGGTGACAGTGTGAGACTCTGTCTCAAAAAAAGAAAAAAAAAAAAAAGAAAACAACACAATTAAAACTGGGCCAAAGTCAGGGCAATCAGGCAAGAGAAAGAAATAAAGGGTATTCAATTAGGAAAAGAGAAAGTCAAATTGTCCCTGTTTGCAGATGACATGATTGTATACTTAGAAAACCCCATCGTCTCAGCCCAAAATCTCCTTAAGCTGATAAGCAACTTCAGCAAAGTCTCAGGATACAAAATCAATGTGCAAAAATCACAAGCATTCTTATACACCAATAACAGACCAACAGAGAGCCAAATCATGAGTGAACTCCCATTCACAACTGCCACAAAGAGAATAAAACACCTAGGAATCCAACTTACAAGGGATGTGAAGGACCTCTTCAAGGAGAACTACAAACCACTGCTCAACGAAATAAAAGAGGACACAAACAAAAGGAAGAACATTCCATGCTCATGGATAGGAAGAATCAATATCATGAAAATGGCCATACTGCCCAAGGTAATTTACAGATTCAATGCCATCCCCATCAAGCTACTAATGACTTTCTTCACGGAACTGGAAAAAACTACTTTAAAGTTCATATGGAACCAAAAAAGTGCCCACATTGCCAAGACAATCCTAAGCAAAAAGAACAAAGCTGGAGGCATCACGCTACCTGACTTCAAACTATACTACAAGGCTACAGTAATCAAAACAGCATGGTACTGGTACCAAAACAGAGATATAGACCGATGGAATAGAACAGAGGCCTCAGAAATAACTCCACACATCTACAACCATCTGATCTTTGACAAACCTGACAAAAACAAGAAATGGGGAAAGGATTCCCTATTTAATAAATGGTGCTGGGAAAACTGGCTAGCCATATGTAGAAAGCTGAAACTGGATCCCTTCTTTACACCTTGTACAAAAATTAATTCAAGATGGATTAAAGACTTAAATGTTAGACCTAAAACCATAAAAACCCTAGAAGAAAACCTAGGCAATACAATTCAGGACATAAGCATGGGCAAGGACTGCATGACTAAAACACCAAAAGCAATGGCAACAAAAGCCAAAATTGACAAATGGGATCTAATTAAACTAAAGAGCTTCTGCACAGCAAAAGAAACTACCATCAGAGTGAACAGGCAACCTACAGAATGGGAGAAAATTTTAACAATCTACCCATCTGACAAAGGGCTAATATCCAGAATGTACAAAGAACTTAAATTTACAAGAAAAAAATCAAATAATCCCATCAAAAAGTGGGCAAAGGATATAAACAGATACTCCTCAAAAGAAGACATTTATGCAGCCAACAGACACATGAAAAAAATACTCATCATCACTGGCCATCAGAGAAATGCAAATCAAAACCACAATGAGATACCATCTCACACCAGTCAGAATGGCGATCATTAAAAAGTCAGGAAACAACAGATGCTGGAGAGGATGCGGAGAAATAGGAACACTTTTACACTGTTGGTGGGACTGTAAGCCAGTTCAACTGCTATGGAAGACAGTGTGGCGATTCCTCAAAGATCTAGAACTAGAAATACCATCTAACCCAGCCATCCCATTACTGGGTATATACTCAAAGGATTATAGATCATGCTACTATAAAGACACATGCACACATATGTTTATTGCGGCACTATTCACAATAGCATACTTGGAACCAACTCAAATGTCCATCAATGATAGACTTGATTAAGAAAATGTGGCACATATACACCATGGAATCCTATGCAGACATAAAAAAGGATGAGTTCATGTCCCTTGCAGGGACATGGATGAAGCTGGAAACCATCATTCTTAGCAAACTATCACAAGGACAGAAAACCAAACACCACATGTTCTCACTCATAGGTGGGAATTAATCAATAAGAACACTTGGACACAGAGTGGAGAACATCACATACCAGGGCCTGTCATGGGGTGGGGGGTTGGGGGAGGGATAGCATTAGGAGAAATACCTAATGTAAATGACGAGTTAATGGGTGCAGCAAACCAAAATGGCACATGTATACATATGTAACAAACCTGCACTTTGTGCACATGTACCCTAGGAAAAAAAAACACAGAATTATAGCTAGATAGAAATAAGTTCTAGTGTTCTATAGCACCATAGAATGACTATAGTTAATAATAAAACAATATATAGTTTCAAATAGCTAGAAGGATATTGTACATTCTCAACACAAAGAAATGATAAACATTTGAGATGATGGATGTGCTAATCACCCTGCTCTGATAACTATAAATTATATGTATGGAAATATGTGCCCTCAAGAATATGCACAATCGCTGTCAATTTAAAAAATTTTAAGGCCGGGTGCGGTGGCTCAAGCCTGTAATCCCAGCACTTTGGGAGGCCGAGACGGGCGGATCACGAGGTCAGGAGATCGAGACCATCCTGGCTAACACGGTGAAACCCCGTCTCTACTAAAAAATACAATAAACTAGCCAGGCGAAGTGGTGGGCGCCTGTACTCCCAGCTACTCGGGAGGCTGAAGCAGGAGAATGGCGTAAACCCATGAGGCGGAGCTTGCAGTGAGCTGAGATCCGGCCACTGTACTCCAGCCCGGGCGACAGAGCGAGACTCCATCTCAAAAAAAAAAAAAGCGGAGCAAGATGGCCGAATAGGAACAGCTCCAGTCTCCAACTCCCAGCGCGAGCGACACAGAAGACCTGTGATTTCTGCATTTTCAACTGAGGTACTGGGGTCATCTCACTAGGGAGTGCCGGACAATCGGTGCTGGTCAGCTGCTGCAGCCTGACCAGCGAGAGCTGAAGCAGGGCGAGGCATCGCCTCACCTGGAAGCGCAAGGGGGAAGGGAATCCATTTTCCTAGCCAGGGGAACTGAGACACACAACACCTGGAAAATCGGGTAACTCCCACCCCAATACTGCGCTTTAAGGAAACAGGCACACCAGGAGAATATATCCCACACCTGGCCGGGAGGGTCCCAAGCCCACGGAGCCTCCCTCACTGCTAACACAGCAGTCTGCCGCCATCTATCCACAGGCAGCAGCGAGGCTGGGGGAGGGGCGCCCGCCATGCTGAGGCTTAAGTAGGTAAACAAAGCCGCTGGGAAGCTCAAATTGGGTGGAGCTCACAGCAGCTCAAGGAAGCCTGCCTGTCTCTGTAGACTCCACCTCTGAGGACAGCGGACAGCTGAAGTCCAATAGGGGAAGCAGGAGGGGGCCGGTGCAGACGCGAACAACTCTGTCTGACAGCTTTGGGGAGAGCCATGGATCTCCCAACGCGGAGGTTGAGATCTGAGAACGGACAGACTGCCTGCTCAGGTGGGTCCCTGACCCTGAGTAGCCTAGTGGGAGACATCCCTGACTAGGGACAGTCTGACACCCCACACCTCACAGGGTGGAGTCACCCCTGAGAGGAAACTTCCAGGGGAAGAATCAGACAGGTACACTCGCTGTTCAGCAATATTCTATCTTCGGCAACCTCTGCTGCTGATACCCAGGCAAACAGGGTCTGGAGTGGACCTCAAGCAATCTCCAACAGACCAACAGACAGTCCTTCTGACTGTCAGACGGAAAACTATCAAACAGGAAGGACACCTATACCAAAACCCCTCAGTACGTCACCATCATCAAAGACCAGAGACAGATAAAACCACAAAGATGGGGAAGAAGCAGGGCAGAAAAGCTGGAAATTCAAAAAATAAGAGCGCATCTCCCCCTGCAAAGGAGCGCAGCCCATCGCCAGCAACGGATCAAAGCTGGTCAGAGAATGACTTTGACGAGATGAGAGAAGAAGGCTTCAGTCCATCAAACTTCTCAGAGCTACAGGAGGAATTACGTAGCCAGCGCAAAGAAACTAAAAATCTTGAAAAAAGAGTGGAAGAATTGACAGCTAGACTAATTAATGCAGAGAAGATCATAAACGAAATGACAGAGATGAAAACCATGACACGAGAAATACGTGACAAATGCACAAGCTTCAGTAACCGACTCGATCAACTGGAAGAAAGAGTATCAGCGATTGAGGATCAAATGAATGAAATGAGTGAGAGAGAAACCAAAAGAAAAAAGAAGAAAAAGAAATGAACAAAGCCTGCAAGAAGTATGGGATTATGTAAAAAGACCAAATCTACTTCTGATTGGGGTGCCTGAAAGTGGGGGGAAAATGGAACCAAGTTGGAAAACACTCTTCAGGTATCATCCAGGAGAACTTCCCCAACCTAGTAGGGCAGGCCAACATTCAAATTCAGGAAATACAGAGAACGCCACAAAGATACTCCTCCAGAAGAGCAACTCCAAGACACATAATTGCCAGATTCACCAAAGTTGAAATGAAGGAAAAAATCTTAAGGGCAGCCAGAGAGAAAGGTCGGGGTACCCACAAGGGAAGCCCATCAGAATAACAGCAGATCTCTCGGCAGAAACTCTACAAGCCAGAAGAGAGTGGGGGCCAATATTCAACGTTCTTAAAGAAAGAATTTTCAACCCAGAATTCATATCCAGCCAAACTAAGTTTCATCAGTGAAGGAGAAATAAAATCCTTTACAGATAAGCAAATGCTTAGAGATTTTGTCACCACCAGGCCTGCCTTACAAGAGACCCTGAAGAAGCCCTAAACATGGAAAGGAACAACCGGTACCAGCCATTGCAAAAACATGCCAAAATGTAAAGACCATCGAGGCTAGGAAGAAACTGCATCAACTAACGAGCAAAATAACCAGTTAATATCATAATGACACGATCAAGTTCACACATAACAATATTAACCTTAAATGTAAATGGACTAAATGCTCCAATTAAAAGACACAGGCTGGCAAACTGGATAAAGAGTCAAGACCCATCAGTCTGCTGTATTCAGGAGACCCATCTCACATGCAGAGACATACATAGGCTCAAAATAAAGGGATGGAGGAAGATCTACAAGCAAATGGAGAACAAAAAAAAGCAGGGGTTGCAATCCTAGTCTCTGATAAAACAGACTTTAAACCATCAAAGATCAAAAGAGACAAAGAAGGCCATTACATAATGGTAAAGGGATCAATTCAACAGGAAGAGCTAACTCTCCTAATATATATGCACCCAATACAGGAGCACCCAGATCATAAAGCAAGTCCTTAGAGACTTACAAAGAGACTTAGACTCCCATACAATAATAATGGGAGACTTCAACACTCCACTGTCAACATTAGACAGATCAATGAGACAGAAAGTTAACAAGGATATCCAGGAATTGAACTCATCTCTGCACCAAGCGGACCTAATAGACATCTATAGAACTCTCCACCCAAATCAACAGAATATACATTCTTCTCAGCACCACATTGCACTTATTCAAAAATTGACCACATACTTGGAAGTAAAGCACTCCTCAGCAAATGTCAAAGAACAGAAATTATAACAAACTGTCTCTCAGACCACAGTGCAATCAAACTAGAACTCAGGACTAAGAAACTCAATCAAAACCGCTCAACTACATGGAAACTGAACACCTGCTCCTGAATGACTACTGGGTACATAACGAAATGAAAGCAGAAATAAAGATGCTCTTTGAAACCAATGAGAACAAAGATACAACATACCAGAATCTCTGGGACACATTTAAAGCAGTGTGTAGAGGGAAATTTATAGCACTAATGCCCACAAGAGAAAGCAGGAAAGATCTAAAATTGATACTCTAACATCACAATTAAAAGAACTAGAGAGGCAAGAGCAAACACATTCAAAAGCAAGCAGAAGGCAAGAAATAACTAAGATCAGAGCAGAACTGAAGGAGATAGAGACACAAAAAACCCTCCAAAAAAAATCAATGAATCCAGGAGTTGGTTTTTTGAAAAGATCAACAAAATTGACAGACCGCTAGCAAGACTAATAAAGAAGAAAAGAGAGAGGAATCAAATAGACGCAATAAAAAATGATAAAGGGGATATCACCACTGACCCCACAGAAATACAAACAACCATCAGAGAATACTATAAATGCCTCTACGCAAATCAACTAGAAAATCTAGAAGAAATGGATAATTTCCTGGACACTTACACTCCCAAGACTAAACAGGAAGAAGTTGAATCCCTGAATAGACCAATAGCAGGCTCTGAAATCGAGGCAACAATTAATAGCCTACCCACCAAAAAAAGTCCAGGACCAGATGGATTCACAGCTGAATTCTACCAGAGGTACAAGGAGGAGCTGGTACCATTCCTTCTGAAACTATTCCAATCAATAGGAAAAGAGGGAATCCCCTAACTCATTTGATGAGGCCAACATCATCCTGATACCAAAGCCTGGCAGAGACACAACAATAAAAGAGAATTTTAGACCAATATCCCTGATGAACATGCTGCAAAATTCTCAATAAAATACTGGCAAACCAGATTCAGCAGCACATCAAAAAGCTTATCCACCATGATCAAGTGGGCTTCATCCCTGGGATGCAAGGCTGGTTCAACATTCGCAGATCAATAAACGTAATCCAGCATATAAACAGAACCAAAGACAAGAACCACATGATTATCTCAATAGACGCAGAAAAGGCTTTTGACAAAATTCAACAGCCCTTCATGCTAAAAACGCTCAATAAATTCGGTATTGATGGAACGTACCTCAAAATAATAAGAGCTATTTATGACAAACCCACAGCTAATATCATACTGAATGGGCAAAAACTGGAAAAATTCCCTTTGAAAACTGGCACAAGACAGGGATGCCCTCTCTCACCACTCCTATTCAACATAGTGTTGGAAGTTCTGGCTAGGGCAATCAGGCAAGAGAAAGAAATCAAGGGTATCCAGTTAGGAAAAGAAGAAGTCAAATTGTCCCTGTTTGCAGATGACATGATGGTATATTTAGAAAACCCCATCGTCTCAGCCCAAAATCTCCTTAAGCTGATAAGCAACTTCAGCAAAGTCTCAGGATACAAAATTGATGTGCAAAAATCACAAGCATTCTTATACACCGTAACAGACAAGCAGAGAGCCAAATCAGGAATGAACTTCCATTCACAATTGCTTCAAAGAGAATAAAATACCTAGGAATCCAGCTTACAAGGGATGTAAAGGACCTCTTCAAGGAGAACTACAAACCACTGCTCAGTGAAATCAAAGAGGACACAAACAAATGGAAGAACATACCATGCTCATGGATAGCAAGAATCAATATCGTGAAAATGGCCATACTGCCCAAGGTTATTTATAGATTCAATGCCATCCCCATCAAGCTACCAATGACTTTCTTCACAGAATTGGAAAAAAACTGCTTTAAAGTTCATATGGAACCAAAAAAGAGCCCGCATTGCCAAGACAATCCTAGTCAAAAGGACAAAGCTGGAGGCGTCACGCTACCTGACTTCAAACTATACTACAAGGCTATAGTAACCAAAACAGCATGGTACTGGTACCAAAACAGAGATATAGACCAATGGAAGAGAACAGAGTCCTCAGAAATAATACCACACATCTACAGCCATCTGATCTTTGACAAACCTGAGAGAAACAAGAAAGGGGAAAGGATTCCGTATTTAATAAATGGTGCTGGGAAAATTGGCTAGCCATAAGTAGAAAGCTGAAACTGGAGCCTTTCCTTACCCCTTATACGAAGATTACTTCAAGATGGATTAGAGACTTAAATGTTAGACCTAATACCATAAAAACCCTAGAAGAAAATCTAGGTAGTACCATTCAGGACATAGGCATGGGCAAGGACTTCATGTCTAAAACACCAAAAGCAACGGCAGCAAAAGCCAAAATGGACAAATGGGATCTCATTAAACTAAGAGCTTTTGCACAGCAAAATAAACTACCATCAGAGTGAACAGGCAACCTACAGAATGGGAGAAAATTTTTGCAACCTACTCATCTGACAAAGGGCTAATATCAGAATCTACAAAGAACTCAAACAAATATACAAGAAAAAAAACAAACAACCCCATCAAAAAGTGGGAAGGATATGAACAGACATTTCAAAAGAAGACATTCATACAGCCAACAGACACATGAAAAAATGCTCATCATCACTCGCCATCAGAGAAATGCAAATCAAAACCACAATGAGATACCATCTCACACAGTTAGAATGGCAATCATTAAGAAGTCAGGAAACAACAGGTGTTGGAGAGGATGTGGAGAAATAGGAACACTTTTACACTGTTGGTGGGATTGTAAACTAGTTCAACCATTATGGAAAACAGTATGGCAATTCCTCAAGGATCTAGAACTAGATGTACCATATGACCCAGCCATCCCACTGGGTATATACCCAAAGGATTATAATTATTCTACTACAAAGACACATGCACACGTATGTTTATTGCGGCACTATTCACAATAGCAAAGACTTGGAATCAACCCAAATGTCCATCTGTGACAGACGGATTAAGAAAATGTGGCACATATACACCATGGAATACTATGCAGCCATCAAAAAGGATGAGTTTGCGTCCTTTGTAGGGACACGGATGCAGCTGGAAACATCATTCTTAGCAAACTATCACAAGAACAGAAAACCAAACACCACATGTTCTCACTCATAGGTGGGAACTGAACAATGAGATCACTTGGACTCGGGAAGGGGAACATCACACTGGGGCCTATCATGGGGAGGGGGGAGGAGGGAGGGATTGCACTGGGGAGTTATACATGATATAAAGATGAATTGATGGGTGCTGACGAGTTGATGGGTGCAGCACACCAACATGGCATAAGTATACATATGTAACAAACCTACACGTTATGCACATGTACCCTAGAACTAAAGTATAATAAAAAAAATAATAAATAAATAGAAAAAAAAATTTTTTAAACTGTATATTGAATCCTTAAGATGCTAAATTTACTTATATAACAAAAATTTCTTATGCTAATGTTTTTCAAAAATCATAGCTTTTATGACTTTATTAAATATATCTAAAATAATAACTGTATGGTTTTTGTAGTCTAATAAAATTTGCACCGAATTCCAAAAAAAACAAAAAAATAAAATCACAATAGAAGAACAGCTAAAATTTTTAAAAGTGTTAATAGTGAATGCTGCAGAGAAACTGGATCACGTACATTGCTGGTGGGAATGTAAAATGGTACAGCCACTCTGAAAGTATGGCACAATCTTTTTGTAGTTCATAAGCTTATGATGACATAAGCGTGATGACACTGGGTTTTCACGCTCATGTGTGAGATGTGCCTCCCTCAAGCCTTATTACAATGCCAGTACATTTTTTTTCCACATCTGATGTGGAAAAAAAAAATGAAATAGTGCGGTTTCTTGTAAAACTAAACATATGCCATTCTATTCTTGGGCATTTATCCCAGAGAAATGAAAAATTAAACTCATCCAAAACCCTGTCTATGATTGCTCACTGCAGCTTTACTCATAATGGCAAAATAGTGAAAATCTGAATGTCCTTCAATGATAAATGTTTGAACAAACTCTGGTACAACCACACAATGGGACACTCAACATTTAAAAATGAACTACTGATACAACAATTTAGATGGACTTCAAGGAATTATGCTTTGTGAAAAAAGTCAATCTCAAATTGTTACATACATATTAACTATTCCATTTATAAACATGCTCAAATGTCAAAACTATAGAGATGGAGAACAGATAAGTGGAACAGGAACAGTTGTGGGTGTGGTGGTGGGCGTGTGTGTGTGGGGGGGTGCAGATACAAAGAACAGGGAGTTCCTTTATGGTAACAGTTCTAAGTCTTGATTGTGGTGGTGGTTACAGGACATATATACGGCATGAAATTGCACACACATATGCACAAATCGATTTTTTAAATGGCGAAAACTAAGTTTTGTAATTTATTTAACAGTAATGTACCAATATAAATTTCCTGGTTTTGATATTGAAGTACAGCTATATAAGATATTGCCATTGAAGGAAGCTGAGTGAGAAGCCCACAGGACTCTGTACTATTTCTTGCAACTTCTGAATCTATAATTACCTCAAATAAAAAGGATCAGAATATATTCATGAGCAAAAAAGAGCAAATTACAGAATAAAACAAAAACTTGAAAAACCTACATGTATTTTTCTTTTTGACTGCTCCTGCCGAGCAGGGCTACCCTATAGGCAGTGTGCTGAGAGTGGCGTAATAAGTAAACACGTTTTGTGTAAGTAGAGAAAAGTACCTAAGACTATATATCAAGCTGTTATCTCTGGGGAAATGAAAATATGGGAGACAGGAGTGGGAGGGCAGGCAGAAGCTTTAACTTTTAATTTTATATATTTCTAGATTATTTGATCTTTTTATAAGAGGTTTTGTTTTTTTGTTTTTTAAAAGGTCTACCTGACAGGAATGTAGATGTTAGGTTAGAAGGAGATAAATATAAAGGCTGGGACATTCACCAGGTGACTAGGCAAAATATAATGCAAACTTTAGTGACATACTGGATGTTGGAACTTATTCAAAGTAAAGAATCAAAAACAAGAGGTTCCTAGATGTAGCTACTGGGTAATGTTAATGCCCCATTAAACCCAGATTGGAAATTGTAAATGAGTGATTCAAGTAAAGAAGGAGAGAGGGAGAAAGTTGGAATAAAGAAGGATAGGAGGAAACAATAATACACTCAGCTTGAGGTATGTTTTAAGTTCCACTGAAACATCCCAAGAGGAAATGTTTGGCAAGTGGCTTTGTCTACAATAGAGTCATCAGGAAAGAGGCGATAACTGAAGTTACAGGAGTGGGCAGAACATTCAGCAAAGGAGATTAAAAAGGAATAGTTTAAGAGGTGGGAGGAAAATAAGGGCTGACTTTTTTATTTTTGGAGTCTCGCTCTGTCACCCAGGCTGGAGTGCAGTGTCATGATCTTGGCTCACTGCAACCTCTGCCTCCCAGGTTCAAGTGATTCTCCTGACTCAGCCTCCCGAGAATGCTGAGTGCATTCTTATGCTGTGTGCCACCACGCTGGCTAATTTTTTTGTATTTTTAGTGAAGACGGGTTTCACCATGTTGGCCAGGCTGGTCTCAAACCCCTGACCTCACGTGATCCACCTGCCTCGGCCTCCCCTCGCCAGAGCTAAAAATTGTCATGGAAGCCAATCACAATACAGTTGTGAGGAAAGAATGGTCAATTATGTCAAATACTAGGGTGAGGTCAAGATAAGCACAGAAAAGTGCCCACTATATCTGACAATTATGTGGTCCTGTTTACTTGGTAGACTGGACAGGGTGGAAGCCAGCTTAAAGCTAAGTGAGGCATTACTGGCAGACAAAGAAAATAGTGAGAGATGTTACATATTCATAAAAGAAGTCTGGCTGTCATAAAAAAGAATGAAAGTCTGATACATGCTACAACATGGATGAACCTTGAAAATACGGTAAGTAAAACAAACCAGACACAAAAGGAAGAACATTGTATATAATGTATGATTTACTTATATGACATACCTAGAATAGGCAATTGCATAGAGAGAGAAACTAGAATAGAGATTACCAGGAGCTAGGAAGAAGGGGAGTTACCATGTAAGAGGTACAGAGTTTCTGTTTGGAATAATAAAAAGTTCTGTAAATACATAGTGTAATGGTTGCACTACATATGACTGAACTTAATGCCACTGATTTGTACACTTAAAAATGTTAAATGACGGCTGGGCACGGTGCTCATGCCTGTAATCCCCGCACTTTGGGAGGCTGAGGCAGGTGGATCACCTGAGGTCACGAATGGGAGATCAACCTCGCTCAACATGGTGAACCCTGTCTCTACTAAAAATACAAAATTACCCGGGCGTGGTGGTGCACACCTGTAATCCCAGCTACTCTGGAGGCTGAGGCAGGAGGAACGCTTGAACCCAGGAAGCAGAGGTTGCAGTGAGCCAAGATCGTGCCACTGCACTCCAGCCTAGGAAACAGAATGAGACTCAGTCTCAAAAAATAAAAATAGTTAAAATGACAAAATTTTATATTATGTATATTTTACCATAATAAAAAAGTCTGTATGGAAAGAGAAAGAGACAAGATGGCAGCAAGAGACTCAAGCAGGATTTGGGGAAGTTTTTCTTCTCTTCAATGACGTGAAGGACTTAACCTTCATATGGAAATATTTCTTTTTTTTTTTTTTGGAGACAGAGTCTCACTCTGTCGCCCAGGCTGGAGTGCAGTGGCATGATCTCAGCTCCAGGCCCAGCTAATTTTTGTATTTTTAGTAGAGATGGGGTTTCACCATGTTGGCCAGGCTGGTCTTTAACTCCTGGCCTCAAGTGATCCGCCTGCCTCGGCCTCCCAAAGTGCTGGGATTACTGTTGTGAGCCACCAAGCCTGTCAGAGATAATTATATCTTGGGTCCCAATCACTGATGGAAAAAAAAGACCCTTATTATTTATTAGTGGCCAAACTTACAGAGTAGTACCCTCATAGCACAGACTTAGAAACTAGTATTATGGAAACGCTTTAAGTATTATATTTAACCTATGAACAATACTGAATCAATTATTCATATTCTTCAAACTGAAACCTTTAGACTTAATAACCAGTTAGGAAAAAAAGAGCACAAGCACAATGGCAGCAAAGCTTTTAAATTTTATATCGAATATTGACAATGAAAAATAAACAAAATTAAAACTTTTAAATTACCTAGGAATAAACTCAACAATGAGAAATTCAAAAGCACAAAAACTATAAATGTATAGGAATAAATTAAAAGATGCCTAGAAACTATATAAGAAAACTAAAGCCATTATTGGGGGACATAAAGAAAATGTGAGTAAATGAAGAAATACAAGCTCCCAGGTGGAAAAATGGAGAATTATAAGATACACAGTTCTCCAAATTAATCCATAAATTAAATAAGGTCTCAATCATGTTTATTAATTCGACAACAACACAGAATCTAACAAAACGACCTTAGAGTTTACTTAGGATAATCAAGCAAGCACAGTCAAGGAATTTAAAATTATAAAGCCTTTGTGATAAAACAATTATATTATCTGGTGATAATAGCACCAGACTAGACAAACAGATCAATGAAGCAGAATAGAAAGCTCTCAAATAGGTTCGAGAATATATAAGAGCCGGGCGAGGTGGCTCACACCTGTAATCGCAGCACTTTGGGAGGCCGAGGCAGGCGGATCATGAGGTCGGGAGATTGAGACCATCCTGGCTAACACAGTGAAACCCTGTCTCTACTAAAAACACAAAAAAATTAGCCGGGCATGGTGGCGGGCGCCTGTAGTCCCAGCTACTCTGGAGGCTGAGGTGGGAGAATGGCGTGAACCCAGGAGGCGGAGCTTGCAGTGAGCCAAGATCGTGCCACTGCACTCCAGCCTGGGGGACAAAGCGAGACTCCATCTCAAAAAAAAAAAAAGAATATGTAAGAATTTAGTATAGTATAAAGGTAGCATTTGGCCAGGTGCATTGGCTTATGCCTGTAATCCCAGCACTTTAGGAGGCTGAGGCAGGTAGACCATTTGAGCCCAGGAGTCTGAGATCAGCCTGGGCAACATGGTGAAACCGCATCTCTACAAAAAATACAAAAAGTAGGCCAGGCCCGGTGGCTCATGCCTGTAATCCCAGCACTTTGGGAGGCCGAGGTGGGTGGATCACGAGGTCAGGAGATCGAGACCATCCTGGCTAACACGGTGAAACCCCGTCTCTACTAAAAATATAAAAAATTAGTCAGGCATGGTGGCGGGCGCCTGTAGTCCCAGCTACTCAGGAGGCTGAGGCAGGAGAATGGCGTGAACCTGGGAGGCAGAGCTTGTAGTGAGCGGAGATCAGGCCACTGCACTCCAGCCTGGGCGACAGAGCGAGACTCCGTCTCAAAAAAAAAAAAAAAAAACCCAAATAAAAATAAACCAAAACAAAAATAGCCAGGCTTGGTGATGTATGCCTGTAGTTCCAGCTACTTGGGAGGCTATGGTGGTAGGATAGCTTGAGCCAGGAGGTGGAGGCTGTAATGACCCATGATCACACTACTGCACTCCAGTCTGGGCAACAGAGCAAGACCTTGTTTAAAAAAAAAAAAAATGCAGGTAGCATTTCAATTAGTAGAAAAGGTTAGACTGTTCCATAAAAGGACTTGGACACTTGGCTAGTCATTTGGGAAAGAAAGTAAGTTAAATATTTACCTTCTACTTAAGATTTTATTCTAAAAAAGTAGACAAACATTTAAATATTAAAATACTGTACATATTAGAAGAAAATATGGTTTGCTATCTTGGGGGTAGGGAAGATCTTTTGAAGAGTTATAATACCAAAGACAGGAATCATATAGGAAAGACTGATAAATACAAATGTATGCATATGAAGTTTCTGTATGTCAGAAATCCCATAAAACTAAACATTAAAAGACTTTCTGGGCATGACAGAATAAATGCTATTGGATTAGTCCTCCTACTATAACCAGATAACTAGAAAAAAACAAATAAACCAACTGCTTTCAGACACTGAGCAACTAGTAGTGTAAGATTCTGTGATCCCTGTGAGAAGGGAAGGGAAATGAAGTGAGCCCTACAATTGTCCCTGGCTTTCTGCTGAGACAAGCCAATTATCGCAGTCTTCCTGAGCTGTGGAGACATATTAGAGTCTGAGGAGGTTAAGACAGCTGGAAATTGCAAGGCACAATTGGAGAAGACGGTGCTCCACAGAAAAATAACAAGATCTGCAAGGACTCCCTTTAGTCTTTGGCTGAATAACTACTAAGCTACACAGGCATAGGATGAGACTCCAGAATGTCAGGTAAAGGTCCTGAACAACTATCAGAGCCCACAAAAGGTTGGGAGATACTCAAAAGTTGGGGACAGGGGGAGATTTATCAGTTTTTCTTTGTAAATTTATATCTAGATTGTGGGGTCCAACTGAGCATTCTAAAACTTTGGGCTCTCAGGTTTCATGACACAAGTTCTACCTATGTCCATCCTAAAGATGGTTTCTTACTGGAGTTGATTTTGGTCTTAAGAGCACTAGAGGAGAAACTTGCTATGAAATCTTTGGGAAAGGGGAATCTCATCATGACTAGCTCAGCATCACCTATTGGTTCAGACTACGCAGCTCATTTCAAATGAGATCAGGCACATTTAGGGTGGTACAGCCACAGACTATGCAGCTCATTTCAAATTTAACTAAACATTAAGTAGTAAGGCCTCTGCCAATTTTGTTAAGTCCGGCAAAAAGTTTCGGTTGTATTTTTGAGAAGGGACTTATCTGTATGACTCTTTCCTTTAACTGTTGTGGTCCTTTGGGGACTGCTGCAAATAACTCCAACCACTTAAAGTTGTGGGCTTCCCTGTATTAATGTTCTTTTCAAATGCTATTTAAACATGAACAGAGGTTCTGAAATTGATCTAGCACTTACGTGGCAGCTGGAAGGTACAAGGGTTTAACTCTACAATTAGCGTACAGTCCACTGTCATCACTTAAGGACGAGACCAATTCCTCTGATACATGCTGCCTATGTCCAGATGTGTTTTACATGGAGTGTTACTTATCTTCTGGTTTTTGCCTAATGACCCTAATCTTAGTGCTAAGTATTCTGGCTATATACAATATAGTTCACGGGCTAAATATGTGACAAATAAAGTCCAAGGAAGTCAGTGTAAAATGTTATAGAAATATGCTCATATGCAGTATATATGAGTGAAGGATCTGAATATAAAGAGTCAAAATAATGTTAGAGATACCATTCTAATTTAGATTAACTTTAATACTAATGAAATTTTACAAAATAAAAATTTTAAAGTAGAGAATAAAGTCCACATGGACTTTGTTACTATTTATATTTTTTGTTTTTTGAGACAGGGTCTCACTCTGTCAACCAAGCTGGAGTGCAGTGGCACAATCATGGCTCACTGCAGCCTTGAACTCCTGGGCTCAGCAACAGGCACACACCACCATGCCCAGGTAATTTTTAAAATTTTTTAAGAGACAGGGTCTCTTGCCAGGGCTGATCTTGAACTTCTGGCCTCAAGAGATTCTCCTGCCTTGGCCTCCCAAAGCATTAGGATTACAGGAGTGAGCCGCTGCATCCAGCCTGGACTTTGTTACTATTAATTAAAAACAGAGACAGGATCATATTTGGCTGAACCAACAAAGTTTTAAACAGAAATATTATTTCGTGTGTATCACCTGATAGTAGGAAATATTTCATGTGCCTTAAATCCTCAATGTCTTTATGGTGTCTTTCTAGATGTCATCATTTCATATCACATGGCACCACTAACCCTTATAGCCCTGTTCAGAAGTTTCCTATTCTCTCATCCACTGGTTAAGAAGGGGGGGAAGTCAGCCTTCTAGGCTGTCCACTGCTACTACCTAGACATTATTTACTTCTTCTTGGGGATAAAAAAAAAAATCTCTCCTACTCTAAGGCCTGTTTTTCACTATGCCAGAGGTTGAAGACTTGGAGCCAAATTTGGCCTGCAGATAGATGTTTTTATTTGTCCAACAGTAAAAAAACATTTAAACTATTTGCAAATATATAAAAATTTGAGAAATGTCACATAAAAATTCAGATTTTCAACTTCTCTTGAAAAATTAAGACATCTAGCAACACAGGATACTCATTTCCTTAGGACAACAATCAGATGAAGGACATGCTGCTTTAGATGGAATATGCACTCTTCTAGTTTAGCACAATCCCACCCGGCCCACCTTAGTCATTTACATTATTTGTCTGGCCCCTGCAGGACACCTGAGTTTGAAATCTGTGTTCTTCACCTTTAGTCACCATTATTAACTGATTCTCACTCACAAAAACTTATGCACCTGGCACAATCATTCTCTCGGCTCCAAATCTCTCCCATCACAGTGAGTTACTTTATTATTCACATGTACAACCTATCCAAATCCCTGCAAATCTTTGTGCCAATAGTTTGCACCTTTGCTCCAGTCAAACACATCCATGGCTACCAAACACATCCATGGCTATACCCAGAATGCTATCTACTGAAAACTGCTTCACCTCTGGAACTTTCAACTCCAAATATTCAACTTTCTTACCACAGCCTTGTGTCTGTCCAGTTTTTCATTCTCTTTCTCTTACTTCAAGAAAATTGCCAGGCCCATTAATTTCTATCTCTCAACATATTAAGCCTCTCCTGGCTGATTATACTTTAATGTATAATCAGCCCCATGTTTAAAAACTAAGGTAATGCAGAAGAATATACCAAAGTAAGCTATCGGATCATTGTTGTATAGCTTCCTGAATCAGCAATTTTACTTGAAGATTGGAGAGGGGATGTGAAGTAATTTGGTAAGAAATTTGAAGCAAGTTAAAGTACAGATAAGCCTAAAGGAAAATTTGCATAAGTTTTTAAGATAAAACACAAATTGCCAAATAAATTGCAAGCTTTTGTGAAGCTGCTCTGAGATATTCCCCCTAACTGGAGACTATATGGTCACAATCCTCTGCAATAAAGCATCCTTATTGGTTGAGGTGCCCAAACTTCAACAATTTTTTTTTTTTTTTTGCTAATACCCTCAATTCCCAATCTTTCCAGCACATCCACAAAACAAAATCTCAATCCTGATCAATTTTATCATCTGCCTTCTCAGTTTCCTAACTTGATCTGATGAGCACTGACAAAAATTACAGAACTGTTCCAAATGATACTGCTCAAAAAAAGTCTCCATCTTCAGCTGGACCCTGAAAGGCTGCTCAACAGCATTCTTCTGAAATGTCCCTAATCAGCTCCTTTTCCAATTTCCCACGAAAATAATTCGCTTGTTGATATTTTTCTTCAAATTCCTTCTCGTACTTTAATCTCAGCAAAAAATACTGTTTCCTACTTTACAGAGAACTAAGATGTTACTTAGGCGGAAACTTCTCAATGTCTATCTTCCCACTTTCATAGGCATTTCATCCTTTTTTTTCTCTTTAACCTATACAAAGGTCTCCTCTGTCCAACTGCCTTCATCCCCTCAACATATTGTCTACTTCCTTCTTCCCTTCACAGGCAACTCTCAATCTCTACTTTCTTGCTTCCCATTCATTCATAACCCCTGCAGTCTAGCTTTTTATTCTCCCACTTCAGTGAAATAACTCTTCTAATCACCATCCTCTTTGGTCTTCTCTGTAGCACCTGACCCGTTGGTAATTTCCCTCTTGAAATTCTCTTCTCTTAGTTTGCAGTATATTATTCTCTCCTAGTTTTCTTCTTTCATTCTGGCGCTCCTCATTCACTTTTTTTTTTTTTTATTTTTTTATTATTTTTTGAGACGGAGTCTCGCTCTGTGGCCAGGCTGAAGTGCAGAGGTGCAATCTCGGCTCACTGCAACCTCTGCCTCCCGGGTTCAAGTGATTCTCCTGCCTCAGCCTCCTGAGTAGCTGGGACAACTGGCGCATGCCACCATACCCAACTAATTTTTTGTATTTTTAGTAGAGACAGGGTTTTGCTATGTTGGCCAGGATGGTCTCGATCTCTTGACCTCACGATCCACCCGCCTCGGCCTTCCAATATGCTGGGATTACAGGTGTGAGCCACTGCGCTGGGCCTCACCTATTATCTTAAATATTGGAATTTGTCAGGTCTTTCTTATCCCACATCCTCTCTTAAACTAAACAGTGATTCTTATCTTTTTTGGGATCACACACAACTTTGATAATCTGATAAAATCTATGGTCTTTCTACTCATTAAAATAATCATATTTTACATACAACATCAGAGGGGTCAAGGAATGTACCCTACTCCCTATTTGAGCTCATCTACTTATTTTTTATATGCTGCTAATCTGAAAAATAACCATATTATAGTATAAACTCTCTTCTGAGGCCAGGTGCAAAAGTTCATACCTATAATCCCAGCACTTTGGGAGGCCGAGGGAGGTGGATCATTTGAGGTCAGGAGTTTGAGACCAGCCTGGCCAACATGGTGAAACCCCGTCTCTACTAAAAATACAAAAATTAGCTGGGTGTGATGACATGTGCCTGTAATCCCAGCTACTTGGGAGGCTGAAGCAGGCAAATCATTTGAACCTGGGAGACGAACGTTGCCGTGGGCCGAGATCACACCACTGCACTCCAGCCTGGGCGACAGAGCAAGACTCTGTCCCCACAAAAAAAAAAAAAAAATCATCATCTGAGCTTTTGACCTGTATACAGCTAACTACCTATTAAAAGTCTTCACTTAGATGTCTTACCCCAATACAACATAGCAAGTTGAACTCTGCTATCTTTTCTCCAAACTACACTACTCTTCCTGTTTTCCCATATTAGTCAATGCACCACTTGTTGCCCAAGTCAGAATTTTGGATGTCATTTGATTTCTTCATCCTTCCAAAAATGGAAATTTCTCTTAATTGCAAAGTATTATGTGCTCACTAAAAAATTCAAATACCTAAGTACAAACAAGTATAAGTAAAAACTATTCTCCATTTCTCCCTTTGGTAATTCAATTCCATGGCAACAACTGAGCTTAACATGACTGACTCCTAGATGGGATACCTCCTCTCCAGTTCTATTGGCCCCCACAACATAGCCCATTTCACTCATTTGTATTACCTGTCCATAGAATCCAAATTTGTGACCCCCCATTTCTAAATACTGTTGAGTATATGGTTCTCAATAATACAACTTGAATATCTTTTCGGTTGGGTGGTGCGGCGCAGCAAGATGGCCGGATAGGAACAGCTCCAGTCTCCAACTCCCAGCGCGAGTGACACAGAAGACCGTGATTTCTGCATTTTTCTTTTTTTTTGAGACGGAGTCTCGCTCTGTCGCCCGGGCTGGAGTGCAGTGGGCCAGATCTCAGCTCACTGCAAGCTCCGCCTCCCGGGTTTACCGCCATTCTCCTGCCTCAGCCTCCGAGTAGCTGGGACTACAGGCGCCCGCCACCTCGCCCGGCTAGTTTTTTCTATTTTTTGGTAGAGACGGGGTTTCACAGTGTTAGCCAGGATGGTCTCGATCTCCTGACCTCGTGATCCGCCCCCTCGGCCTCCAAAGTGCTGGATTACAGGCTTGAGCCACCGCGCCCGGCCGATTTCTGCATTTTCAACTGAGGTACTGGGGTCAATCTCACTAGGGAGTGCCGGACAATCGTGCTGGTCAGCTGCTGCAGCCTGACCAGCGAGAGCTGAAGCAGGGCGAGGCATCGCCTCACCTGGAAGCGCAAGGGGGAAGGAAATCCGTTTTCCTAGCCAGGGGAACTGAGACACACAACACCTGGAAAATCGGGTAACTCCCACCCCATACTAACGCTTTAAGGAAACGGGCACACACCAGGAGAATATATCCCACACCTGGCCGGGAGAGTCCCAAGCCCACGGAGCCTCCCTCACTGCTAACACAGCAGTCTGCGGCCATCTATCCACAAGGCAGCAGCGAGGCTGGGGGAGGGGCACCCGCCATTGCTGAGGCTTAAGTAGGTAAACAAAGCCGCTGGGAAGCTCAAACTGGGTGGAGCTCACAGCAGCTCAAGGAAGCCTGCCTGTCTCTGTAGACGCCATCTCTGGGGACAGAGCACAGCTGAAGTCCAATAGGGGAAGCAGCGGGGGCCTGTGCAGACGCGAACGACTCTGTCTGACAGCTTTGAGGAGAGCCGTGGATCTCCCAACGCGGAGGTTGAGATCTGAGAACGGACAGACTGCCTGCTCAGGTGGGTCCCTGACCCCTGAGTAGCCTAGCTGGGAGACATCCCCCACTAGGGCAGTCTGACACCCCACACCTCACAGGGTGGAGTCACCCCTGAGAGGAAACTTCCAGGGAAGAATCAGACAGGTACACTCGCTGTTCAGCAATATTCTATCTTCGGCAACCTCTGCTGCTGATACCCAGGCAAACAGGTCTGGAGTGGACCTCAAGCAATCTCCAACAGACCAACAGACAGTCCTTCTGACTGTCAGACGGAAAACTATCAAACAGGAAGGACACCTATACCAAAACCCCATCAGTACGTCACCATCATCAAAGACCAGAGACAGATAAACCACAAAGATGGGGAAGAAGCAGGCAGAAAAGCTGGAAATTCAAAAAATAAGAGCGCATCTCCCCCTGCAAAGGAGCGCAGCCCATCGCCAGCAACGGATCAAAGCTGGTCAGAGAATGACTTTGACGAGATGAGAAGAAGGCTTCAGTCCATCAAACTTCTCAGAGCTAAAGGAGGAATTACGTAGCCCAGCGCAAAGAACTAAAAATCTTGAAAAAAAGTGGAAGAATTGACAGACTAATAATGCAGAGAAGGTCATAAACGAAAGGACAGAGATGAAAACCATGACACGAGAAATACGTGACAAATGCACAAGCTTCAGTAACCGACTCGATCAACTGGAAGAAAGAGTATCAGCGATAGAGGATCAAATGAATGAAATGAAGCGAGAAGAGAAACCAAAAGAAAAAAGAAGAAAAAGAATGAACAAGCCTGCAAGAAGTATGGGATTATGTAAAAAGACCAAATCTACTTCTGATTGGGGTGCCTGAAAGTGAGGGGGAAAATGGAACCAAGTTGGAAAACACTCTTCAGGATATCATCCAGGAGACTTCCCCCCACTAGTAGGGCAGGCCAACATTCAAATTCAGGAAATACAGAGAACGCCACAAAGATACTCCTCCAGAAGAGCAACTCCAAGACACATAATTGCCAGATTCACCAAAGTTGAAATGAAGAAAAAATCTTAAGGGCAGCCAGAGAGAAAGGTCGGTTACCCACAAAGGGAAGCCCATCAGACTAACAGCAGATCTCTCGGCAGAAACTCTACAAGCTAGAAGAGAGCGGGGGCCAATATTCAACGTTCTTAAAGAAAAGAATTTTCAACCCAGAATTCATATCCAGCCAAACTAAGTTTCATCAGTGAAGGAGAAATAAAATCCTTTACAGATAAGCAAATGCTTAGAGATTTTGTCACCACCAGGCCTGCCTTACAAGAGACCCTGAAGGAAGCCCTAAACATGGAAAGAACAACCGGTACCAGCCATGGCAAAACATGCCAAAATGTAAAGACCATCGAGGCTAGGAAGAAACTGCATCAACTAACGAGCAAAATAACCAGTTAATATCATAATGACACGATCAAGTTCCACATAACAATATTAACCTTAAATGTAATGGACTAAATGCTCCAATTAAAAGACACAGGCTGGCAAACTGGATAAAGAGTCAAGATCCATCAGTCTGCTGTATTCAGGAGACCCATCTCACATGCAGAGACATACATAGGCTCAAAATAAGGGATGGAGGAAGATCTACCAAGCAAATGGAGAACAAAAAAAAGCAGGGGTTGCAATCCTAGTCTCTGATAAAACAGACTTTAAACCATCAAAGATCAAAAGAGACAAAGAAGGCCATTACATAATGGTAAAGGGATCAATTCAACAGGAAGAGCTAACTCTCCTAAATATATATGCACCCAATACAGGAGCACCCAGATTCATAAAGCAAGTCCTTAGAGACTTACAAAGAGACTTAGACTCCCATACATAATAATGGGAGACTTTAACACTCCACTGTCAACATTAGACAGATCAACGAGACAGAAAGTTAACAAGATATCCAGGAATTGAACTCATCTCTGCACCAAGCGGACCTAATAGACATCTATAGAACTCTCCACCCCAATCAACAGAATATACATTCTTCTCAGCACCACATCGCACTTATTCCAAAATTGACCACATAATTGGAAGTAAAGCACTCCTCAGCAAATGTACAAGAACAGAAATTATAACAAACTGTCTCTCAGACCACAGTGCAATCAAACTAGAACTCAGGACTAAGAAACTCAATCAAAACCGCTCAACTACATGGAAACTGAACAACCTGCTCCTGAATGACTACTGGGTACATAACGAAATGAAAGCAGAAATAAAGATGTTCTTTGAAACCAATGAGAACAAAGATACAACATACCAGAATCTCTGGGACACATTTAAAGCAGTGTGTAGAGGGAAATTTATAGCACTAAATGCCCACAAGAGAAAGCAGGAAAGATCTAAAATTGACACTCTAACATCACAATTAAAAGAACTAGAGAGGCAAGAGCAAAACATTCAAAAGCTAGCAGAAGGCAAGAAATAACTAAGATCAGAGCAGAACTGAAGGAGATAGACACAAAAACCCTCCAAAAAATCAATGAATCCAGGAGTTGGTTTTTTGAAAAGATCAACAAAATTGACAGACCGCTAGCAAGACTAATAAAGAAGAAAAGAGAGAGGAATCAAATAGACGCAATAAAAAATGATAAAGGGGATATCACCACTGACCCCACAGAATACAAACAACCATTAGAGAATACTATAAATGCCTCTACGCAAATCAACTAGAAAATCTAGAAGAAATGGATAATTTCCTGGACACTTACACTCTCCCAAGACTAAACCAGGAAGAAGTTGAATCCCTGAATAGACCATAGCAGGCTCTGAAATCGAGGCAACATTAATAGCCTATCCACCAAAAAAGTCCAGGACCAGATGGATTCACAGCTGAATTCTACCAGAGGTACAAGGAGGAGCTGGTACCATTCCTTCTGAAACTATTCCAATCAATAGGAAAAGAGGGAATCCTCCCTAACTCATTTATGAGGCCAACATCATCCTGATACCAAAGCCTGGCAGAGACACAACAAAAAAGAGAATTTTAGACCAATATCCCTGATGAACATCGATGCAAAAATTCTCAATAAAATACTGGCAAACCAGATTCAGCAGCACATCAAAAAACTTATCCACCATGATCAAGTGGGCTTCATCCCTGGGATGCAAGGCTGGTTCAACATTCGCAAATCAATAAACGTAATCCAGCATATAAATAGAACCAAAGACAAGAACACATGATTATCTCAATAGATGCAGAAAAGGCTTTTGACAAAATTCAACAGCCCTTTATGCTAAAAACGTTCAATAAATTCGGTATTGATGGAACTACCTCAAAATAATAAGAGCTATTTATGACAAACCCAGCTAATATCATACTGAATGGGCAAAAACTGGAAAAATTCCCTTTGAAAACTGGCACAAGACAGGGATGCCCTCTCTCACCACTCCTATTCAACATAGTGGTTGGAAGTTCTGGCTAGGGCAATCAGGCAAGAGAAAGAAATCAAGGTATCCAGTTAGGAAAAGAAGAAGTCAAATTGTCCCTGTTTGCAGATGACATGATGGTATATTTAGAAACCCCATCGTCTCAGCCCAAAATCTCCTTAAGCTGATAAGCAACTTCAGCAAAGTCTCAGGATACAAAATTAATGTGCAAAAATCACAAGCATTCTTATACACCAGTAACAGACAAGCAGAGAGCCAATCGGAATGATCTTCCATTCACAATTGCTTCAAAGAGAATAAAATACCTAGGAATCCAGCTTACAAGGGATGTAAAGGACCTCTTCAAGGAGAACTACAACCACTGCTCAGTGAAATCAAAGAGGACACAAACAAATGGAAGAACATACCATGCTCATGGATAGGAAGAATCAATATCGTGAAAATGGCCATACTGCCCAAGGTTATTTATAGATTCAATGCCATCCCCATCAAGCTACCATGACTTTTCACAGAATTGGAAAAAACTGCTTTAAAGTTCATATGGAACCAAAAAAGAGCCCGCATTGCCAAGACAATCCTAAGTCAAAAGGACAAAGCTGGAGGCGTCACGCTACCTGACTTCAAACTACACTACAAGGCTACAGTAACCAAAACAGCATGGTACTGGTACCAAAACAGAGATATAGACCAATGGAACAGAACAGAGTCCTCAGAAATAATACCACACACATCTAAGGCATCTGATCTTTGACAAACTGACAAAAACAAGAAATGGGGAAAGGACTCCCTATTTAATAAATGGTGCTGGGAAATTGGCTAGCCATAAGTAGAAAGCTGAAACTGGATCCTTTCCTTACCCCTTATACGAAGATTAATTCAAGATGGATTAGAGACTTAAATGTTAGACCTAATACCATAAAAACCCTAGAAGAAAATCTAGGTAGTACCATTCAGGACATAGGCATGGGCAAGGACTTCATGTCTAAAACACCAAAGCAACGGCAGCAAAAGCCAAAATGGACAAATGGGATCTCATTAAACTAAAGAGCTTTTGCACAGCAAAATAAACTACCATCAGAGTGAACAGGCACCTACAGAATGGGAGAAATTTTTGCAACCTACTCATCTGACAAAGGGCTAATATTCAGAATCTACAAAGAACTCAAACAAATATACAAGAAAAAAACAAACAACCCCATCAAAAAGTGGGGAAAGGATATGAACAGACATTTCTCAAAAGAAGACATTCATACAGCCAACAGACACATGAAAAAATGCTCATCATCACTCGCCATCAGAGAAATGCAAATCAAAACCACAATGAGATACCATCTCACACCAGTTAGAATGGCAATCATTAAGAAGTCAGGAAACAACAGGTGTTGGAGAGGATGTGGAGAAATAGGAACACTTTTACACTGTTGGTGGGATTGTAAACTAGTTCAACCATTATGGAAAACAGTATGGCGATTCCTCAAGGATCTAGACTAGATGTACCATATGACCCAGCCATCCCACTACTGGGTATATACCCAAAGGATTATAAATTATTCTACTACAAAGACACATGCACACGTATGTTTATTGCGGCACTATTCACAATAGCAAAGACTTGGAATCAACCCAAATGTCCATCTGTGACAGACTGGATTAAGAAAATGTGGCACATATACACCATGGAATACTATGCAGCCATCAAAAAGGATGAGTTTGCGTCCTTTGTAGGACATGGATGCAGCTGGAAACCATCATTCTTAGCAAACTATCACAAGAACAGAAACCAAACACCGCATGTTCTCACTCATAGGTGGGAACTGAACAATGAGATCACTTGGACTCGGGAAGGGGAACATCACACACTGGGGCCTATCATGGGGAGGGGGAGGAGGGAGGGATTGCATTGGGGAGTTATACATGATATAATGATGACTTGATGGTGCTGACAAGTTGATGGGTGCAGCACACAACATGGCATAAGTATATATATGTAACAAACCTGCACGTTATGCACGTACCCTAGAACTTAAAGTATAATAAAAAATATATTAAAAAAAGTATCTTTTCATATGAGTATATACAATACACCTATTTGTTAGCTAAGTCTACCATTTTGATAGCTAAGCAGTATTTCATCACATAGATGTGCCATTTTTAAAATAATTTCCTATTGTTGGATATTTAGAATGCTCCATGCTTTTGCAATTACAAGCAATGCTGCAGAACGTTTGTATATGTACCTTTATAACTTGTGTGGAGTAGTCCCTGGAAGTGAAGGTGCTTAGCCAATGGAAATGAACATTTACAGTCCTCTAAAACGTTTGTACTAATTTATGTTTCCCCCAAGAGCATGAGTGCTTGATACCATCTTAAAATCTCCATCCTTTACCCATGCCCCCCAACTTCTAACCATTTATGAAATATCAATTCTACCTCCTCAGTATCTCTACACCCGTCTTCATCTTTTTTACTCTTATTGATACTGACCTTAGTTCAGGCCATCAGTATTTTCAATTGGGAATGCTGTCAATAGTTTCTTTACCGGTCTCTATCTTATTCCCCTCCTCCAATCCATTCTTCAGATAGGTTTCGGAATGATACATTCAGGTAGTAGTACCTGATATGTCCCTTTCTCCTTCTAAAGGTTTGGTGTAACATACTAGGCCTTTCATGATTTGGCCCCTCTACCTTTAAAATCTCGAATCTCACTACCAAATGTAATTCCACTAGCATCCTAGTCATATTTAACTACCGGCATTTCCCTATCCAAGGCACCTTCATCTACTTTTGCATTTGTGCTATCTGCCAGGAACTTCTCCACCGTTTTCCACTTAACTATTTCCTTGGCACAGTAGGTGCTCAGTAAGTAGTTATTATCATCATCATTCTTCAAAACTCAGTTCAAAAGTCACTTCCTCTTAGGAGAGTTCCCTGCTTCCTATACATGAAAAAACCATGGAAAACATTTAAAAGATGAAAAACAAAGACAATCCTAATCCCATGTCACAGAAATAAGCACTATTATCACTCGAGTGTGTTTCCTTCCAGCCTTTTTTGTATGTATATACATCTTTTTTTAAAAAGCATGACTAAGATGAAATAAACATCTTTGTGCTCTGCTTTTCTCACTTAACATTGTGAGCATTTTTTGGTCATTAAGTTCTCCAAAAAAGAGCTTTAAATCTGTACCTAATAATTAATTATACAGATGGCACTATAACATCATCCCCTTTACGTCAACTGTTCAAGTTAAATAAGTCCTTGCTAATATAAATAACAGTTATCATGAATACCTTTGACTACATCTCTGATTAGGATTATAATCTTACCACATGCTAACTACTTACATGCACTATTTTATTTAATCCTCACAGCAACCCTCAGAGGGGAGTACTATTATTCTTATTTTACAGATAGGAAAAGCAGAGACTAAGTTATTTGCTCAAAGTCACATTGCTATTAAGTGCTGGGGCCAATGTTCAAATCCAAGTCTACCTGACAATAAAGTCTGTTCAATAAAGTCTGAATAATTTTTTAGTCTCTCAATGTTGCCAAATAGCTTTCCAGAAATCTCACACAATTTTACACTGCCAACAGCAATAAGTGAGAGCACCTGTCTTACTACCATTATGTCTACTAAAAAATTGAGTTGGCCGGACGCAGTGGCTCATGAGGTCAGGAGTTCGAGACCAGCCTAGCCAAGATGGAAACCCCATCTCTACTAAAAATACAAAAATTAGCTGAGCACGGTGGCGGGAACCTGTAATCCCAGTTACTCGGGAGGCTGAGGCAGGAGAATCGCTTGAACCCAGGAGGCAGAGGGTGCAGTGTGCCAAGATCATGCCACTGTACTCTAGCCTGAGCGACAGAGCAAGACTCCATATAAAAAAAAAAAAAAAAAAACTCTTTCAATTTTTTTTTTTTTTTTTTGAGACTAAGTCTCACTCTATCACCCAGGCTGGGGTGCAGTGGCACTATCTCGGCTCACTGCAACCTCTACCTCCCAGGTTCAAGCAATTATCATGCCTCATATTCCCAAGTAGCTGGGATTACAGGAGCCTACCACCACGCCCGGCTAACTTTTGTATTTTTAGTAGAGATGGGGTTTCACCATGTTGGCCAGGCTGATCTCGAACTCGACCTCAGGCAATCTATCCGCCTCGGCCTCCCAAAGTGCTGGGATTACAGGCATGAGCCACCATGTCCGGCCCAATTACATTTCTTCGATTACTAGTGCAACACAATATTTATTCATGTTTGTTAGCTATTTAATTTTTGTCTTTTGTGATTTGTCCATCTGCCCTCTGCTTACTTTTTTATTAGTATCTTCTGGTTTTTCTAACTGTTTTACATAAGCTCCTTGTAAGTCTGCCCTATGTCCTAAGTCAGGCATCACCAGGTCAAGTGCCTTTCTGTAACACTCTTGCTTATCACTTGCTACACATAAGTCTTTTTTAGACGTCTGTGAGCTTACCAACACTTCCACTGACAGAATTCTGGGTGATTAACTTTAGGTGTTTTCATGAAACAATAATGGATAATTGACCCAACAAGGGACATTTCCACTCTCCAATTTCCAATGTGTAATAAGCAGAGCAAAGTGAGAAAGTACATTCTTTCAACGCAAACCAGAATGAACAAAAATGGAAGTCTCATCTCTTTAATGATATATGCATGTCCTAGTTACGTGTAATTCCCTGAACTTGCCCTGTTCTTTCATTCTTCCATGATATTAAACATTGTGTTCTTTGCCCAGAACGCCTATTTCTTCATCAGTCTTTCCGACTGACCAATCCTTCACCTTTTCTCTCCAATTCTCTGCCTCTTCTGACAAACTTAACAGTCATACTACTTACTGCTAAAAATTACAGGAGAAAAGTCTTATAATCACGTGGATTCTTAGTTGAGAACCTCAGTATGCTAGATAATTCTCTCAAACACCCTTAGCTCCCTCTTCTATTTGTTTAAGGAATTATAAGAAATCGTTTCCCTGTTTCATTCCTGCAGTGTTTTCCTATTTAGGATCAAGTACAAACTCAAGTACAGCACACAAAATCCTCTATGATTTGACTCTTGCCTGCCTCTCTAAACAGTTATTCACTAATATGTACACTTGAACTGCAACCCCACCACCTTGTTTCTTTTTTCTTTTTTTGAGACGGAGTTTCACTTTTGTTGCCCAGGCTGGAGTGCAATGGCGCCATCTCGGCTCCCTGCAACCTCCACCTCCCAGGTTCAGGCGATTCTCCTGCCTCAGCCTCCTGAGTAGCTGGGATGACAGGCATGCGCCACCACGCCCGGCTAATTTTGTATTTTTAGTAGAGACGGGGTTTCTCCATGTTGGTCAGGCTGGTCTCAAACTCCCGACCTCAGGGGATCCCACCACCTCAGCCTCCTAAAGTGCTGGGATTACAGGCGTGAGCCACCACACCCAGCCTGTTTCTTAAACTTATCATGCAATTTCAGGCCTCTGTGCCTTTACATATTGCTGTTCTCTCACCTAGAACATTTTCTCCTCCACATTCTTTGCCAAGTAAACACCACTGATCTTTCAGAATTCAGCTTAAGAAAACTGGATGGGTATGGTGGCTCATGCCTGTAATCCTAACACTTTGGGAGGCCAAGATAGGAGGATGGCTTGAGTCCTGGAGTTCCAGACCAGACTGGGCAACACAACAAGATCCCTATCTCTATTTACAAAAAAGAAAAAGAAAAAAGAAAATCCTCTTCCAGAAAGCTTCCTCTAACCCCACTTTTTTTTTTTGAGATGGGGTCTCACTATGTTGCCCAGGCTGGTCTTGCACTCCTGAGCTCAAGTGATCCACCCACCTTGGCCTCCCAAGGTGCTAGGATTACAGGCGTGAGCCACCGCACCCAGCCCCACTCTAATTTAGATATACTGTCCTGTGATACTCTGTGCATGCTTATAGCAATAAAATTTAAGTACTATAATTTTTCTTTTCTGTTTCCCCAACTAAACTAAACTAATTTGGAACAGAAACCATATATAATTTGATATTTATAACATCAGTGCCAGCACATATAAGTACTCAATGTTTAAAAATTGTCATTAAAAACTGTATTAGCTTGTTTATGAAGGCTTCCCTCTCAGTTAAGATATTCCTTGCTCTCATCTGATGCACTCTGCACATACTTCTATTATAGCCCTTGTCAAGCTGCATTTGACTTATTTTATTTATTTATAGAGACAGGGTCTTGCTGTCGCCCAGGATGTAGTGCAGGGGCGTGATCATAGCTCATTACAGTTTTGAACTCCTGAGTTCAAGTGATCCTCCTGCCTTAGCCTCCCAAATAGCTAAGACTTCAGGCGCTCACCACTACACCTAGCTAAGCTTTTGTTTTTAAGTGTTTTATACAGACAAGGAAGGTCTTGCTATGTGTGCCCAGGCTGGTCTCAAACTCCTGGCCTCAAGCAATCCTCCTACCTCAGCCTACCAAAGTGTTGAGATTACAGGCATGAGCCACCGTGCCTGGTTCCAAGCTGCATTTTAATTGTCTCTTTCTGCCAACTGGATTGTGAATTACTTGAGGACAGTAACTGTCTTTCTTATCAGTAGATTAAGCAGCTAGCACAGAGCCTGGCATATGTTATTCAATCAACTCATGTACTGAGCAAAACTCCATGCACCAAGGAAGCTCACCACGGTCTATAGCTACCCATTTCCCTAAGTTCCATTTAAGGGCCTGGGGCATAGGTGAGTTTTCACATTCTAGGAAAAGGCAGTGATGGCTCAGAGCCCAAAATAATATCCATTTGATTTTTATTCTCACTTCATTTTTCTGTGCCTTCCGAGATTTCAAAAGTAAGCATATATTACTTTTTCATCATTAAAGGCTAACAGCAATCTTTATACAGCATACACACTAAAATATATGCTTGCTTTAAAAAAAAAGACTGGCCAGGAGTGTGGCTCACACCTGTAATCCCAGCACTTTGGGAAGCTGAGGCAGATGGATCACCTGAGGTCAGGAGTTCGAGACGAGCTTGGCCAACATAGTGAAACCCCATTTCTACTAAAAATACAAAAATTAGCTGAGCGTGGTGGTAGGCACCTGTAATCCCAGCTACTCAGGAGGCTGAGGCAGGAAAATTACTCGAATCTGGGAGAGGTAGAGGTTGCAGTGAGCCAAGATCGCACCACTGTACTCCAGCCTGGGCGACAAGAGTGAAACTCCGTCTCAAAAAAATAAAAATAAAAAGACTAAGTCGCTCAATTGATTCTGCGACCACTGCTCAAGGCTGCTTTATGCACATAAATTTTAATAATGCTGGGTAGGAGTGTTGGCTCATGCCTGTAATCCCAGCATTTTGCGAAGCCAAGGTGGGAGGATTGCTTGAGCTCAGCCTGGGCAAAACAGCAAAACCTGTCTCTACTAAAAAAGAGCCTGGCGCGGTGGCATGTGCCTGGTTCAGTGAACTATGATCACACCATAGCATCCAGCCTGGTTAGGAGAGCAAGATCCTGTCTCAAAAAAAAAAATTTTTTTTTTTTTTTTTTTTTTTTTGAGACAGAGTCTCGCTCTGTCGCCCAGGCTGGAGTGTAGTGGCCGATCTCAGCTCACTGCAAGCTCCGCCTCCCGGGTTTACGCCATTCTCTCGCCTCAGCCTCCCGAGCAGCTGGGACTACAGGTGCCCGCCATCTCACCCAGCTAATTTTTTTGTATTTTTTTTTTAGTAGAGACGGGGTTTCACCGTGTTAGCCAGGATGGTCTCGATCTCCTGACCTCGTGATCCGCCCGTCTCCGCCTCCCAAAGTGCTGGGATTACAGGCTTGAGCCACCGCGCCTGGCCTCAAAAAAAATATTTTTAATAATGCTAAGTAATGTTAGATGGATAGAAGATGGATGGATTCATGGAAAGAAAATAAAGAGAAATACCCACCATTATACTTAACACTGTTGGCCAGAATAAGGTTTACATCATCTAGAAAGCTCTCCCGACTCTGATACTTGTGCTTCGAGATGTTCTGTGATGAAAAGAATCAGGCACTCAGATACACACACACAGTCACTTGATTACAAAAAGGCATTTAGATCAAATCAGTCACTCACCTTACGTATGGTCTCTAAATCCATTGGATTGACAATCACTTTGTAATAATCTGGAACAAATTTCTTATTAACTGGGTGATGAAATGGCCAAGACTAGTAAATAGAAAGCATAAGAAATTAAATGGAAATCACTCTTCATACCAGAATTTCACCACCTTTGTTGGGTTACAAATATTCCTATAAAAAACTATGGACTCTTTCCCTAGAAAAACACATAATCATACAAAACTTCTGTATATAATGTAAGGGGTTCACAGATTCCTTTAAGGATTTCTATGCCATGATAGGGTAAAAACACTTGCTCTATAGTCATAATTAAAATTTCTTATTCCCTAGTCCCATTCAGAAGTTTTATAGCATTACAGACGTAGAAACATTCCTATACTGCAAAAGGAAACTGTTGAGAATTCCTGGGGAGGATCACCATAACAATATAAAAACGAAATAAAAGACAACCAGCGGTGTCTAATTATCAAAGTATCATTTGCTTAGAAGCACCTCTAAATCAAAAGCCTCACATTTGCTAGCACCCTCTCTCTATAGGGCTACTCAGGAGCATTCATATACTGAATGTCAGCAACAGGAAGCAAAAACCTCCCTACATCCAAAGATTCCTGGCCTCTTTGATTTCAATGATAATGTACTCTTTAAAAAAAAGACAATGTACCCACACAGCAAAAAGGTCAATATTTAAAATCATATACCAGTCACAACTGACATATCCACGTAGACTCTCCAAAATACACATACACGTACACCCTATACATTTTTCCTTTCCCCTGCATGATCCTCACAATATTTGGCACTGAGACAGCTTACATCTGGAACTGCCATCATCTTCTGGGTGACTATGTTGTCCAGAATGAAAGAAAAGGCCACTTGGTCATCATCATCCAGCAAGGGGTTGATAGCTTTCTCTAAGCGAGCTAATTTGTCTTCTTTCTGAAATTAAAGCAAAGCCAAGACAGAGGTTTCCCTAAGGTGTGATCACCACAGAAAAATCAAGGATAATTTGCTGGGCGTGGTGGCTCATGCCTGTAATCCCAGCACTTTGGGAGGCTGAGGCGAGCAGATCACAAGGTCAAGAGATCGAGACCATCCTGGCTAACACGGTTAAACCCCATCTCTATTAAAAATACAAAAAAAAACCTAGCCGGGCATGTTGGCGGGCGCCTGTAGTCCCAGCTACTCAGGAGGCTGAGGAAGGAAAATGGCATGAATCTGGGAGGTGGAGCCTGCAGTGAGCCGAAATCGCACCACTGCACTCCAGGCTGGGCGACAGAGCAAGGCTCCATCTCAAAAAAAAAAAAAAAAAAAAAATTAAGGATAATTTAAGGTTCAGCTAGCTATCTATGACCCTTGCCCCAGAAAGTGTAACTTTGAATTGTCTACGGAATGACAAAAAGTCAAGATAAATGATATTCCAGGCTGGGCACAGTGGCTCACACCTGTAATCCCAGCAATCTGGGAGGCCAAGCAGGTGGATCACATGAGGCCAGGAGCTTGAGACCAGCCTGGCCAACATGGCAAAACCCCATCTCTACTAAGAATTAAAAAAAAAAAAAAAAAAAAAATTAGCTGGGTGTGGTGGCACACACCTGTGGTCCCAGCTACTCAGGAGGCCAAGGCACAAGAATCACTTGAACCCAGGAGGCGAGGTTGCAGTGAGCCAAGATCATCCCACTGCACTCCAGCCCGGGTGACAGAACAAGACTCTGTCTCAAAAAAAAAAAAAAAACAAAAAAAAAAACAACAGCTATTCCAGTAAAACGGTCAAAAAGGATACGTCAACAACTTCTTTAGGTACTCTACATTCTATTCTTCTGGTTCACAAAAATTTATACTTCCCTGAGTGTCAACATCATAGCTGCCACACACACAAAAAAAACATCTTTAGCAATTTAGGCTTTAAGATCATGCTCTCTGTTTTTGGTATAAAACTACTGCTGAACAACACTAAACATGATTACTGATTTGTGACTTTTGTATAATGGGACCTAACCCAATAAATTTATTTTAGACTCTAGTAGGAAAAAGTTTGTATTCCTATTGCTCCAAATCCTCATCAACACTTGGTATTGTCAGTCTTTTTAATTTTAGCCTTTCCAGTGGGTATGTAGTGACATCGTGGTTTAAATTTGCATCTCCTCAATAATCCGTCAAGTTGAGAATCTTTCCATGTTTACTGGCTAGCTATCCTCTTTTGTGAAATGTCTACTTCATACTTATACTTTTGTAGGTTTATAAAGTACCATTAAACGTTTTTGTAAGAAGAGGGAATATAGATAGATTATCATTTAAAAATTAAAACTTCTAGCACTTGCTGCTTGGTTGGTTAAAAATACGAAAAAAAAATTTAAATTCCTCCTTCCTAAAACATTGATTAGTCTCTCAGCTACAGCTGACTTCCTAGAAACTCACTTTCCTTTGCCCTTTCTAATGAGTTATGTAGGTGCTGGATCTTAATTCTAACTTTATTAATAGTCAAGATGTCCTGAGCAAATACTTTTCTTCTATGGGCCCAGTTTTTCCGTCTACAAAAGGGACTGGCCTATGAGTTCTAAAGTCCCTTCCAGCCTTCACATATACTAAATATCTGCTACTCCCACATATATTTTTCCTTCTGTTAAATTCCCTACTTCCTAATCCTGATATCACCCCCTCCTTCAAATTCCACTGCCTTTCTCTCACTCTGTCTTACCTCTTTGAGTTTTTCATCACAGAGATCCAGCATGGATTGAGAGATCTGAGTCAATGAGTGTTTTGGCCCTGTAGAGGAACAGTAAGAGATGAAACCATTAAAAATGGAAGGCAAAAATCTGCCAACACTTCTTTATCCTCTTAATGCACTTGCTTAAGAACCTGGTATGTGTCAGGCACCAGGCTAACTGATGGGTTAGACAGATATACCAGACTTATATCCATTTTTCAGTGCCTAAAACATAGCAGGTACACAATATGAATGAATAAACTAATTTTAACTCTTTCCTTAATTTGTGTATATCTACACACGGTAGTACTACTGCTGCCTTTAATACCTTGAACATAATACTATGGAAGGGGAGCAATAATTTAAGAATGCCTGAAGAGTGAGCAGGCGGCAGGGGCTGTGGATGACGGGGGCTGTGGACGGTTGGGGCCCCGGGCCAGGGCGGCGGTGCCATCTTGTGCCCAGGGCCAGTGGGGAGGCCGGGGAGGGGGCACCGGGGGGCGCAAGGGACTACGGGAACGGCCTTGGAGTCTGAGGAACTGGAGCCTGAGGAGCTGCTGCTGGACCCCAAGCCAGAGCCCAAGCCCGAAAAGGAGCCGTCCCGGCCCGACACCCCCACTCCCGCAGGAGCTCTGGGCCCTGGGCCTGGTTCGGGAGCCCCTGGCAGCCAAGAGGAGGAGGAGCCGGGACTGGTCGAGGGTGACCCAGGGTACGGCGCCATTGAGGACCGGGAACTGAAAACTATCAAAACTCGAGTCAGGGAGATGGAGGAAGAAGCTGAGAAGCTAAAGGAGCTACAGAACGAGGTAGAGAAGCAGATGAATATGAGTCCACCTCTAGGCAATGCTGGCCCAATGATCATGTCATTGAAGAGAAGATGGAGGCTGATGCCCGTTTCATCTATGTTGGCAATGTGGACTATGGTGCAACAGCAGAAAAGCTGGAAGCTCACTTTCATGGCTGTGATTCAGTCAACCGTGCACTATACTCTGTGACAAATTTGGTGGCCATCCCAAAGGGTTTGCATATACAGAGTTCTCAGACAAAGAATCAGTGAGGACTTCCTTGGTCTCAGATGAGTCCCTATTTAGAGGAAGGCAAATCAAGGTGATCCCAAAACGAACCAACAGACCAGGAATCAGCACAACAGACCGGGGTTTCCCACGAGCCCACTACCGCGCCCAGACCACCAACTATAACAGTTACCTCTCTCGATTCTACAGTGGTTTTAACAGCAGGCCCCAGGGTTGCGTTTACAGGGGCCGGGCTAGAGCAACATCATGGTATTCCCCTTACTAAAAAAGTATTAGGAGAAGAGAGAAGAAAAAAAGAGGAAAGGAGGGGAAAAAAGGGAATTAAAAAAACCCCAAAAAACAGAAGATGACCTTGATGGGAAAAAAACATTTTTTAAAAAAAAGATACACTGTGGAAGGGGGGAAAATCCCATAACTAACAGCCGAAGAGGGACCTGCTTTGGGAAGTAGGTCCGGGGAGTAGGGGAAGGCCCAGGGAGTAGGGCAGGAGGCTGCTTATTCACTCTGGGGATTCGCCATGGACACGTCTCAACTGCGTAAGCTGCTCCCCATGTTTCCCTGCACCATTTCACCCCCTTGGGTGCTGCTCAAGGGTAGGTGAGTGTGGGTGGTAGGAGGTTTTGTTGTTTTTTTTTTTTACCCAGGGCTCTGGAAGGACACCAAACTGTTCTGCTTGTTACCTTCCCTCCATCTTCTCACCTTTCACAGTCCCGTCCTGCCTGCTCCTGTCCAGTCAAGTCTACCACCCACCCCAGCCCTCTTCTCCGGCTCCCTGCCCCTCCAGATTGCCTGGTGATCTATTTTGTTTCCTTTTGTGCTTCTTTTTCTGTTTTGAGTGTCTTTCTTTGCAGGTTTCTATAGCTGGAAGATCTCCGTTCAGCTCCCAGTGGTTCCAGTGTAAATTCCCCTTCCTCCTGGGGAAATGCACTACCTTGTTTTGGGAGGTTTAGGAGTGTTTTGTTTTTCAGTTTTTATTTTTTTTTCCTTTGCCTTTTTTCCCTTTTATTTGGAGGGAATGAGAAGTGGGAACAGGGAGGTGAAAGGTGGATTTTGTTTTTTTTTTAGCTCATTTCCAGGGGTTGGAATTTTTTTTTAAATATATGTCATGAATAAAGTTGTTTTTGAAAACTAAAAAAAAAAAAAAAAAAAGAATGCCTAAAGAAACCAATGGGTAACTTGTAATTTTCCCACACTTAGCATATACAATTTGTGATTGCAATTTTTGTTTGTAGAATTTATGGTTTCTCATGTTCTAATTACATCGGGTTAATCCAAAGCCTGTGTTAAAAAATAATCTCTGGGCTGGGCGCAGTGGCTCAGGTCTGTAATCCCAGCACTTTGGGAGGCCGAAGCAGGCGGATCACCTGAGGTTGGGAGCTCAAGGCCAGCCTGACCAACATAGAGAAACCCCGTCTCTACTAAAAATACAAAATTAGCTGGGTACGGTGGTGGGCGCCTGTAATCCCAGCTGCTCGGGAGGCTGAGGCAGGAGAATTGCTTGAACCCAGGAGGTGGAGATTGCATGAGCCAAGATTGTGCCACTGCACTCCAGCCTGGGCAACAACAGTGAAACTCCGCCTCAAAAAAAAAAAAAAAAAATACACGAATCTCCACACTGATCCCTATCAGAAGCTTCAGAAAATCCTTGAACTATCTGACCTATCTCCTACACTCCCTGCTTATGAATGCCCTAATTTAAGCTCATCATAAAGAAGCTAAAATATTTTCATTTAGCGAGCAATTCCAATTACTTCTTTTACATATCCTTTGCTAGATTGTATTCCTGTCTATCCTTTTGTTAGTGCTCCCCAGAGCCTAAATGTCAGTTCTATTCTCACTTACTAATTATTTAATTTAATTCAGCATTCACTTGTTTATTCATTTAATACATGTTTAATGACTATGTACAATGTGTTCAATGATGGGAATATAAGGAAAAATAAGACAGACTTCCTGCCTATGAGACTTACTGGTTTAGGCCAGGCACAGTGGCTCATGCCTGTAATCCCAACACTCTGTGAGACTGAGGCAGGAGGATTGTTTCAGCCTAGGAGTTTGAGACCAGCCTGGGCAACATAGTAAGACCTCACCTCTACAAAAAAAAAAAAAAAAAATCAAAAATTAGCTGGTCGTGATGGCATGCACCTGTAGTCCCAGCTACTCGGTAGGCTGAGAAAGGAGGATTGCTTCAGCCCAGGAGGTCAAGGCTGCAGTAAGCCAAGACTGTGCCACTGCACTGCAGCCTAGGTGACAGAGTGAGATCCCATCTCAAACAATAGAAAAAAATAAAATAAAGACAGTTGCTGGTCTAGTCAAAGAAATGACTTGAAAATAAATTATTGCCAGACAGAGTATAAACGCTTTAAGTATTTATGGATGAAATGATACAAAAGCTGAAAATATATACTAGATTGACCATATGCTAACAAAGTGTTCAACTGAGTGAATAGCACTGAAGTTTATTTCCTCTTTTATTTCTGAATGTGTCTACCAATTTCCATAATAATTTTTTTAAAAAGAGTATTCATATAAATAGAGAAATATATTGGTTGCCATAAATTATGGAGGAGCTACCTATGAGATACAGATGCTCCTTGACTTATGATAGGGTTATATCCCAATAAACACATAATCAGTGGAAAACATCATAAATACATTTACTGCAGACAGCACAACACAGTATGCTATAAGCTGTTTTACAACAACTGAATCTGCTTACTGGGGCCGGGGGTGGTGGCTCACACCTGTAATCCCAGCACTTTGGGATGCTGAGGTGGACAGATCGCTTGAGCCCAGGAGTTCGAATGTGATGAAACCCTATCTCTACAAGATAAAAAAAAAATACAAAATTAGCTGGGCGCGCTGAAGCACACCTGTGGTCCCAGCTACTTGGGAGGCTGAGGTGGGAGAATCATCGAGCCCAGGGATATTGAGACTGTATTATGCTGTGATTACGCCATTGTACTCCAGCCTGGACAACAGAGTGAGACCGTCTCAAAACAAAAAAAAAGAAATGTCTTACAATTATGGAGGCTGAGCAGTCCAGGGTCAAGGGGCCTCAATTAGTAAGAGCCTTTTTTGCTAGTGGAAACTCTGCAGAGTACCGAAGTGGCTCAGGGAACCCCGCGGTGCTTGCTCAGGTCCCTTTTCCTCTTCTTATGAAGCCACTAGTTCCAATCCCATATTAACCCATTAATCTATTAATCCATTCATGAGAACAGGGTCCTCCAGATCCAGTCACCTCTTGAAAACCCCACCTCTCAATACTGTCACATTTGGGCATTAAGTTTCAATATGAATTTTGTTTTTTTTATTTATTTATTTGAGACAGGGTCTCGCTCTGTCGCTCAGGAGTGTTGGCCAGGCTGGTCTTGAACTCCTGACTTCCAAGCGATCTGCCCTCCTCAGCTTCCCAAAGTGCTGGGATTAAAGGCGTGAGCCACCGTGCCCAGCCTGTCTCCAAGAGTTTTACTCCGGTTCAGCAACTGCCTAAGTTGCACTGCTCCTCTGAAAGCAGTCACTTTGAGCAGAGGTGTTGGACACTGGATGATACCTAGAGGAAGCTGGGAAAATGAGTTGCACAGACAATAATTGTTGTACGAATTCAGAGGGGAAATAAATTTATCCAGATCAGGAAAGTCAAAGAAGGCTATTCTCGAGGAAGGTGGTGATGGCTGTGCCCCTTTTGTATCGACCTTGTGTGTTTGATCCTTATGCCTATTCCCGGATGGAAAAAGAACGGGCTGATGGTCAGTGAATACCCTGGGGTGGTTTCCCACCAGAGTTAAATTATGCTCTGGACTTATTTCAGCTGTGGAACCTGTGCTAAAGACGACTTCTAGGTGGGAGGCCTCACCACTCAGAATTGGCTCTGAGTGGGCAGAGAGCAACCCCTAGTGGGCTTGTGGAAAACACACTCTGAAAGCCACTTTTCTTTTTCTTTTTTTTTTTTTCTTTTTGAGACAGGGTCTCTGTCTGTCACCCAGGCTGGAGTCCAGTGGTGTGATCATAGCTCACTGCAGCCTCGATCTCCCAGGCTCAAGGAATCCTCCCACCTCAGCATCCCAAGTAGCTGGGACTACAGGTACATGTCACCATGCCTGGCTAATTTTTTTTATTTTTAGTGAGACAAAGTCTCACTATGTTGCCCAGGCTGGCCTCAAACTTCTGAGCTCAAGCAACCTTCCCACCTCAGCCTCCCAAAATGCTGGGATTACAGGCATGAGCCACCACGCCCAGCTCACTTTTCTTTATTCTGACCAAAATGAAGTGCTGTGTTTATTTTGTTTTTGCTTATGATATGGGCCTAATGTAGACCTTAGCTAATGAGACAACAGGATGGGGGATGTATCTATTTCCCCAAATCCTTAAGGTGAGAAATAAATTCATTCTCAATTTTTTTTCTGTAACCAAATATGTATGATTATTTAATGCCCTTTCCTCTGTGCTCTGACACTTCAAGAAGGTACTGCTATAAGAATTAGGTCTGAAATTAGGGCAGTAGTTAAGAACCTACAGAAAGTGGAGTACTTCGGGACCTAAATTGAGGGCAAGGCATTGATGGGGTATTAATATGAGGGTATAAATATAGGAACTCATAATAAACAAGCTTCTTGGAGAGCATCTCTGCTATATCATTTATCAAATACTGATTCATGAAGAAATGGATGAATGTGCTGGCATTAAGACCTCTAGTTTTGGCCGGGCGCGGTGGCTCAAGCCTGTAATCCCAGCACTTTGGGAGGCCGAGACAGGCGGATCACGAGGTCAGGAGATCGAGACCATCCTGGCTAATATGGTGAAACCCCGTCTCTACTAAAAAATACAAAAAACTAGCCGGGTGAGGTGGCGGGCGCCTATAGTCCCAGCTACTCGGGAGGCTGAGGCAGGAGAATGGCGTAAACCCGGGAGGCGGAGCTTGCAGTGAGCTGAGATCCGGCCACAGCACTCCAGCCTGGTGACAGAGCCAGACTCCGTCTCAAAAAAAAAAAAAAAAAAAAAAAAAAGACCTATAGTTTTACTCACATAAGGTTGAAGGGGATGAGACCCCTGGTTTTAACCATATTACAGAATTTTTGCCTTCTCCAGTAGTAGAATAGTAGAATTATTAAGAAGACATAGTAGCTTCTATCACTTAATGAGTACTGTCTATGTGAGAGGGACTAATAAGTACTATGCATGCCAACTTTCATTTAACCCTCAGGTTAAAAACTTTCTCTGGCCGGGTGCTGTGGCTCACGCCTGTAATCCCAGCACTTTGAGAGGCAGAGGCGGGTGGATCACTTGAGGCCAGGAGTTCAAGACCAGCCTGGTCAACATGGTGAAACCCTGTCTCTACTAAAAACGCAAAAATTAGCTGGGTGTGGTGGTGCACGCCTGTAATCCCAGCTACTCGGGAGGCTGAGGCACAAAAATCGTTTGAACCCAGGAGGCACAGACTGCAGTGAGCTGAGATGCACCACTGCACACTCCAGCCTGGGTGACAGAGCAAGCCTCCGCCAAAAAAAAAAAAAACAGAACAAAAAACAAAAAACAAACGACAAGTTCACAAAGATTAGAGGGAGAACTGGGTTTTGCCTCCTGACCTCGGAGACTAGACTCTTAACCATTTCTTTTTTTCTTTTTTTTTGAGGTAAGAGTCTTGCTCTGTTGCCCAGGCTGGAATGCAATGGCATGACCTCGGCTCAATGCAACCTCTGCCCCCCGGGCTCAAGTGATTCTCCTGCCTCAGCCTCCTGAGTAGCTAGAATTACAGATGTGTGCCACCATGTCTGGCTAATTTTTCTATTTTTAGTAGAGATGGGGTTTTGCCATGTTGGCCAGGCTGGCCTCAAACTCCTGACCACAAGTGATCTACTCACCTCGACCTCCTAAAGTGCTGGGAATACAGGCGTGAGCCACCGCGCCCAGCCCTCTTAACCATTTCTCTAGCTGAGTGTGACTTTGTCTGCCTTTCTCTCCAGTATTGTGATGTCTCTGTTTTTCAGGAATGGAGGTTCCTCTGCTGCTCTATAGCCAGAGACCCAAAGTGAGAGCCATGTTTCTTGATTCAACCCTGGAAACCTTCTATGATAATTTTAAACAATTACTAACCATTTATTGAGCACCCATAATATTTTAGCACCTTTGATACAGTAGATCCAGACCTTATGACAACAGTGTAACACAAATACGTATGTGTATGAATGGTTTTTAATCTTTTTGAGCTCACCAAAAGATTAAAAAGCCTTTTGTGGGATGCTGGTGACAGCTCTGGATCTTCTTTCCAGAAAAATTCAATTATGCACACATACATAGTATTGTACACAACTTCAGAAGAGGCTGCTAGGACCTACTGAAGCCCATCCTCCAGTAGTCCACAGACTCCAGGGAAAGAACTCTTGACTTATACAACCCTTTGCAGCTGACTCTTTTATAGCATTAAGTATGGTATAGAGAGTGTGGGGGGCATCTTATCCTCCTCATCTTCTCCTCAGAGAGAAACGTTTAGAGTAGCTCCCTACATTAACCAAGTATCTCTGAATATTCTTTCTTTCTCTCTTGTACATAGGACTACAAGGGAAGAATGCAGACAATCACGTGTGGTTGTAGGAGATGAGGCTATAGGTAAAACCTGCCTCCTCATCAGTTACACAACAAATGCCTTTCCTCAGCAGTATATCCCCACTGTCTTTGACAACTATAGCGTCCAGACATCTGTGGATGGGCAAATCGTCAGCCTGAACACGTGGGACACTGCTGGCCAACAGGAGTATGACTGACTGCGAACACTCTCCTAACCCCAGATCAGTATCTTTGTTATTTGTTTTTCCGTTGGCAACTTAGAATTTCCAATTTATGGGACTTGGTTATCTATGAGCGTGGGGAAGAGAAGATGGAATAAATTATGACTATGATTTCTAGGATGTACAACTAGATGGGCAATCAGATAATAAGTTGCCAGTAGGGCAATGAAAAATGGACATGTCTGGCCGACAACTGGAAGCACAGGTATGGAGCCCTGAAGAGAGGTATGGGGCTTGGCCGGGCGCGGTGGCTCAAGCCTGTAATCCCAGCACTTTGGGAGGCCGAGATGGGCGGATCACGAGGTCAGGAGATCGAGACCATCCTGACTAACATGGTGAAACCCCGTCTCTACTAAAAAATACAAAAAAACTAGCCGGGCGAGGTGGCGGGCGCCTGTAGTCCCAGCTACTCGGGAGGCTGAGGCAGGAGAATGGCGTAAACCCGGGAGGCGGAGCTTGCAGTGAGCTGAGATCGGGCCACTGCACTCCAGCCTGGGTGACAGAGCGAGACTGTCTCAAAAAAAAAAAAAAAAAAAAAAAAAGAGAGGTATGGGGCTGGAGATAGTGATGTTAACAGACATATGATGGCTGAAGTAATGAGAATGAAAAGGCAAGGAAATCATTTGAGAAAGTGTTTCTGGAAAAGGGAGAAGAGAGTATCAAGGAGGAAAAAGTGGTGAATAGTAGCAAATGCACAAAAGTTCAAGAATGATATTCTAATCATATGCAAAAATTTTCAGCATCATTAGTCAATAGGGAAATGCAATGACTGGGCGCGGTGGCTCAAGCCTGTAATCCCAGCACTTTGGGAGGCCGAGACGGGTGGATCACGAGGTCAGGAGATCAAGACCATTCTGGCTAACCTGGTAAAACCCCGTCTCTACTAAAAAATACAAAAAAAACTAGCCGGGCGAGGTGGCGGGCGCCTGCAGTCCCAGCTACTTGGGAGGCTGAGGCAGGAGAATGACGTGAACCCGGGAGGCGGAGCTTGCAGTGAGCTGAGATCCGGCCACTGCACTCCAGCCTGGGTGACAGAGCGAGACTCTGTCTCAAAAAAAAAAAAAAAATAGGGAAATGCAAATCAAAATTACAATGAAATACCACTTTACACCCACTAGGATGGTTAGAAGCAAAAAGATGGACAATAACAAGGGTTGTCAAGGATGTGAAGAAACTGGAACCCTTATACACTGCTGGTGGGATTACAAAATGGTGCAGTTGCTCTGGGAAACAGTTTGGCGGTTCCTCAAAAAGTTAGTTAAACATATGAGTTACCATGTGGACTCAGCAATTCAGCTCTTAGGTACAGACTGAGTATTCCTTATCTGAAATGCTTGGGACCACAGGTGTTTCAGATTTCAGGTTTTTTAAGAATCTGAAATATTTTGGAGTATCTGCAAATATGTGAACATCCCTAATCCGAAAATCAGAAATCCAAATGTTCCAGTGAGCATTTCCTTAGAGCATCAAGCAGGCATTCAAAAAGTTTAAGATTTTGAAGCATTTCAAGTTTTTGGATTTGGGATGTTCAATCTTTATATACCCAAGAGAAATAAAAACAAGTGTCCCTTTCTTACTTGCCTGAGAAATAAAAAAAATTAAAATTAAAAAAAGCAAATGTTGGCCGGGTGCGGTGGTTCACGCCTGTAATCCCAGCACTTTGGGAGGCCGAAGCGGGTGGATCACGAGGCCTGGAGATCAAGACCAACAGTGAAACCCTGTCTCTACTAAAAATACAAAAAATCAGCCAGGCATGGTGGCACGCGCCTATAGTCCTAGCTATTTGGCAGGGTGAGGCAGGAGAATCGCTTGAACCCAGGAGGTGGAGGTTGCAGTGAGCAGAGATCGTGCCACTGCACTCCAGCCTGGGCGACACAGGAAGACTCTGTCTCCAAAAAAAAAAAAAAAAAAAAAGCAAATGTCCACACAAAAGTTTGTACAAAAATGTTCACAAAATGTTCACAGAGGCATTATTTGCATCAGCCAAAATTACAATCTAAATGTCCATCAGTTGATAGACAAAATGTGGGGCATCCATACAATGGAGTATTACAAGATAACAAAAAAAAATGAGGTTGGGCACAATGGCTCATGCCTGTAATCCCAGCACTTTGGGAGGCTAAGTCAGGAAGATCGCTTGAGCCCAGGAGTTTGAGGCCAGCCTGGGCAACATAGTGAGACTCTGTCTCTACAAAATAAAAATTAGCTAGGCATGGTGGCATGCACATGTGGTTCCAGCTACTTGAGATGCTAAGATGGGAGGATTCCTTGAGCCTGGGAGGGTGAGGCTGCAGTGAGCTGTGACTGTGCCACTGCACTCCAGCCTGGACAACACAGTGAGACCCTGTCTCAAAAAAAACAGGAATGAAGTACTGATACATGTTACACTATGGATGACACGTTAAAACTGACCACTTTAGGCCGGGCGCGGTGGCTCAAGCCTGTAATCCCAGCACTTTGGGAGGCCGAGACGGGAGGATCACGAGGTCAGGAGATTGAGACCATCCTGGCTAACATGGTGAAACCCCGTCTCTACTAAAAAATACAAAAAACTAGCTGGGCGAGGTGGCGGGCGCCTGTAGTCCCAGCTACTCGGGAGGCTGAGGCAGGAGAATGGCATAAACCCGGGAGGCAGAGCTTGCAGTGAGCTGAGATCCGGCCACTGCACTCCAGCCTGGGTGACAGAGCAAGACTCCGTCTCAAAAAAAAAAAAAAAAAAAAAAAAAAAAAAAAAAAAAAAAAAAACGGACCACTTTAGCCAGCCAGGCGTGGTGGCTAACGCCTGATTTAATCCCAGCACTTTGGGAGGCCCAGGTAGGCAGATCACTTGAGGTTGGGAGTTCAAGATCAGCCTGACCAACATGGAGAAACCCCATCTCTACTAAAAATACAAAATTAGCCAGGAGTGGTGGCACATGCCTATAATCCCAGGTACTCGCAAGGCTGAGGCAAGAGAATCGCTTGAATCCAGGAGGCGGAGGTTGCAGTGAGCTGAGATCACGCTATTGCACTCCAGCCTGGGCAACAAAAGCAAAACATCATCTCAAACAAACAAACAAAAAAAACTGACCACTTTAAATGGGCAAATTGCATAGTATGTGAATTATATTTCAATAAAGGTGTTTAAATAAAAGGTTATTTCTGAAATAAATACAATATGGATTGTATTTATTTATGGATACAATAAATAAATTGGATGTGGATCCAATAAATAAAGTGGATCCAGCAATTAGGATGTAGCTGGTACTTCAGCAGAAGACAAGTGCAGGGTTGTGAGGCATAAACAGTAAGTGAAAAGTGGAGAAGGGTATATGGAGCATGGTGGTTAAGAGTACAGGCTCTGGCATTAGATATAACTGGATTAACATCTCTACTCTGTCATTTTTTTTTTTTTTTTTTTGGAGACAGTCTTACTCTCTCACACAGGCTGGAGTGCCGTGGTGCGATCTTGGTTCACTGCAACCTCCACCTCCCAGATTCAAGTGATTCTCATGTCTAAGTCTAGTGGTGGCTCATGCCTGTAATCCCAGCACTTTGGAAGGCCAAGGTCAGTGAATCACTTGAGGACAGGAGTTGAAGACCAGCCTGGTCAACATGGTGAAACCCTGTCTCTACCAAAAATACAAAAATTAGCCGGGCATGGTGGGGCACAGCTGTAGTTCCAGCTACTCAGGAGGCTGAGGCAGGAGAATCGCTTGAACCCGAGGGGGAGGAAGTTGCAATGAGCCAAGATCGTACCACCACACTCCTCCAGCCTGGGTGACAGAGACTGTATCAAAAGAGAAAATCAGCTGGACGCAGTGGCTCATGCCTGTAATCCCAGCATTTTAGGAGGCCAAGGAGGGCAGATCACCTGAAGTCAGGAGTTTGAGACCAACTTGGCCAACATGGCAAAACCTCATCTCTACTAAAAATAAAAAAATTAGCCCAGCATGGTGGCGCATGCCTGTAATCCCAGCTACTCAGGAGGCTGACGCAGGAGAATCACTTGAACACAGGAGGCAGAGATTGCAGTGAACCAAGATCGCATCACTGCACTCCAGCCTGGGCGACACAGCGAGACTCCATCTCCAAAAAAAGAAAATCACAAATGTAGGTTAGAAGTGCCCCTAAAGGTAAAGTAATCTTCCTCCTTTTTTTTTTTTTAAAATACATGTGCAGGATGTGCAGATTTGTTACGTAGGTAAATGTTTGCCATGGTGGTTTGCTGCACACATCAACCCATCACTTCATCATTAAAAAAACATTTTTTAAAGCTATTTAAACACTATAGGCCTGTATGTTCATCTGGAAAATGAGGGTTATAGCAGTACCCATTTTAAAGATTTCTTATGGTGAAATAAAGAAAATAATGGGCCGGGTACGGTGGTTCATGCCTGTAATCCTAGCACTTTGGGAGGCTGAGGTGGGCAGATCACAGGGTCAAGAGTTCAAGACCAGCCTGGCCAACATGGAGAAACCCCGTCTCTACTAAAAATACAAAAATTAGCCAGGTGTGGTGGTGGGCACCTGTGATCCCACCCACTCGGGAGGCTGAGGCAGGAGAATCACTGGAACCCAGGAGGCGAAGGTTGCAGTGAGCCGAGATGGCGCCACTGCACTCCAACCTGGGTGACAGAGCAAGACTCCATCTTAAAAGAAATAAAATAAAAAGAGGTAATATAAGTTGGTCCAGAAATATAGGAAAGAAAGGCATCCCAGAGAGAGAGCAAAGACTGCAAAGTCATGAAGAAATGATAGGGGATATTTTGTGAAATATAATGCTGAGTGTGGCAGGGGTTGATAGTGGGTATGGGAGCCAGTCATTAGAGATGGAAAGTAGATAAATGGGTTGGGCCTGCTTCTGAAAGGTTTTAAAATTCACATAGTACTATCCCATGTTTACAAATTAGAAAACTGAGGAGGGTATGAGAAGTTAAATAACTTGTCTATGGTAACTCAACTAGTAAGTGCCAGAGCCATGATTTATACTCTGTCTGTACTCTGAATCCCTACATTTATATATGTGAATCTGTGCTCAAGGATGCAAATGGAAACCAGAAAACCTTATCCTTTACATGCAGAAGCTATACTGTTTCCTCTTTTTAAGACACAGCAACAGGCCAGGCGCAGTGGCTCATGCCTGTAAACCCAGGACTTTGGGAGGCCGAGGTGGTCAGATCAGTTGAGCTCAAGAGTTTGAGAACAACGTGGGCAACATGGCGAAACCCCATCTCTACCAAAAAAATACAAAAATTAGCATGGCGTGGTGGCAACCACCTGTAGTCCCAGCTACTCAGGAGGCTACTGGGCAACAAGAGTGAAACCTGTCTCATAAGGGGAAAAAAAGAGACAGATTTCTTCCCCTTTGTCTTCTCAGTTTTTGAGCAAAGTGAACATATAACGGTGCCTCTAACAAATTTGTAGACCAAATAGAAGATTCAGACACAGCAAACATGGTCACAAGTGCAGACCCTACAGAGGTTCCATCCATACTGAATATCTCTCTTTTCTACTAACTAGGACCACCTCTTCCACTACTTTCCATGGAACTGTTTCATTGCAACGGATAGACTCCAAATTCTCCAGAGGATATAAGAATTAAACAGTGGGAATAAAAAGAAGTGACATTAGGCTGGGCGCAGTGGCTCATGCCTGTAATCCTGGGAGGTCGAGGTGGGTGGATCATGAAGTCAGGAGTTAGAGACAAGCCTGACCAACATGGTGAAACCCTGTCTCTACTAAAAATACAAAAATTAGCCGGGCATGGTGGCGCGTGCCTGTAATCCCAGCTACTCGGGAGGCTGAGGCAGGAGAATTGCTTGAACCGAGAGGCGGAGGTTGCAGTGAGCCAAGATTGCGCCACTGCACTCCAGCCTGGGCAATAGAGAGAGACTCCAACACCCACTCCCCACAAAAAAAGAAGTGATATTTATTAAATGATTGAAAACGTACATTACCTGATTTTCATACCCACAAATGAATGCACAAATACACTATTGTCCTCTCAGTCCAATCTAGTCTGAATTTAGGCCCAGTAAGGAATAAATAAAGATCTGAACAGTGACCTTTGCAATCATGGAACATTTGATTCTTACCATTGTAGGTTGCACTATTTTTCACAATTAGCTCCAGATGCTCTCTGAACTCTTCCCGAGATGGGTAGAGGCGTTTACGCACGTTTTCGCGGAGTGTTTGTAGGTCCATTGGCCGAGTGATGATTTTGTAGTAGTCCTTTACAACCTTTGCATTGACTGGAGTGTGGAAAGGGTATGTCTGCAAACAAGGGCCGGAACCATACATCAGCAAAGAACACGTGCCAGAGCCAATTCCTGAAGATTCTCACATCTTACCTATCTACCTGGCTATCAACTCTGAAAGGAATCTTTCTAGGTGGAGCAGGTCTGTTTCCTCTACTAAACTGCTTAAACAAACAAAAAAACTAACTAAATCCCCAAAAATTAGGCGTTCCAGTTACCTAAATCTATAGATTACTGCCCTCTATTGGAAATCACAGACAGAACAAGGGGCTTTGACATCCCTACTATAGATATCCAACGCAATGAACTCACATTTGGAAGATCTCTCATGTCATTGATGATAGACTCCAAGATGGATGACAGCGTCACCATAGGATCTGTGCGGCGCCGGTGGATGGACTTATGAGGTCTCTAAGAAGAAACATGAAATCAGAATGCTTCCTCAGACCAAAAAAAATCCACATTCTGTCCAGGCACAGTAGCTCATGCCTGTAATCCCAGCACTTTGGGAGGCCGAGGTGGACGGACCACTTGAGGCCAGGAGTTCAACACCAGCCTGAGTAACATGGCAAAGCCCCGTTTCTACTAAAAATACAAAAATTAGCTGGGTGTGGTGGCACATGCCTGTAATCCAAACTACTCAGGAGGCTGAGGTGGGAGGATCACTTGAACCTGGGAGGTGGAGGTTGCAGTGAGCCAATATCACACCATTGCACTCCAGCCTGGGTAACAGAGCGAGACTCTATCTCAAAAAAAAAAAAAGAAAAAGAAAAAATCCGCCAAGCACGGTGGCTCACACCTGTAATCCCAGCACTTTGGGAAGCCAAGGCGAGTGGATTGTGTATCAGCTGGGCGTGGTAGCTCATGACTATAATCTCAGCACTTTGCGAGGTGGAGGTGGGCAGATCACTTCAGATTACCTGAGGTCAGGAGTTCAAGACCAGCCTGGTCAATATGGCAAAACCCCATCTCTACTAAAAGTATGAAAATTAGGTGGTGTGTGCCTGTAATCCCAACTACTTGGGAGGCTGAGGCAGGAGAATTGCTTGAACCTGGGAGGTGGAGGTTCCAGTGAGCCGAGATCGTGCCACTGCACTCCAGCCTGGGCAACAGAATAAGATTCTGTTTCAAAAAAAAAAAAAGTCCACATTCTCTAACTACACAAACATATTTTAGAAATCTTATAATGAACAGTACACATAATTCTCAGGGCAAGGCAAATGGAGAATCTAAGGCTGTCAGAGCCATGGCATATACGGTTAGGGGAATCAATGAGAACCCACCTAATCAGAAGGAAGCAATGCACATACTCACATTCAAGTAGTCACAATGAACAGTGGTCCAACTCTCCGTTTCTTCTTTGGAGGAAGCTGCTGTTTAGGAAATTTGAGAACCAGAGATTTTCTGCGAACCTCATCCGCACTGTAATCAAAACACTTTAGTAAGATACAGCCCCTATTTCTAGTTCCCAGGGAAAAAAAACCAACTATATAAAAAAAAGTCCAAGGTACCTAAGCATGAGCTTAGGGAGGAAAAAGCCAAACCAAAGGCCAGACATCCACCTTCAGATCAGGCAAGCCCTCATAGGCTCTCCAAGTTAATAAATAACTAGGCAAGTCACAACTTTACCTCAGTTTCCTATTGGGAAGATAAGGAAACCAGGCTAAAGAATTTTAAGAATCCTTCCAGTTCCAACATTTTATCTTTTTTTTTTTTTTTTGAGACGTAGTTTCGCTCGTCACCCAGGCTGGAGTACAAGAGCGCAATGTCAGCTCACTGCAACCTCCACCTCCCAGGCTCAAGTGATTCTCCTGTCTCAGCCTCCCAAGTAGCTGGGATTACAGGAGCCCACCACCACTCACAGCTCATTTTTGTATTTTTAGTAGAGGCAGGGTTTCGCCATGTTGGTCAGGCGAGTCTCAAACTGCTGACCTCAGGTGATCCACCTGCCTTGGCATCCCAAAGTGCTGGGATTACAGGTGTGAGCCATTGCGCCCAGCCCCAGCATTCTATCTTAAAAGGCTAGGAAACCTAACTCATTCAGAATGGAAACAAGAAACTTAAAACTGGTTTGAAAAAAGAAAACAAACTAGTTTGGGCTTCCCTGAATCATTAAAGCTCATTCACCTTCTTCCCTTCCACTTTAAGGGACCATGGTATCACATTTTCTTCTTCTTCATTTTTTAAATTTAAAAACTGCTTTTTCAGTAATAGAGACAGGATCTCACTATATTGCCTAGGCTGGTCTCGAACTCCTGAGCTCAAGTGATCCTCCCACCTCAGCCTCCCAAAACGCTGTGATTATAGGCATGAGCCACCACATCCGGCCCATCTTCCTCTTCTAATGTGCTTCAAAAAACAATGACTATTACAAATATTAATAATTAAATCAACAAGGATGGAGGCTGGGTGTGGTGGCTCACGTCTGTAATTTCAGCACTTTGGAAGGCCAAGGCAGGCAGATTACCTGAGCTCAGGAGTTCGAGACCAGCGCGACCAACATGGCGAAACCCCATCTCTACTAAAAATACAAAAATTAGCCAGGTGTGATAGAATGCGCCTGCAGTCCCAGATACTTGGGAGGCTAAGGCAGGAGAATCACTTAAACCCAGGAGGCAGAAGTTGCAGTCAACTGAGATCGCACCACTTCACTCCAGCCTGGGCAACAGAGCGAGATTCCATCTCAAAAAATAAAATAAATCAACAAGGATGGGAAAAGGAACCCCAAACTAAACACAAACAGAAACAAATGACTCTAACTGTATCAAATTGATTTCTTAAATTACACACAAAAAAAGAAGTGATTCAAATACGTTTGGAATACCCTAACTATACCTCAGTGGCATGTAGTCCAAGAAAAATAAACTACAAAAAACATCTTGAATCTACTTTATGGGTTTGTTGGTGGTAGTGGTATTATTATAGTAATTCTTAAACTATTTTGTACATATCATAGAACAGAGCAAATTTCTCAATATATTGATTTCTAAGTAAATATATAGAGAATTAAGTTATTTCTTGAGAATGGAGACAAATATGAAAAGAGGAAGATGAGGAAAAAAAGATCTATAAACTAAATTGGAGGTATCAGTATAAAGTTGTAATTTAAAATACATGTGTATGCATGCCTATAATCTCAGCACTTTGGGAGGTGGAGGCAGGCGGATCACCTCAGGTCTGGAGTTCAAGAGCAGCCTGACCAACAGGGAGAAACCCTGTCTCTACTAAAAATACAAAATTAGCAGGGCAAGGTGGCACGTGCCTGTAGTCCGTTACTCAGGAGGCTGAGGCAGGAGAACTGTTTGAACTGGGGAGGCGGAGGTTACAGTGAGCCAAGATGGTGCCACACTGCAGCCTGGGCGACAGAGCAAGACTCCGTCTCAAGAAGAAAAAGGAACCTGGGCTCTTGGAGAAATGGCTGACTCTAGGTATAGGATAGGAAAATTTGAAAGAGGGCTTTTAACATTTTGTGCCAGAAGGCTGGGAGCGGTGGCTCACGCCAGTAATCCCAGCACTTTGGGAGGCCCAGGTGGGCGGATCACGAGTTCAGAAGTTCAAGAAGAGCCTGGCCAACATGGTGAAAACCTATCTCTACTAAAAACACAAAAATTAGCCAGATGTGGTGGCACAAGTCTGTAATCCCAGCTACTTGGGAGGCTGAGATGGGAGAATCCCTTGAACCCGGGAGGCAGAGGTTTCAGTGAGCCGAGATTACACTACCGCACTCTAGTCTGGGCAATGGAGCAAGACTTCGTTGAGACGGAAACAAAAACATCTTGTGCCAAAAAGCAAGGAAGTTCTCAAATATTTATAGGGTCGTTTAAAAAAAAAAAAAAGGAAAAAAAACACAGGATCTGGCTTGAGGGAGTCAAATTTGGGACACTATGTTGGAAAGGGAGAGTAGAAAGCTTTTTATAGAAAAATGTTAGCTAATGTTGAAGAAATGCTAGAATTAGAAAAATTACCATTTTTGAACCCCCACTGAAATAACTGAATAAAGCAATGGCCATCAACTGATGCTAAAACTATTAAAAGATTGTCAGGGAACAGGATATTCACCAACATGTTAATTACAAAGAAAAAAACATACTTTATTATAGGATCTGAGGATCACCACTTTAACAAGATGATCAAAACAGTGGGAAAATCTGACATTACATGCTTGCTGATGCGGTATAGTAAGTATATCACCCAAATATGACATTCAATGTCTTGCCAACAACATTTAATTGGAATCTAATCAATGAGAGAACAGACAATTCCAGAATGTGGAATATTTTGAGACGACTGGCCTGGAATTTTCAAAAAATTCAATGTCATGAAAAACATAAATGGGGCTGGGTGCAGTGGCTGATGCCTATAGTCCCAGCACTTTGGGAAGCTGAGGCAGGAGGACTGCTTGAGCCCAGGAGTTTGAGACCAGCCTGGGCAACACGGCAAAATCCTGTCTCTACAAAAAATACAAAAATTAGCCAGGTGTGGTACTGCACGCCTGTAGTCCCAACAACTGTGGATGCTGAGGTGAGAGGATGACTTAAACCTGGGAGACAAAGGTTGCACTGAGCTGAGATCATGCCCCTGCACTCCAGCCTGGGTAACAGAACAAGACCCTATCTCAAAAAAAAAAAAAAAAAGAAGAAGAAAAAAAAGAAAAATATAAAAGGTACGGAAAACCATTCTAGATTAAGAGAGATTCAAAATATATTTAATGTTTGAACTGGGAATGAATCCAGAACTGGGGACAGAGGCAATAAAGGACACTGAGACAACTGGGGAAGACTGAATGAGATCAGAATATTATATATTATTACATTAATGTTAACTTCCTTAGGAGTGAAATATGATGCCTGCAACTTAGTTCCAATGATTCAGGAAAAAAAAAAGTTTTAAGTATATAAAGATAAAGCAAATGTGACAAAATGTTAACAATTAGTGAATTTAGAGAAATTATATACTACATTCTTTCAACTTTTCTGTAGGTTTGCCATTTTCAAACTAAAAAGTTAGGGGAGGCCGGGCGCGGTGGCTCAAGCCTGTAATCCCAGCACTTTGGGAGGCCGAGACGGGCGGATCACGAGGTCAGGAGATCGAGACCATCCTGGCTAACACGGTGAAACCCCGTCTCTACTAAAAATACAAAAAAATTAGCCGGGTGAGGTGGCGGGCGCCTGTAGTCCCAGCTACTCGGGAGGCTGAGGCAGGAGAATGGCGTAAACCCGGGAGGCGGAGCTTGCAGTGAGCTGAGATCCGGCCACTGCACTCTAGCCCGGGCAACAGAGAAAGACTCCGTCTCAAAAAAAAAAAAAAAAAAGTTAGGGGAAAGAACTTTACAATTTCTTCATTTTATTGTCTATTAAACTCTCTGAGGGCAAGACACAAGTATAAGCACAGTTTCTATGTCTCTTTCATTCTTTATTAGAACACTACAAGGCCGGGCATGGTGGCTTACACCTGTAATCCCAACGCCTGGGGAGGCTGAGGCTGGAGAATCACTTGAGGACAAGAGTTCGAGACCAGCATGGCCAACATGGCAAAACCCTATCTCTACTAAAAATACAAAAATTAGGCTGGGCATGGTAATCCCAGTATGTCTGTAATCCCAGCACTCTGGGAGGCCAAGGCGGGCAGATCACTTGAGGTCAGGAGTCCAGCCTGGCCAACGTAATGAAACCCCATCTCTACAAAAATACAAAAATTAGCCAGGCGTGGTGGCATGTGCCTGTAATCCCAGCTACTCGGGAGGCTGAGGCATGAGAATCGCTTGAACCCAGGAGGTAGAGGTGGCAGTGAGCCACTGCACTCAGCCTGGGCAACAGAGCAAGACTGTCTCAAAAAAAAAAAACACAACAATATTAGGGACCTTGCAAATATTATTAAGTGCCTAGAAGTAGAACAAGAAGAGATAACTAACATCTACTGAGCATCTACTATACGTCAGGCACTATACTGTATACTTTGTAGTCTGTCTCATTTTATCTTCTTAACTATCCTGGTAAGGGTGGTTTTATTTTGTAACTAAGGAAACAGACTCAGAAGTTAGGCAGCATGCTCCGAAACAAGTGGTACAACCTAATGAGTGCTATAATTTTCAGTACTGGCAACAATAACTGAGGAAAAGCCATCAAAATTCCTGTTCCTTCAGTTCCATTTCAGAGAACACATCACATCTACCCCCGCCAGCCACCAATAAAACCAATCTCAAATGAATCCGTCCCATAGCACTTCCTGCCTGGTATCTCTTACCTCTCAATTAGCTGTTTCCCCAAGACAATTTTGGTTCCTTCAACCTTGATAAGTTCTTCATTATCATTATGAATGACTGTCTTTTCCAACTCCTCCTCCTGCTCTTCTGTCATGGCAACAGGGTTGGAAGGTGGCGCATTTGTTTGATAATAGAGGGGGCAGAATTTGTTAGTCCTCATGTGTCCAATGGCACCACATGCCCCACATTTCAGCTGCAAAAGGAAAAGTATCAAACATGTCAGAGGTAAGTAGGCTGAAACACGTATCAGAGATAAGCAGGCAAGTTGTCCCTCAGTATACGCAGGGGATTGGTTCCAGGACCCCGAGTATACCAAAATCCACAATAGTGAAGCCCATATATACAAAGAGCCAGCCCTCCATATACACAGGCTCCACATCCCATGATCTACACATTAAGTGGACCCGTGCAGTTCAAACCCATGTTGTTCAAAGCTCAACTGTACATACAAGATGGGAAAAACAAAGTCAGCTTAAAAACTTTTGCTCTAATAGAACTGTTATGCACTGATCAATCAGAAGCCACCAGACAAAACTGCATGTATGGAAATGACACATGGAAAAAAAATTAAATCCAGAGACTAAACATTGCTTTAAAACTCAGGTAAGAAGAAAAAAGAGAAGATCTTCACTCCCAATTTAAGTTGTAAACTATGAAAATATTAATATGCAGGAGACAAGCTGTTGGAAGCCCATCTACATTCAGCAGCATAATCAGCCTGCTGGGTGTATTCCCATTCTCTAGTCAAAACAAGAAAAACGTTCGATAACACCAAGTCTCCATCTCAGTTTTGCAGATGAGTAGCTCTGATATCCTAGACCTCAGTTTCATCTGTAAAATGGGGCCAATACTGTATCACACTTATCTAATGTCACATACAAAAAGGAACATTAAAACACTTAATGACCTCAGTATGCGTTAAGAACAGCTCTTTACATCTGTTGAATATTTTATAGTTTATAAAGTGCTTCCCCTGAATTGTATCATTTAAAACAACAACACTGTGGACATATCATTTTATATTAGAGAAAACAAGTTTGGAGAGGTTAAGGTCACAGACCTATTAAATGGCAGAAACAGAACCTGAATTCAGATCTTCCGTTTCCAAGCTCATGGCTCTTTCCACTGTAGGACAACTGCCTCATCTTAGGATGCTTATTACAATCACAGTAGTATCTGTGATCCTAAGTTATGGAAAACAACTTGTATGTTTTACTTTTGTTGCTTCTTTTAATATGTATAATATTTTAAAGGTACATATTTAAAAATATATATACACAATGTATACACACAGACAAGAGACATGAAAGTACATATTAAAAAACCTACCAAACTTGGGCCAAGAGCAGTGGCTCATGTGTGTAATCCCACAACTTTGGGAGGCCAAGGTGGGAGGATCACTTGAAGCCAAGAGTTCGAGACCAGCCTGGCCAACACATTAAAACCCCGCCTTTACTAAAAATACAAAAAAATTAGCCAGGCATGGTGGTGCACGCCTGTAATCCCAGCTACTCAGGAGGCTGAGGCACAAGAATCCCTTGAACCCGGAAGGTGGAGGCTGCAGTAAGTGGAGATCACACCATTGCACTCCAGCCTAAGTGGTAAACATAGACTCTGTCTCTAAAACAAACAAACAAACAAAAAAAACCTACCAAATCTATCTCAACTCCTAGAAAATATTTCAGATAAAGAATAAGGCCAGGCTCAGTGGCTCATGCCTGTAATCCCAGCACTTTGGGAGGCCAAGGTGGGCAGATCATCTGAGGTCAGGAGTTCAAATCCAGCCTGGCCAACATGGTGAAACCCCGCCTCTACTAAAAATACAAAAATTAGCTGGGCGTGGTGGCAAGCGCCTGTAATCCCAGCTACTTGGGAGGTTGAGGCAGGAAAGTTGCTTAATGGGAAGGCAGAGCTTGCAGTGAGCCAAGATGGCACCACTGCACTCCAGCCTGGGCACAGCAAAACTCCGTCTCAAAAAAAAAATATTAGCCAGGCATGGTAGCACATGCCTGGTAGCACAGCCACTTGGGAGGCTGAGGCACAAGAATTGCTTACCAGGAGGCAGAAGTTGCAATGAGCTGAGATTGCGCCATTGCACTCCAGCCTGGGCAACAGAGTGAGACTCTGTCTCAAAAAAAAAAAAAAAAAAAAAAGAATAAATAACAAGCCTGGCGTGGTGGCTTACACCTGTAAACCTGTAATCCCAGCACTTTGGGAGGTGGAAGCAGGTAGATCACCAGGTCAGGAGTTCGAGACCAGCCTGGCCAACATGGTGAAACCTCGTCTCTACTAAAACTACAAAAAATGGCCGAGCGCGGTGGCTCAAGCCTGTAATCCCAGCATTTTGGGAGGCCGAGACGGGCGGATCACGAGGTCAGGAGATCGAGACCATCCTGGCTAACACGGTGAAACCCCGTCTCTACTAAAAATACAAAAAACTAGCCGGACGAGGTGGCGGCGCCTATAGTCCCAGCTACTCGGGAGGCTGAGGCAGGAGAATGGCGTGAATCCGGGAGGCAGAGCTTGCAGTGAGCTGAGATCTGGCCACTGCACTCCAGCCTGGGTGACAGAGCGAGACTCCGTCTCAAAAAAAAAAAAAAAAAAAAAACTACAAAAAATTAGCCAGGCATGGTGGCAGACACCTGTAATCCCAGCTATTCGAGAGGTTCTGGCAGGAAAATCGCTTGAACCCAGGAGGCAGAGGTTGCAATGAGCTGAGATCGCGCCACTGCACTCCAGCCTGGGCAACAGAGTGAGACTCTGTCTAAAAAAAAAAAAAAAAAAAAAAAAAAAGAATAAATGACCAGCCAGGCATGGTGGCTGATGCCTGCAATCCCAGCACTTTGGGAAGCCAAGGTAGGAGGATCACTTGAGCTCAGGAGTTTGAGACTAGCCTGCGCAACATGGCAAAACCCCATCTCTACAAAATATAAAAAAGTATCCAGGTGTGGTGACATGTGCCTGTAGTCCCAGCTACTTGGGAGGCAGAGGTAGGAGGATGGCTTGAGCCCAGGAGGCAGAGGCTGCAGTGAGCCAAGATCGTGCCAGTGTGCTCCAGCCTGGGCAACAGAGCCAGACCCTGTTTTAAAAAAAAAAAAGAGAGAGAGAACAACAGCACCAGATTTGGTGTGGAATTGTCAATATCACTCACATTAGTACTGAGAACACCCCCAAGTAGTCACATCAATTCAAACCAGCTTTCCACAATATACTTCCCTCATTCCCAGTAAAGGAGGATATCAAAAGAGGATGTCAAAAACTAAAGGAAAAGGTATACTTTCTTCCTTTGCTCCATTAGCTGTAATTACACCACATTATACTTACTTTTAGGTCAGGACGCTCCTTCATTTTCTTGGGCTTCTTCTCAGGAGGACCCTTAAGCTTCTCCTTTTCCTGGTTCCGCTTAAGCCGCCTCAGTTGCTCTTGAATCCTCCGCCGTTCTTTTCGCATCTCTTCTCGATGTTGTTCATCAAAAAGGGCAAATTTTCGACTGAACAATGTGGGCAGCAGAGGAAGAAAAATCACAGGACCATAAGCAAATCTTAACCAAGAAGGCTATCGTGATAGCTAACATCTCAGGACTAATCCATTCACGCTAATATAAAAGGGGCTACATGCCATTCCCATCTCCCTCCCTAGTCGGTCTTCCATTTGCCGAGGTAACTCTCTTAGAATAAGTCCTGAGTAATCTCTAAGATTTTTTTTTTTTTGAGACGGAGTCTCCCCCTGTCGCCCAGGCTGGAGTGCAGTGGCAAGATATTGGCTCACTGCAACCTCTGCCTCCCGGGTTCAAGCGATTCTCCTGCCTCAGCCTCCCAAGTAGCTGGGATTACAGGTGCGTGCCACCACATCTGGCTAATTTTTCACCATGTTGGTCAGGCTGGTCTTGAACTCCTGACCTCGTGATCTGCCCACCTTGGCCTCCCCAGTGCTGGGATTACAGGCATGAGCGCCCGGCCAGTAATCTCTAAGATTTTTGCAAACCAACCAATCAAAATGCAAAGGACTGAAATGGAACAAGACATGCCTTCATCTTGTGGCAAATACCAAATACCGAATAGAATTTTCCCTGTAATTTAGCTCTATTCAAACCCAATCTAAAGGCAAGATAGTTCTCAATTACAGCAGAGTTCTAGAAACAACTGTGAAGAACCCTGTCACTAAAACTCAAGCACCCACCCCAATCACCATTCCCCACCATTATTATTCTCCGTATCACACTCAAAAGTGGTGTATTAGGCCAGGCGCCGTGGCTCATGCCTGTAATCGCAGCACTTTAGGAGGCTGGGGCAAGCAGATTGCTAGAGTCCAGGAGTTCAATACCAGCCTGACCAACATGGCAAAACCCCATCTCTACTAAAAATACAAAAATTAGCTGGCCATGGTGGTGCATGTCTGCAATCCCAGCTACTCTGGAAGTTGAGGCACGAGAATCACTTGAATCCGAGAGATGGAGGTTGCAATGAGCCGAGATCACGCCGCTGCACTCCAGCCTGGGCCACAGAGCAAGACTCTGTCCTCAAAGAAAAAAAAGGAAGTGGTAAATCAAACTCACATGAATTCCTCATCTTTTGTAGTTCGTATGCGCACATAAGCATCAATGACAGCTGGTTTTCGGACTGTCTCACAGCGAACATATTCTTTCCCTTCTTCATCTCGAAACGTGCGATAAATCTTGAGACAGCGTCCAGTGGCAGAAGAGTTAAGGCTAGTCACGGAAGCTGTGTCATCATCTCTGTGATTGTTTCCTGATGCTGCTGAGCCTGCTGCTGCAAGGTAAGTAGAAAAGATTTCCAAACGTTCCCCTTATCTCCCAAATGATCATTTTCTTGGGGTTGAGTGGAGATACCGAAACTCAACATGCCACAAAACTATGGTTCTACAAAAAGCATCAAAGTCATCATTATCCCCAAGAATATGCTGATTTGTCCCTTCCTGACTTCATTTTAGGCACTGCCAATTTCCCCACCTTTTTTTTTTGAAACAGGATCTCTCTCGCTCTGTTGCCCAGCCTGGAGTAGTGGTGCAATCTCGGCTCACTGCAACCTCCACCTCCCAGGCTCAATCCATCCTTCCAGCTCAGCCTCCTGAGTAGCTGGGACTACAAGGTGTGTACCACCACACCCAGCTAAATTTTTGTAGAGACGGGGTCTTGTCATGTTGCCCAGGCTGGCCTTTAACTCCTGGGCTCAAGAGATAGGCCAGCCTTGGCCTCCCAACATGCTGGGATTACAGGCCTAAGCCACACATCCGGCCAATTTCCCAACTTTTATAAGTACAAAAAGTTCTGAAAGAACCTCAAATAACTACATGTTTGCTATAGGAGATAGAGAAGCAGATTCCTCTGAACAACAGTGCAAGAGAAAAGGCCAGGTAGGCAGTGGGTGATGATCACATTACAAATAAAAGCACGCAAGGCCGAGTACAGTAGCTCACGCCTATAATCCCAGCATTTGGGGAGGCTAAGGTGGGAGGATCGCTTGAGCCCAGGAGTTTGAGACCAGCCTGGTCAACAAAGGAAGACACTGTCTCTACAAATGCCTTTAACTAGCCAGGTATGGTGGTACACACCTGTGGTCCCAGCTACTCAGGAGGCTGAGGTTCTTGAGCCCAGGAAGTTGAGGCTGCAGTAAACAAGCCATGGTTGCACTACTGCCCTCCAGCCTGGGCAACAGAACAAGACCCTGTTTCCAAAAAAAAAAGTACCCAAGCACACAATTCAGGGGGAAAAATGGCACTACAAAAACAAGTTCTGAGTCTTAAAGTCTAACATATGCTTCTCAAACATTAATATGAATAGGAATCACCTGGGGATCTTGTTCAACTGTAGGATTTTTTTGTTTTTTTTTTTTGAGACAGAGTTTTACTCTGTCGCCCAGGGTAGAGTTCAATGGCGCACTCTCAGCTCACTGCAACCTCTGCCTCCTAGGTTCGAGCGATTCTCCTGCCTCAGTCTCCCAAGTAGCTGGGATTACAGGCACCCACCATCATGTCTGGCTAATTTTTGTAGAGATGGGGTTTTATCATGTTGGCCAGGCTGGTCTTAAACTCCTGACCTCAGGTGATCCGCCCGCCTTGGCCTCCCAAAGTGCTAGGATTATAGGCGTGAGCCACCGCACCCGGCCACAAATGTAGGTTCTAATTTAGTAGATGTGGAGTGAGGCCTGAGATTCCACATTTCTAATTCCCAAATGATATAGATACTGTGTTCCAGGACTACACTAGAAAACATAGATGACCACATTGGTGGAAGGGCTATATCACATTTTTACAAAGCACCCAAAACAATGAAATTACACAAAACTTACACAGAAAAGAGGAAACAAAGGGAAGACTACTGTGACTGAGAAGTCATATAAATCTTCATCATCAGCCTTTATCCTCTCTTGCAATGTCTACATCCAAGTTTTCAACTGCCTCTTTGACACGTATACTTCAAGGGTGTCAAAGGGACCTCAAACTCCACATACTACACATTCCCTTCCTAATTTCTTTTGAGACAGGGTCTCACCCTGTCACCCAGGCTGGAGTGCAGTGGCGCAATCTCAACTCAATGCAACCTCTACCTCCCAGGCTCAAGTGATCCTCCCACCTCAGCCTCCCGAGTAGCTGGAATTATAGGTGCCTGCTACCACATCTAATTTTTGTATTTTCTGTAGAAACAGGGTTTCACCATGTTGCCCAGGCTGGTCTCAAACTCCTGGACTCATGTGATCCTCTCACTTCGACCTCCCGAAGTGCTGAGATTACAGGCATGAGCCACCACGTCAGACCATGAAATGCACTACTTTAATCAATGGTACCAACATCTTTCTAGTAATCCCAGAGTGAAATCTTAAGGTTGTCTTGATTTTCATCCTTAATGCCCTCCATATCCCAACTCAATTCAGGTCTTTATTATTCCTACCCTCAATTTCTACAATTTTAAAACTCTTTTCAGGGTCTAAGACTCCTTCTGAGGGTCTTCTGAAAGCCATGGATGTTCTCAGAAAATGCACATTTAAGGCCAGGCGCGGTGGCTCACGCCTTTAATGCCAACACTTTGGGAGGCTGAGGCAGGCGGATCACTTTGAGCTCAAGAGTTCGAGACTATCCTGGGCAACATGGGTGAAATCCCGTTTCTACAAAAAATACAAAAATTAGCCAGGCATGGTGGTATGCACCTATAGTCCCAGCTACTCAGGAGGCTGAGGCAGGAGGATCGTTTGAGCCTGGGAGGCGGGGGCTGCAGTAAGCTAAGATTGTACCAGTGCACTCCAGCCTGGGTGGCAGAATGAAACCCTGTCTCCAAAACAAAAAAATAATAAAATGCACATATGCATATTTTACATGTAATTTCAGAAGTTTCAAAGATAACTGCCTAAATTCATTTACAAATTCTGTATTAAAAACTCTTACCCTCTAGGATAAATGCACAAAAAGCTCATTTGAAGTACAGCACTGATAGCCCAGGCTTGGCCAGGCACCTGATACAGACAGAGGCAGTAGTGGAGTGGCATCATCTCTGAAATTTGTCCTCCACAGACAATCCTAGAGTCCAGATTGTAAAAAGCTTTCTACTCCATTCAGACTTTTCTTTTTTTTTTGGGACAGAGTCTCGCTCTGTCGCCCAGGCTGGAGTGCAGTGGCCGGATCTCAGCTCACTGCAAGCTCCGCCTCCCGGGTTTACGCCATTCTCCTGCCTCAGCCTCCCGAGTAGCTGGGACTACAGGCACCCGCCACCTCGCCCAGCTCATTTTTTGTATTTTTAGTAGAGACGAGGTTTCACCGTGTTAGCCAGGATGGTCTCGATCTCCTGACCTCATGATCCCCCCGTCTCGGCCTCCCAAAGTGCTGGGATTACAGGCTTGAGCCACCGCGCCTGGCCTCACAGACTTTTCTACATGCATCCCCTACATCTTCTGCCTCCAGATCTCCCTCAATTATAGTCTGAGGTTATTTAGGCTCCTTTTTACATCCTTCTCTTCTTTATCTGTCTGTGAAGCCACTATCCTCACCCAGTAGCATTCGCTGTAGTTCCTTCCGCTCCTGCTCCTCCCGTTCACGTGACAGCTGAGAGCTGGTTTTCTTGTTCTGCAACATGTTCTCAATGTTCTTTCCCATTTCTTCAAAGTCACTATCTTCAGCTGAGCTGCTGTCTGTGTCAGTTGATAAAACTTCAGTTGATGACAGAACCCTAAAAAGAGAAAAAGCAATGTGCAGAAAGAGCTAAAGAAATATGGTTGCAGGCAAAAGTAAAAAATTGGGAAATCAACCTTAAAAAAGCATACTCAAAATCCACTAAGACATGGGGCCCCTAACAGAAAAGCTTTACAAAGTTTTCCAACACATCTGGTCAACAAGACAAGTTTGAAAAATTGTAGTAACTCGTTCAGAATTCCTGGAGACAATTTGATAAATAAATCAGCACACTGGTCATTTTTAACAGTGTATTAACGTCCTCTCACAACTAAACCTTTAGGAAAAAACCCCACCTGTCACCTGCTACCATTGTGCTGTTTGACCCAAGTAGGCCATAAGAGTTGTCGTGGAACCTAGAACACAAGACTAGCGTCTCTTTCCATTCAAAAATTTGCCAAGTTTGGTTGAAGGAAATAGGTACTCTGGTGGTGGTATTACAAACAGATACTACCCTGACACGTCGGATATCTGACTACCTAGGTAGTCAAACTTTTAGGTGACCTCCTCTTTATTATGAAATAGTGCCTGGAACTCCTCCCCTTTCCAGCTTGGATTTTCTGCAGCACTAAAACGACCCACTTGTTCTGTAGGTCAAAGATGCGCTGACATTCCTCTTTGTAACGCTCTTGATGCTCAGCCACAGAAAACCTTGATCCGCGGGCAAATTTACTCATGGGCCCCTCTCCAGAACGAGCCTGTTCTGTTGACATTGTGCGCACCACATCAATCACTTCCCAGCGGGACAACTTTTTAATCTACAAGACAAATAGCCACATATATATATATATATATATATATACACACACACACACACACACATATACATATATACACACAAAAATCATTCAGGGATTTCAAAGGACAAGCCAATGTACACAATTAGTTAGACCAAAAAAGAAAAATCATCCCAAAGCAGATTACATAGAAAGATAACTCCTGAAACAATATCTAAGACCTAGCTTACTATATATCCTACTATACCTACAATACAAAGTTCCCCAGATAGTTCTATACATCTGCCCCCTAGCAATTCCCTCTCTATACAAAGCCTCTAGTATCCTCTAAGTTTTCCACTTCCACACTCACCTCTTCCTCAGGCACACCAAATTTACGTAGAAGTTGCTTGGCATTTTTCAGGGAAAGGCGACGAAGGTCTGCATCTGTTCCTGTCACTGTCTTCTTCACTGGCTGAGGTTCTTATCATCCTACCTCAAACCAAAAAAAGTGAGAATCCTAAAAACCTGAATTCCTTGTAAGTAGGAATCTAAGTCATTCTGCTAACTTAACTACATTCCAAGTCCTCCACTCACCCATTTCTTTCTCCCCTGACTTTCTCATTCTAGAAATAAACACAATCCCACCTTCTGCTGTGTTGGTTTGTTTGGAATCTTCACATAGGAGAATCCTTCACCACACCCTGTGGGATCTGCCACCCCAGTCACCTCTAGGAGACACTTGCCCTTCATGGCAGCAATGAAGGCCCTTGTGGTGTTCCAAGGAGCAGTGCGAACCTGAGATAAAGAAAAAGATTCTCAGGGCAGTGGGAAACATTTGTTCTATGTCTAGTCAATATCCACAAGAGCAGAATGATTTCAAACTATTTCATGTTCTTTTTTTTCTAATGTTTAATTTTTGTGGGTTCGTGCTTTCTTAAACTGTCCACAAAAATCAACAGTTAAATATAGCTACCTAGTACTCAGTTCTCTTCTATCCTATGGTACAATACTTACAACATGATATTAAATAGAGGTCAAGAGCTCAGCCAGGATAAGGAGAAAAATAAAGAACAGTGGTATCCCTTCAGCCCCTTATCCCTTGGGCTTCAATAAGCATTCTTAAGGACAGTGTTTCCCTCATCCTCATGATGCTCAAAATTAGACTAATGACTACATTTGATTGTCCAATTGCTCAAACAGCTGTTTTAGAATGAAACCTATTTTCTCGAAATAGTTGATATGCTTGCATTCAAAGCACTGGCCCCCATTCCAGTGACACTAAACCAAAGTCCATTCTATTTCTGCCACCGGTTGGTCAAAAAGGTCTGTCCTCTCCTGGGACCCTGAATAGTGTTTACCAACCCCTGCAAAATTCTTAAAGAATTAAGCCAAGGGGTGAATGTGCCTGCCCACACAGACCAGTCAGGAGTACACATAAGGCCAGGTGTGGGGGCTCACACCTGTAATCCCAACACTCTGGGAGGCCGAGGCGGGCAGATCTCTTGAGGCCAGGAGTTCAAGACCAGCCTGGCCAACATGGTGAAATCCCATCTCTACTAAAAATACAAAAATTAGCCAGATGTGGTGGCGCACACCTATTGTCCCAGCTACTCAGAAGGCTGAGACACGAGAATGGATTGAACCCAGCAGGCAGAGGTTGCAGTGAGCAGAGACTGCGCCAATGCACTCCAGCCTGGGTGACAGAGTGAGACTTTGTCTCAAAAAAAAAAAAGAGCATATATGATTAGCAAGAAAATGGCCAATTCTCTAAGATTCAATATTAAAAGCCATTCAACAGAATTCTTTTTTTCTTTTTAATTAAAAAAAAATTGTTTCTCTTTTTTAGAGATAGGGTCTCACTATGTTGGCCAGGTTGGTCTTGAACCCTTGGCCTCAAGCAATCCTCCCACCTTGGCCTCCCAAGGTGCTAGGATTACAGGCCTGAGCCACTGCACCTGGCCTCAATAGAATTCTTAATTTCTGAAATTCTTAGATATCCACTCATTTTTCATTCCAACCTCAAAATAGTACAACGATTCTTTACTCACTCTCTGTAGCCTCATTTTCTGCTTCATTTTATAATCTCACTTAATTCATTTAACGAACATTTATTGAATACCAACTACACACTACTCCATGCTACTTTTTCATGAACCTCAAGTCAGTGAGGGAAAAACAGCCAACCAAGTTCAGTACTATTGTGATCAGTACCATGGTAAGAAAGTAAAGGCCAGGCACAGTGGCTCATGCCTATAATCCCAACACTTTAGAAGACCAAGGCAGGATGATTGTTTGAACCCAGGAGTTCAAGATCAGCCTGGGCAACACAGTAAGACCCCATTTCTTTCTTTCTTTTTTTTTTGAGACGGAGATTCGTTCTTTTAGTCCAGGCTGGAGTACAATGGCGTGGTCTCGGCTCCCTGCAACCTCCACTTCCCAGGTTCAACTGATTCTCCTGCCTCAGCCTCCCAAGTAGCTGGGATTACAGGCGGGCGCCACCACGCCCAGCTAATTTTGTATTTTTAGTAGAGACAGGGTCTCACCATGTTGGCCAGGCTGGTCTTGAACTCCTGACCTCAGGTGATCCACTCGCCTTGGCCTCCCAAAGTGCTGGGATTATAGGCATGAGCCACCGTGCCCGGCCATGAGACCCCATTTCTACAAAAAATTTAAACTATTAGCTGGGTGTCCTGGTGACTGCTTGTTGTCCCAGCTACTCGGGAGGCTGAGGTAGAAGGACTGCTTGAGCCCAGGAGTTCAAGGCTACAGTGAGCTGTGATCTCACCACAGTACAGCCTGGGCAACAGAGCAAGACCCTACCTTGGGGAAAAAAAAAGTAAAGGGGTACTATATGTACACAATGAAAGGAGAATTATCATCCAATCGAAACCTAGGGTGGAATGAGGGGAAAAGTCCAGGAAAGCTTCCCAGAGAAAATAACTTGTAGATGAGAGTCAAATGGCAGAGTGGAGAAAAAATATTTCCACAGAGGACATAACAGTTGCAAAATTCTGGAAGGGGAGAGAAATTTAGGAAACGGAATGAACTTCGGTATGGTTGGAGCTTAGAATATAAGACAGGCAGTGACAGGAGATGAAAGGAGGTCAGATTAATATGCAAGGTCAAAATCATGTGGAGTCTTATAAATCAGGTCAAAGTCTTTTTTCTAGAAGAAATGAAAATCCTGCCAGGCACAGTGGCTCATGCCTGTAATCCCAGCACTTTGGGAGGCCAAGGCATGAGGATCACTTAAGGTCAGGAGTTCGAGACCAGTCTGGTCAACATGGTGGAACCCCGGCTCTACTAAAAATACAAAAAACTAGCTGGGCATGGTGGCATGCAACTGTAATTTCAGCAACTCGAGAGGCTGAGGCAGGAGAATCGCAAGAATCGCGGGAACCCGGAGGTGAAGGTTGCAGTGAGTCGAGGACACGCCATCACTGCACTCCAGCCTGGGCAACAGAGCAAGACTCCGTCAAAACAAAAAAAAAAAAAAGAAAGAAAAAAACCATATCATATAAAGTACAGTATTGGATATATCACATCATTTTTTCTGGCATGAATAAAGCAAGAACATGAAATAGTATGCTTTAAACGTGTACAGTTTATTGTATGTTAATTTTATCTCAATAAAGCTGTCTCTTTTAAAAGGATAAATGAGATGTATTAATGACTAATACAAACTAGTATAAAACCTTACTTCATCATCAATCTTCATCTGGAAATCTTCCTCATTTTCTTCTTCTGGAGCAAAAAAGGATTTCTCACCATAGCCAGCATCCTGGAAGAGGACAGATCCATGCATAAATCAGTCAGTTAAAAAACACAAAGCACAAGTTCTTTTTTTACTGAATACAAGTACAGAATACCAAAGCCTATTTTGCATAGATGGACTCCATAAAGTCTTCACTATATCTAGCACCATGGCACATCCTTAAGCTATGAGAAGATACATTACCACATGACAAGCAGCTTACTAGCTAATGTACAGATAGTTACAGCCCATAAGCAAGCTGAACAGAGATGCTCAATAACTGAGACTCATTAACTCAGTGGGACAGAGCTGTGCTGTCCCACCCCAGCTGGACCTTTTCTCTTTCTGCCTTATAAGAATTCTGTGCTTCTCTAAAGCACACATTCAGCACCATCATCATCTCTGCCTACCTGAGAGGTTGACAAGTACTTTCCCTGCTTATATGCTTATCTTGCAAAGAAGAGATTAAAGTCACCTAGTCACCATTTTCAAAGCAAAACAATATGCCCAAAGTTCCTGGTTATGCCTTCCCACTGATATTCAGCTACACTGCAGTTTTTCTCCAGAACTGATGTACATAGGAAGTACTTTACACAAATTCAACTTTTTAGTAATTGGTAATAATCTAGTAACCATCCTCCCTAAGCCAGCGAGAGTGAGAGTCGTCTCTCTCATCTCTCTGGGGGGGAGGGGAGAAAAAAAAAAAACCACAGGCACAAGTGGTGTCTAAGAGGAAGGTGTTCACCTTCAGTCGTTGCTCTGCAGCTATCATGCTATAATAAGCACAGCACTGCTCTGGTGACACCATAGCTCTGATCTCTTCTTCCGTTGGTAAACGAAAATCAGACTTAAGCACCCACCAGTTTGAGTCCATCCCTGGAAAAGACATATACATAGAGAATGAGACCATTCTGAATTCCAAAGGCCCTGATATTTACTGACAGCAACAGGGACAGTAAACCAAAACTGTAACAGGCCTAGCCACAGTTGGCATGACTGGCCAAGAAAACCCCAGCTGCTAAGTTTCCTACAACTCATAGAAGATATCCAATAATCACATTAAACTTCCTGGCAGCCAAATTCAAAAAAGCAACCAGAGCATTAGAAGATCTGCTACCGACTTTCAACGGCCATCAATTTCTATTTATTAACTATATGCTTATCCTTTAACTCAAAGCCATCAAAATTCTTTTCTTGGAAAAAGGCAGTCAAATAACTAGTCACAACGGATGACCTGTGCGTTTGAAGTCAGCGCAGAGCTTTAGCCTCTTCCGGATGCTGCTTTCTGAATGGGAAGGAAAGGCTTTTTTTATATCTTCCATTCGTATCCTCCGTGGCCGATCTTTACTTTTCCAGAAAAGGCGGTAAATAAAAACCTGCCCAACAAACCAAGTGTATTTTATTTTTATTTGGCAAAGAAAAGGATGAAAGTCCTCACTAGGGCCTCTTCCCTTGCTAAGCTCTAATGTATTTTCATCTTTCCTGATGTGCTCCCAAACCCACACACCCCACTTTTTCTGAGACGGAGACTCGCTCTGTCACCCAGAGTGGAGTGCAGTGCTCACTGCAACCTCTGCCTCTCAGGTTCCAGTGATTTTTTTTTTTTTGGAGACTGTTTCACTCTTGTTGCCCAGGCTGGAGTGCAATGCTGCGATCTCGGCTCACTGCAACCTCCGCCTCCTGGGTTCAAGCGATTCTCCTGCCTCAGCCTCCCGAGTAGCTGGGATTACAGGCATGTGCCACCACACCTGGCTAATTTTCTATTTTTAGTAGAGACGGGGTTTCTCCATGTTGGTCAGGCTGGTCTCGGACGCCCGATCTCAGGTGATCTGCCCGCCTTGGCCTCCCAAAGTGCTGGGATTACAGGTGTGAGTCACTGCACCCAGCTAATTTTTGTATTTTTAGTAGAGACAGGGTTTCACCATGTTAGTCAGGTTGGTCTCGAACTCCTGACCTCAAGTGATCCATTTGCCTCGGCCTCCCAAAGTGCTGAGATTACAGCCGTGAGCCACGGTGCCCAGCCCCAACATACCCTTTCTATATACAACCCAACCCCCTCCCTATCCTCCCATTCTTACCTGTAGAAAGTCTCGAATATGTGTATTGGCCCTTTTGGAGTTAGGCCCAGGAACTTCAAACAAGGGACACTGCTGGCCAACCACAAAAATATCCACTAATTCCCGAATATAGTATCCCTGTCTTGTCCGGATGATCAGGAAATCAGTTTCTGGCATCTTATGAAGATAAATTGGAGCACGAAAAAGATTGTTCTCAAATGCCTAACAAAAGTAAAAACACAAAAATTATGTACAGAGTAGCCCTAGGAAATTCAGTCAACTGCTGAGAAAGAAAAATCAAGCTTATTGCTCTCCATCTTCATTATGCCATCTAAAGTCTATCCAGTAATACAAATAAATTAAAATATGGATTATCAAATGTGATTAAACAGTTTTTCATCCACTATCTATGTTTCAGAGTCAGTAGGGGAGAAAATACAGGAAGTGAATTCAGATGATGCTAGCTCTGCCATTACCTATATTATTTAACATGTCTATTTAAGCTTTTTAACAAGTCTATTTAAGCTATTTAACATGTCTAAGCTTAGTTTTCCTCATCTACAAAACAGAGGTACTTAAAAATGCCTATACCTCACAGGACTGCTATGAAGATTACATATGAAAATCACTTTATAATGTACCAAGTATTATACTACTACCCTAGACCACAGTGTAGCCCGACACACAACAGGTGAGAGCAACATTTGTTGAATAAATTAGTTAACTAATTAAAAAATAAAACAACGCTGGGCATGGTGGCTCATGCCTGTAATCCCAGCACTATGGGAGGCCAAAGCAGGTAGATCACTTGACCTCAGGAGTTCAAGATCAGCCTGGGCAACATGACAAAATCCCATTTCTACAGAAAATACAATAATTAGCTGGATGTGGTGGCATGCACCTGTTGTCCCATCTACTTGGGAAGCTGAGGTGGGAGGATGGCTTGAGCCCAGGAGGCATAAGTTGCAGTGAGCCAAGATCGTGCCACTGCACTCCAGCCTGGGTGACAGAGCCAGACCCTGTCTCCAAACAAACAAATCATAAAACAACCAATGAGGTATAAAGAGTGCTAGACAGAATAGGCTGGAAAAAAAAAAAAGGAAAACACAAGACAGTAGGGCAGAGAACAGCTGAACAGAAACATCTAAGCTAGTTTAAGTAGAGGCAAGATAGGGATCAACTGTCACAAGAAGCCTGAGACTAAGGAAAGCCTTTGCTGAAAATCACAAGAGTAGACAGAACGAGGGAAGAACATCATTGAGTGTGGAAAGAAAATTCTAAATGTGAAATATAGGCAGAAAAAGAATTACAGAAGAACACAGAAAAAGAATTACAGAATACAGAAAAAGACCTTTTTTTTTTTTGAGATGGAGTTTCACTCTTGTTGCCCAGGCTGGAGTGCAATGGTGTGATCTCGGCTCACTGAACCTCACCTCCTGGGTTCCAGTGATCCTCCTGCCTCAGCCACCTGAGTAGCTGGGATTTCACACATGTGCCACCACACCCGGCTAATTTTGTATTTTTACTAGAAACAGAGTTTCTCCATGTTGGTCAGACTAGTCTCAAACTCCTGACCTCAGGTGATTCGCCCACCTCGGCCTCCCAAAGTGCTGGGATTACAGGCGTGAGCCACCGCACTCGGCCAGAAAAAGATCTTTAAGAGCTGGGCGCAGTGGCTCACGCCTGTAATCCGAGCACTTTGGGAGGCCAAGGCAGGTGGATCACGAGGTCAGGAGATCGAGACCATCCTAGCTAACATGGTGAAACCCCGTCTCTACTAAAAATGCAAAAAATTAGCCGGGCGTGGTGGTGGGTGCCTGTAGTCCCAGCTACTTGGGAGGCTGAGGCAGGAGAATGGCTTGAACCCGGGAGGCAGAGCTTGCAGTGAGCCGAGATCGCGCCACTGCACTCCAGCCTGGGCGACTGAGCAAGACTCCGTCTCAAAAAAAAAAAAAAAAAAAAACAGATCTTTAAGAGACTACAAAAGTAGGCACAAAAGAAGAGGCTGATTTGGTAAAAAAACCTCAACAGAAAGTTTCAGGGAAAGGAGAAGAACAATACAAAGATGATACTAAAAATCTGGTAGGCAATAGACTATGGATGTAAAGGATAAAGAAAAAAACAGCTTTGCAGACGTTTTAGGAGAGTAAAGGATAACAACAGTAGAATAAACTAGATATAAGAGTAGGACAAGCCGGGCGCGGTGGCTCAAGCCTGTAATCCCAGCACTTTGGGAGGCCGAGACGGGCGGATCACGAGGTCAGGAGATCGAGACCATCCTGGCTAACACGGTGAAACCCCATCTCTACTAAAAATACAAAAACTAGCCGGGCGAGGTGGCAGGCGCCTGTAGTCCCAGCTACTAGGGAGGCTGAGGCAGGAGAATGGCATAAACCCAGGAGGCGGAGCTTGCAGTGAGCTGAGATCCAGCCACTGCACTCCAGTCCGGGTGACAGAGCGAGACTCCGCCTCAAAAAAAAAAAAAAGAGTAGGACAAATGGTTAAGATTGCCAAGAGAAATGAAATGGAGAAAAAAAAAAGATAGGACAGTGCTAGAGATTTTCCACATCATTTGTGGACCACCATACTTCCCCCCTTGAATATATAAAAGCTGTTACAAGAGGGCCTCTTTACACCCATTAGAATAAAGGAGGAAAAAAAGGCATTTCACTATGGCTGGGGACTGCAGAGGGCACAGTTCAGGTGTGGTTCAATATTCACAATAACCACAGCTAATATGATCAAAATGTTATCAATTTTATATACAAAAATTAAACATTCATAAATTATAATAAATTCATCCTGGTTGACTTCCTTATGCTTCCCAGATGTTACTGAGCTTACCAGTGTGTATTTTTAAAAACCTATTTTACATTTAGCCTAAGAACAACACAATTACAGCCAGTTTTAAGAAAAAGATTTCCTTAAAACATTTTTGGATTATACTTATCTTCTTTGTACTTAATATTAAAGCATCTCAATCAACTAGAATTATAATAGTTCTTTCTGAGCTGACTGGTTCCTCATTTATCAATTTCCTTAGTTAACAGTAAAAACAGGAAAGAATTCCTCACCTGCAGTAATTGGCCAGGATGGAGAGAGCCCAGGAAAGGAGATGTATGGCAGTAAACAGTTTCCCCATATTTACAATCTGGTGCTCCAGGATCTTTTCCAGGTTTCTAAAAGGAACACAGAAGACCCGTTATTAATCACAGAATATAATCAATAATCCTACACAATATGAGCACAGCACTTTACTAACACATGTTGAGTATCCCTCATCCAAAATGCTTGTGACCAGAAGATTTTGGAATAGTTTCATTATACTTACCAGTTGGGCATCCCAAATCTGGAAATCCAACATGCTCCAATGAGCATTTCATTTGAGTATCATGTTAGTAGTGCTCAAAAAGTTGTGGATTTTTACTTCGAATTTTGAGGTTTGAGATGCTCAACATGTTATAACTACAAACTCCTTTCTCCCAAGAAATTTATGGTATATGTTCACAGATTACCAGTAGATCTCTAACTACAGCTATGTTAATAACAAAAAGTTTGTATATAAGTTTGCAGTTTGTCTTACTACACCTATGTTAATAACAAAAAGTTGTATATAAGTTTGCAGTTTGTCTTACTACAGCTATGTTAATAACAAAAAGTTTGTACATAAAAGTTTATGGAAGCATAAGCAGAATTATGTGTGGAAAAAAATTTTCTGAGCAGAGACTCACCCGTTTATAATAGTTCTTTATCTTGGTTGCCATGCCAACCTGCATCATTAAGGGTCCATTTTCCTCACTATATTCTGCAAGAATAAGATCTCCATCTTTGCCTGTGAGGTCCTGAGGTGTGCGCATAAAAAACATCTCTCCACCACCTGAAGCTTGCCTCTCTTGTTCTCTCATCTGTCCAGAACAAAGAAAATACCATCTAGCTCCCGACAGGACAACTACTACACACAATGATGTTGTTCAATCTGAGACAAACACACCAAAAAGATTTTACCTATTTTTCAAACTACTGTAAAGTTCAAACAATAGTACAGTCAGCCCTCCATATCCATGTATGGTTCTGCATCCGTGAATTCAACCAACCATAGATAGAAAATATTCAGAAAATACAACTGCATCTGTGCTGAACAGGTACAGACTTTTCTTGTCATTATTCCCTAAACAGTAACAGTGTAACAACCATTCACATAGCATCTACATTGGAGTAGGTATTATAAGTAATCTAGAGGTGATTTAAAGTATAGGAGAGGATGTGCATAGGTTATGTGCAAATATTATGCTATTATATCAGAAACTGGAACATCTAAAGATTTTGGTATCCAGAGGAGGTCCTAGACCAATCTCCCAGAGATACATAAGGACTACTGTACTACGAACACTTATCCCACATTGCTGTTTATATTTTGCCTTTTTTTAACTTTTACCTTTCTATAGACTTTGCTGGTTTTTGAAAGATGCAGTCATTGTGACACCTCACCTTTAAATATTTTCACATGCATCACCTAACAATAAAGACATTCTCCTAAATAAACAAAATAACATTCTATCACATCTGAGAAAGTAACCAACTCCCTGATACAATCTAATATCTGGTACATTTCCCTAATTTATACCCCAATATCCTTTATAGCTGTTTTCTAACCAGAATTCAATTATACCTTGGCCTTTTTTTTGATGTGCTTTAGCAAAGGTTGAACTGAGTGGGGACCTGGCTGAGAGAGTGCACCAAATGAGTACTTTTTCAGAGGTGGGCGATGGAACTGCCGGAGTTTGATGGGCCCCATGTGGGTGGGAAAGAACGGCTGCCGTAATTCCACAGCAGGAATTGAATGCTAAAACAGGAAATAGAAGGGTTAAAATTAGCTAATTCCAGCCTAAGCAAGATTTTCCCATATCCTCCGTCAGAACAAAGCCATGGGGTTCTCCTCTATCACAGAAAAGACACTATTTGTACCTGGATAATATTCCCTCCAAAGGTGCCTCGAAGACCCTGTTGCTTGGGGTAATAATACTCATCATTGGAGAGATTCCATGGATCTTTCACTTCTGGCTGAGACATGTTCTAATGATAGATAATCAAACAAATCTTGGTCAGACTATCCTTCTCTATTATCTTTGTTCCTCTAAACACCAAGCCCCTTTTTTCTTCACACACCTGCTGTGGTTCCTCCTTGATGACTCCTGTTTTCCCTAAGAGAATTCGACTCTTCTTCAGAGATGATTCCTTCTTACTCTCCTTGGAGGGGGAGTTAGAGGTGGCCTCTTCCTTCTCATCAGGAATTTCTGAGAATAAAACAAAACCACTTGAGTTGGCTCTTGAAGATTCACCTTTCCTACAGACAAGTATCCAGTTTTCTTCTTTTTTAAGGTGATGAATGTCCCAATGAAGTTCTTAACTAGATCTTTCATCCCACCCCAGGTAACTTCTAGTCCATGATTTACTAACTGAACTACATCCTTGACATCTCTAAAGGTATTACTGACATTCCTACATGAGTTTTCCCTAGGGAATACACAAATAATAAAAACTTAACAGCTACAACTTTGCTCCCTCAAACTGCTACCTAGAAGTTTCCAGTCCATGATTCACTAATGGAACAAACTATGCTCCTGACATCTCAAAGTTGCAACTTTCCAACATTCCTACTTGAGTGTCCCCTAAGCATATACACAAATATATAAACAGCCAAAACTTCGCTCTTTCAAGCCACTACCTGTAAGTTTCTAGTCCTAATCTTCTCCAACCCTTCTGATTTCCTCCTGCCCGTTGACATTAACAGCAAGTTGTCAAAGGAGAAGGAACACTGGCCTCTGCCAGTAATATACCCAAAATGAGGTTCTCATCATTGGGATCAAGTGTCAAAACAGGAGGTTCCAACAGCCGGGGCATGGCCTGAGCATCCCAAATGATATTGTCCTCCCAGCGTCCATACACCAGATCCTCATTGTCAATGGGAAAAATGGAGTACCAAGGTTTATCATCATCAAGGGTAGCTGCAAAACCTAGTCAAAGCGCAAGGAGGAAATAGTAACAGAGAAAACATTTATGCCCCTTTCAATCAAGATTCTGGCAAAGATTTTTTATGAGTAGCATGAGTAACGTGAGTTACTCATGTGCCCACTGAAAAGGAACCTACACAGCATATTTCTCACTTTAAAATAACATTGCAGGCTGGGTGCGGTGGCTCACACCTGTAATCACAGCATTTTAGGAGGCCAAGGCAGGTGGATCACTTCAGGTCAGGAATTCAAGACCAACCTGACCAATATGGAGAAACCCCATCTTTACAAAAAACACAAAAATTAGCTGGGTGTGGTGGCACATGCCTGTAATCCCAGCTACTCAGGAGGCTGAGGCAGGAGAATCACTCAAACCTGGGAGGCAGAGGTTGCAGTGATCTGAGATCGTGCCATTGCACTCCAGCCTGGGCAACAAGAGTGAAATTCTGTCTCAAAAACTAAATAAAAATAAAACAATGTTGCAGTCAAAAATGTTCACTGCAACACTGTTTACAATAGTTGAAATTTAAATAACCTAAATGTTTAAGAAGGAATTGCTTAAATTATAGTAAATGACACGGTAAAGTATGCTAACAATAAATGGTAATAATTTTATAACAATGCAACATGTACCAGTAAATTATGAAACATACATAAGAATAATACACAACCATAAAGTGGGCAGAATGGAAAGAAAAAAACCTATTTCTTAGTTTTAAAAATCAGACATTTTTGTATCCAGGTGCGGTGGCTCACGCTTGTAATCCTAGCACTTTAGGAGGCCAAGGCAGGCAGATCACTTGAGGTCAGGAGTTCAAGACCAGCCTGGCCAACCTGGTGAAACCCCATCTCTACTAAAAATACAAAAATTATCCGAGCACAGTGGTGCACACCTATAATCCCAGCTACTCGGGAGGCCGAGACACAAGAATCACTTCAACCTGGGAGGCGGATGTTGCAGTGAGCCAAGATCGCGTCAACACATTCCACCCTAGGCAACAGAGACTGCTTTCTCAAAAAAAAAAAAAAATTTTGTTTTTCCTCCAAAATGTAGAAGTAATCCAGCTTTCTATGTTTATGCAGTCTGCTTTTTTTCATTTACACTAATAGGATATCATATATGTTGTTTCATATCTTCTTTCTTTCCATTTAAAATGAGTTTCTCAAGCCAGGTGTGGTGGCGTGCACCTGAAGTCTCGGCTACTTGAGGCTGAGGCAGGAGGATCACCTGAGCCCAGGAGTCCAGCCTGAGCAACATAACAACACTCTACCTCTACAAAAAATAATAATTAAAATAAAATGAATGAGTTTCCCATGTCATTAAACATTTTTATAAAGAACAGAATAATATTTATGTGGCTTGGTTGGGGTGGCTCTTGCTTGTAATCTCAGCACTTTCGGAGTCCGAGGCAGGAAGATCGCTTGAGTCCAGGAGTTTGAAACTAGTCTGGGCAACAAAGTGAGGCCCTGTCTCAATAATAAATAATAAAAAATGAAAGAGAGAAAAATATTTATTAAGTGAAAAGCACAGTACACAAAAACTGTACATATAGAAATGAGCTCAACTACATACACACAGAGAACACTGAAAATACACCAAAAATTAACAATTGATAATCTCCAGATAGATTACCAGTGACTTTTTTTTTTAACACTATACTGTATTTTCAAAGTGTTTTACATGAATCATGGCATACCTTTAAAAAAACATACAAACCTATTTAAGGAGAAAAAAAGGAAACTAAAATTCTAAATACAGAGGGACTTGGGAAACAAAAATATACTGTAAAGTACTGTTATAGTTCAGAAAGAACTTCAGGCCAGGCGTGGTGGCTCATACCTGTAATTCCAGCACTTTGGGAGGCTGAAGCAGGTGGATCACCTGAGGTCAGGAGTTCGAGACCAGCCTGACCAACATGGAGAAACTCCATCTCTACTAAAAATACAAAATTAGCTGGACGTGGTGGCACATGCCTGTAATCCCAGCTACTCGGGAGGCTGAGGCAGGAGAATCGCCTGAGCCCAGCAGGCAGAGATTGCAGTGAGCTGAGATTGCACCACTGCACTCCAGCCCAGGCAACAGAGCAACCAAGAATCTGTCTAAAAAAAAAAAAAAAAAAATCTTTAACTTCAAAATGGTTATCAGATTTTTCTAAGAAACCTGAGTCTGGCCTAGCTTCTTAACAGGACAAAAAATTACATGGACTATCTCCCTGCTGGTTGAGCATAAAAATAAAATAAAAACTATAGGGACTAGAATTAGGCCTCGGATCCTAAACATTTCACTATCTCTTGGCAGCTCAGAACATCACAGCCGGCCGGGCGCAGTGGCTCACACCTGTAATCTCAGCACTTTGGGAGGCCGAGGCGGGTGGATCACCTGAGGTCGGGAGTTCGAGACCAGCCTGACCAACATGGAGAAACTCCATCTCTACTAAAAATACAAAAATTAGTCAGGCATGGTGGCACATGCCTGTAATCCCAGCAACTCCAGAGGCTGAAGCAGGAGAATCGCTGAACCCAGGAGGTGGAGGTTGCGGTGAGCCAAGATTGCACCATTGAACTCCATCCTGGGCAGCAAGAGCGAAACTCTCTCTCAAAAAAAAAAAAAACAAAAAAAAAACACAGCTAAGCCCACTTATGGTGACTAAGATTAAGGGCAGTATATGCTGGACACAGCTAGCACAGAAGCACACCTTGCTGAACATTGTAAGCCATCGCATTCCTAGTCATGCTAGAAGGAAGCCAGCCTGCCAGGCTGCACGCTGAGGTTTTGTCCCTTTGTGTTTGACATCCTCCCCATCCCAGATGATATCATCCTCCCAATGCAGCTGTGTCACCATCAGGAAGTTTTCATCAGCCAGAAGATCAGTGCCATTGTTTTCCTCAAGTTTCCTAAATCCTGGGTAAGTAGGGAAGAAAAAACACACCCTCAATGGTCACTGGTCAAAGTTCACACTCCAAATTCCATGTTAGAGATACAGAACATCGTAAGTGGTCCTTTACTTGAAACAACCACTTGATAAAAGAGGAATATTTGCCTCTTCCCACTCCTAGTCTAGCACAGCACTCACTCACAAACAGAATCCTTAGTATAGCACCTAGCTACCAGGGTGATATACCATACCAAATAAAAGGCTGAGACACCTCAATCTCCCACCAAAGAAACCCTACCCACCAATATCTCCCGAATTAAAAAGTAAAGTTAGTAAAAGTAATAGGACCTGAGTACACTGATTCCTTTCTTACATACCAGTGTTGCTCACCTCTGTCATTCTAGATTTTATCACAGGTTCATGTTCTGTCTTTCTCAGTTTGAAGCCATAGTCAAACCCACTGCCATCTTCAGGGACACCCAGCATATCGTACCACAGTCGGGCAGGCCCATAACGCCACTCAGCCACTCTTGGCTTGGTATCTGTCACTTTATCTATATCTCCAGTTGATTGGGAAAATTTGGACTCCACAGGAGCCATCATTGTGATCTGTAACAGTAAAGTAGAGCAGGGAGAATTTCCTGATCCCAGCTGTCCTAAGGCTATAGAGAGTTAACAGTCAGCAGGGGAACTTAGAGAAACTGAGGATGATTTACCCGGAGTTAGAATGTAAACAATGGAGATGTATCATAGCACATTCCGCCTATTGATCAAACCTTATTCAGCAGCATATCATCATCTACCCCCTCATCCCTGCCTACCCCACCATTTTTCTTTTACAATAGGGAAGGGGCAGCCACTGAGATTGAACCCATGATTACTCATTGAGAATTAGCACAGAATTCTATCTGCTATGGTGTTATTTACAATTTAGACATAAACTAGAGAGAAGTCATTGAATTCATTTGTTCCTCTCATAAGCCTTAATCTCAGGTCTCCATTTGCCTACTTCATCATCAGAGAGACACTGCTCTGGAGGTGGTGGTGGAGCGTAGTCGTAGTTCACAAAGACTTCTGGCTGACTTCTGAGTCTACTGAGCATTCCACCTCCTGGATCTGCTCTTCTTGTATCAGCTCACGGTGCTTCTTCTTCCTCTTCTCCGAGCACTCCGCCAAACAGATGGGACATTCTTCCCTGGTCCAAAAAGACGTAGGAAGCGTAACACCTAGAACACAGAATACATTACTATGACAGAGACTCAAAGTCAGATAGGAAAACAGCAGCATCTGGGCCTGAAAACTCCCGAGAGATCTATTCAAATGCGGGGGAGAAATAAAGGAGTGTTGCATTCAGACTTACAACATCTAACAAGAAAGTAAAAAAGCGTTCCTTAATAATTTGGACTAGTTCTTTTAAGGTAACAGGGAAATTTCCAATGAGAACAGCATAAATCACATTTACTATCAATATATACAACTTTAAAAAAAAGACCTAATACAGTGTGAAGAACTCTTATATAGCCAGTAATATGTCACTGAGTAAGGAAACCCTTAGGTCTATTCCATACTCAGCATCTTAACAACGAAACTCATTATTTGGAAGAGGCCAGTGGTTTGCAATCTGGGCATTCTCCATACAATGTACCTTTCCAGGTCGAAATTCTGGAAAAAGTTCTGTGACACTTGGCAACAGCTTGGTGGCATCATGTTGCATAATCCCAGCCAATGGAAGGGTCAGCTTTCCATCCTCAGATTCTGCCTGTGTTGCTTCCTGAGGTCCCATCTCAGATTCTGAGTCAGAGGAACTACTGAAGTCCACTTTCTCTGAGGCCAAAGAGGAAGGGGCAATGATGGAGGGCAAGATGATGCCTTCTCCATTTTCAGACCCTGCAACAAGGAAGAGAAACCCCTTTGGCATGTAACTGTGAACATATTTCCTTGAATTCCGCAAACACCCACTTTAGGCTATACACATGGCTCAATGCCAGGAGATATAGGCCCAAGCACCCAAATCATAATACTAGTATGCAACCCAGAAAACTCTTCTAACTCGTTATCTCCCATTATCCCCCAACTCACCACGTACCTGGTACCCTAGGGTTGTGATGAGAAAACAAACACTATTACTAGGTTTACTACTTTCGGTTTTTTTTTTTTTTGAGACAGAGTCTTGCTCTGTCGCAGAGGCTGGAGTACAGTGGTGAGATCTCAGCTCGCTGAAACCTCTATCTCCCAGGTTCAAGTGATTCTCCTGCCTCAGCCTCCTGAGTAGCTGGGATTACAGTCATGCGCCACCACAGCTGGCTAAATTTTTGTATTTTTAGTAGAGACAGGGTTTCACCGTCTTGGCCAGGCTGGTCTCGAACTCCTGACCTCAAATGATCTGCCCGTCTCCACCTCCCAAAGCGCTTGGATTACAGGTGTGAGCCACCACGCCTGGCCCTACTTTCTGTTAAGTAACCAATATTGTAACCAATGTTGTGACCAATAGCAAAATTATGTAATACTTTATACCGCTCAGGTAGTCCTAGTTCAGAGACCCATGAGCTGGAGAATCTTTTTAAGCCCACCGGACAACATTAAGATTCTTTGGCATAAAGATCTATGAAACAGCTGACATTTAGCAGACTGTTAAAAAGAAATGGCTTAAAACTCCAACAGGAAGAATTTAGGTAAATGCAAGCCTCAACATATAGGTCAATCAAACACACTGCTCTTCCCCAATTTTCAAGCCTAGGACAGTTACTGTTATAGGAATAGGTAAGATAAACACTGAAGACTCTACCAGCCTTTGAAATCTCTGAATATCTGGTAGTTGACACTATCTGATTTATCAACATTCCAGGGCACCTTCCTTATTTAATCACTTCACTGAAAATAAAGCCATCTAAACAAGTAGTTTCTAAATACCAGTATACAGATCAGTTGTATCATAAATTACTTAAGAAACTCTTTAAAATTCTTGGGTTTGGCAGGGCACAGTGGATCACGCCTGTAATCCCAGCACTTTGGAAGGCCAAGGCAAGAGGATCACTTGAGGTCAGGAGTTCCAGCCCCTACTCTGGAGGCTAAGGCACAAGAATTACTTGAATCCGGGAGGCAGAGGGTGTAGTGAGCCAAGATCGTGCTACTGCACTCCAACCTGGGCAACACAACAAGACTCTTTCTCACAAAAAAAAAAAATTAATTAATTAATTGAATTGAATTGAATTCCTGGACTCTACCCAAGATCTTCTGAATCAGGTTCAAGGGGTGAAAGTCAGGTAATGGGGTTTTTTTTGTTTTTTTTAAGACTAAGTGATTCTGATGGGTAACCAGATTTGAGAACCACTGACTAAACTACTATATATTGAGCACGTTAAAATACTGTTGCCAAATGTTTTAAAAGTAAAACTTCCCTTTAATACTAAAATTTTAGATTGTATGAATTATTTCTAGAAGTTTTGTCCTTTCGTATAAGCTTAAGTTTGTCCCTTATGTGTGAGCCACAAGACTGGACTTATGAATGGAAACTTGCTCCTAACACAAAAGTAGACAATCTCTACTTACCACCGGTAACAGCATCCTGGTCCTTATCCTTCTTCATTGGTCCCGGGGGTGGAGGTGGAGGAGGCATCAACTTGCAATCAATGTCTTCACAATCAGCATCATAGTCATCTTCATCATAATCTAATAAAACCAAGAACGTGATCTCCTCAATATCCAAAATATTACACAACCGCCTTAAGCTTCCTTGCCACTCAATTTTTTGTTTTTTTTTAAGATGGAGTCTCACTCTGTTGCGCAGGCTGGAGTGCAGTGGCACAATCTCGGCTCACTGCAACCTCCACCTCCCGAGTTCAAGTGATTCTCCTGCCTCAGCCTCCTGAGTAGCTGGGATTACAGGCATGCGCCACCACGCCTGGCTAATTTTTGTATTTTTAGTAGACAGAGGGTTTCATCATGTTGGTCAGGCTGGTCTCGAACTCCTGACCTCATGATCCGCCCGCCTTGGCCTCCCAAAGTGCTGGACTACAGGGCCACTCAATAATTTAAAGCACCCCATGAAGCACTATCCATATCCTTAAGAACACACAAGTGAAAAAAGCAAGGTGAGGGCCAGGCATGATGGCTCACACCTGTAATCCCAGCACTTTGGGAGGCCAAGATGGGCAGATGGCTTGAGCCCAGAATTTTAAGGCCAGCCTAAACAACATGGAGAAACCCCATCTGCACAAAAAATACAAAAATTAGCTACGCGTGGTGACACATGCCTGTAGTACCAGCTACTCAGGAGGATGGGGTGAAGTTACAGTTTGAGCCTGGGAGGTCAAGGCATTGACGAGCAGTAATCGTGTGACAGAGCAAGACCATGCCTCAAAATATTTTACATATACATATCTGAAACATAGATTTAGCCTTTAGAAAGAGATGACGTCAAGGCGCAAGGCAATTGCTATAACATGAATAATACCTCATACAAGACATGATTCTTGATTTCTCATACAAGAAATGGTGGCTCACGCCAGCACTATGGGAGGCTGAAGTGGGCAGATCACCTGAGGTCAGGAGTTCTGAGACCAGCCTAGCCAACATGATGAAACCCCATCTCTGTCAAATACACAAAAATTAGCCAGGAGTGGTGGCATGTGCCTATAATCCCAGCTACTCAAGAGGCTGAGGCACAAGAATCACTTGAACCGGGAGGTGAAGGTTGCAGTAAACCGAGGTCGCGCCACAGCACTCCAGCCTGGGCGACAGAGTGAAACTATGTCTCAAAAATAAATAAATAAATAATCATACAAATATGAAAGAGCTTCCAAGAGCTGTTTGAAACCTTTGCTCCTTTCCTGACCATATCTTTTTTAGAATTTTCATACTGGGCCGGGCACAGTGGCTCGCACTTGTAATTCCCAGCACTTTGGGAATCTTCTCCCTCTGTCAGTTTCCCATAAGATTGGTCTTTCTTCTCATCTCTCAAATGAGAGATGACACAGTTTTCTATCTATCATCTGCAGTTTATTACTCTTTTCACTGTCCTTTAGCCATTGGCATCACTCAAGACTTCGTCCTGAAGACTATGCTTTTATTCCCCTGCACATTCCCTATTCCCTTTCTCAAGAATCACCTTCACCTAGATTAAACCCAAATCTACATATGCGGCCTTAATTTACCTCCTCGGGCTGGGCACGGTGGCTCACGCCTGTAATCCCAGCACTTTGGGAGGCTGAGGCAGGTGGATCATGAGGTCAGGAGATCGAGACCATCCTGGCTAACACGGTGAAACCCCATCTCTATTAAAACTACAAAAATTAGCTAGGCACAATGGCAGGCGCCTGTAGTCCCAGCTACTCTGGAGGCTGAGGCAGGAGAATCGCTTGAACACAGGTGGCAGAGGTTGCAGTGAGCCAAGATCGCGCCACTGCACTCTAGCCTGGGTGACAGAGGGAGACTCTAGTCTCAAAAAAAAAAAAAAAAAAATTTACTCCTCTACAATTCCACAACTCTTCTGCTTCCTAAAGAATCTTTCGGCGGGCGCGGTGGCTCAAGCCTGTAATCCCAGCACTTTGGGAGGCCGAGACAGGCAGATCACGAGGTCAGGAGTTCGAGACCATCTGGCTAACACGGTGAAACCCCGTCTCTACTAAAAAATACAAAAAGCTAGCCAGACGAGGGGCGGCGCCTGTAGTCCCAGCTACTCGGGAGGCTGAGGCAGGAGAATGGCGTAAACCCGGGAGGAGGCGGAGCTTGCAGTAAGCTGAGATCCGGCCACTGCACTCCGTCCGGGTGACAGAGCGAGACTCCGTCTCAAAAAAAAAAAAAAAAGAATCTTTCTACTCAGCTATTTAACAACTGTACCTTATAAAACACTGAAATATCCTTCATCTCTTTTAAATTCCATATCAACATCACATCACATGCATTTTCCCAGTTTATGACTTTAGTCCACTGTCTCCTTCATCAATCTCGTGACCCCCAATATACATTTGTCCAGTTGATCATTACAAATAGTAAGTGTAGGGCCAGCGAGGTGGCTCACACCTGTAATCCCAGCATTTTGGGAGGCTGAGGCGGGCGGATTGCCCGAGCTCAGGAGTTCAAGACCAGCCTAGGCAACATGGTGAAACCCAGTCTCTACTAAAATTCAAAAAATTAACTGGGAGAGGTGGCACGGGCCTGTAGTCACAGCTACTCAGGAGGCTGAGGCAGGATAATCGCTTGAACCTGGGAGGCAGAGGTTACAGTGAGCCCTGACTATGCCACTGCACTCTAGCCTGGGCGACAGAGCAAGACTCCGTCTCAAAAAAAAAGCATAGCAACTTTCTACTATAAAACTTCCATTATGGGCCGGGCGTGGTGGCTCAAGCCTGTAATCCCAGCACTTTGGGAGGCCGAGACGGGTGGATCACGAGGTCAGGAGATCGAGACCATCCTGGCTAACACGGTGAAACCCCGTCTCTACTAAAAAATACAAAAAACTAGCCGGGCGAGGTGGCAGGCGCCTGTAGTCCAAGCTACTCGGGAGGCTGAGGCAGGAGAATGGCGTAAACCCAGGAGGCGGAGCTTGCAGTAAGCTGAGATCCGGCCACTGCACTCCAGCCTGGGTGGCAGAGCGAGACTCCGTCTCAAAAAAAAAAAAAAAAAAAAAAAAAAAAAACTTCCATTATGTGCCAGGCATTTCTAGATGTTTTATGTATAATCCTCCCAATAACACTTCACAACAGGAATTATCCTGAGATATGGAAGAGACTGAATTTTAAGTGACAAAATCACAATACAAGCCTGGTTTAACAACAAAGCCTACACTCTTTCCAACACAATTCCTCACTCACCAAGCCATTCATTCATTCATTCATTCATTCATTATTTATTATTTTGAGACAGGGGTCTTGCTCTGTTGCCCAGGCTAGAGCAGAGGCTTGATCATAGCTCACTGCAACCTCCAACTCCTGGGCTCAAGTTATCTTCCCGCCACAGCCTCCTGAGTAGGTGGGACTATAGGCAACCAAGTCCTACGATACTTTATCAGTATCTTCTAAGTTGACCCTAGCTATCTTTTTTTTTTTGAGGCGGAGTTTCGCTCTTGTCCCCCAGGCTGGAGAGCAGCGGCATGATCTCAGCTCACTGCAACCTTCGCCTCCCGGGTTCAAGCGATTCTTCTGTCTCAGCCTCCCAAGTAGCTGGGATTACAGAAGCGTGCCACCATATCCGGCTAATTTTTGCATTTTTAGTACAGACGGGGTTTCACCATGTTGGTCAGGCTGGACTCGAACTCCTGACCGCAAGTTATCCGTCCTCCTCAGCCTCCCAAAGTGCTGGGATTATAGGTGGGAGCCACCACGCCCGGCATGACCCTAGCTATCATTTTCTACAATTGTCACCCTACTTCAGACCTTAATAACTTTACATCTCTAGCCTGCAAGAACAGCCTCCAAGTTGATGTCACATTCACTCTTTTACTAATCAAAACTCCAGAGCGACAAGTATCACTCTTCTAAAGCATCACAAAGGGAAGCCTCTAAGACTGTAAACTAGCAAAGCAGAAAAAAAGGAAAGTCAACTAATATTGACAAGAGCATTTACCATTATACTATGTGCTTTCACGTCATGTGATAAACTTAAATTCTCACAAAACTATTATTAATGTAACTATTATCACCTTACTACTGACAAGAAAACTGAGGGATTATTACAAATGAGAAATCCAGCCTCAGAGATGAGCAACATGCTCACAGTCACACTAAATATGGAGTTGGAATTGAATCTATGACACTCTAAGCCTAGGACACTTGACTCCAAAGTCCTTTTCTTTTCATTATACCATCCTGCCTCTCACTCAACAGTCTATGATGGTTTACAATTCCTTATGTCATCAAATCCCAATACATACATACATAAAAGGTACTGTGAAATTGCTCTATTCTTGGTTCTTGCTATTTGGCAGCATGTTTCTACTCCTTTCAAGAAAACCTACTGGCTAATTCCCCCCTCTACACACACAACTTGCTTATTTCTAAATATCTCCAAACCTTTAGACAAGCCATGTTTTCAAACCAAAATGCCCTGCTGCTCTTTCTCCACCAAACCTTGCCTCACTTTCAAAATTCTACTCAAAATTCACCTCCATGAAAGCTTTATTAGCAATCTATACCCACTTCCAATTATTCCCAAGGAGCAACCTTGTACATCAAGCCACGCAAAGGAGCCAATGCCAAGGAAGGAAAAAGCTAAGGGTATAGGTGAAGGCACCCTAGAGGACAAGAGAAATTAGAAATGAGCATCCCAGAGTACTGAGATTCTATCAAACGTAGCATCCTCCTTTCCAGGAAGTTAGCTCATAAAACTCACCTAGGGAAATTCCCAGCCTTTTCCTTACCATCCCTAGTCAAGACAACAAACACAAACCTGGAAATTATAACTTCTACTGAAAATAATAACTGCCACCATCTCCCCTCAGTCAGGGTGCTCAAAAATGACAGCTATTGACTTACCTATTCTGGCAGCCCATCAAAACTAAATATAACACTCTATATATAGACACAGGAGCTCATAGTTGGTTCGTCTTACTATGACTAATTGTTCTGCATTTATTTATGTCATCTTCCCCACAAGATAACAATATCCTTAAAGACAGGGCTTATATCTTCTATTTTTCGTGGGTTAATTTTCGTATATGAGTATAGTTAATTCTTTTCATATAAGCAGCACTCAAATCCATAAGCTGTCCCGAAAAAATTAAGTTCAAGTATTTACCAAGGTTTTATTCACATTTATCAGCAGCCTGAAATCTAGTTCGAAGAGGTGGACAACGAATGAATAACGAGCAACTTCATATAAAACTTTCAAGCAGGCCGGGCAGGGTGGCTCACACCTGTAATCCCAACACTTTGGGAGGCAAAGGTGGGTGGATCACCTGAGATCAGGAGTTCGAGACCAGCCTGGTCAACATGGCAAAACCTCATCTCTACTAAAAATACAAGAAAAATTAGCTGGGAGTGGTGGCGTGCACCTGTAGTCCCAGCTACTGGGGAAGCTGAGGTGGGAGAATCACTTGAACCTGGTAGGTGGATGCTGCAGTGAGGCAAGATTGCGCCACTGCGCTCTGGCCTTGGTGATAGAGAGAGACTCCGTCGGGGGCGTGGCGGGGGAGTTTCAGGCCGTGAGAGGTAGAATAGGGCAGTGCAAAGAATGAACCATAAAGAACTGTGGACCAATAGCTCTAGATTCCACACCACTAAATGACCTCCTCAAGTTCCGAAAATGGACTTCATTATCTTTTGAGACAGCATGTAGCTCTTGCTGCCCAGGCTGGAATGCAGCACGTTTTTGCTCACTGCAACCTCCCCCTCCCTGGGTTCAAGCGATTCTCATGCCTCAGCCTCCCGAGTAGCTGGGACTACAGACGCACGCCACCATGCCCAGCTAACTTTTGTACTTTTAGTAGAGACGGGGTTTCTCCATGTTGGCCAGGCTGGTCTCGAACTCCTGGCCTTATGTGATCTGCCCACCTGGGACTCCCAAAGTGCTGAGTTTACAAAGGCCTGAGCCACCACACCCAGCCAACTTCATTATCTTTGAAACACACTGCCTAGGCCCGGCGCAGCGGCTCACGCCTGTAATCCCAGCACTTTGGGAGGCCAAGGCGGGCTGATCACGAGGTCAGGAGATCGAGACCATCCTGGCTAACATGGTGAAACCCTATCTCTACCAAAAATAAAAATAAAAATAAAAATAAAATTTAGCCGGGCAAGGTGGGGGGTGCCTGTAGTCCCAGCTACTGAGGAGGCAACGGCAGGAAAATGGCATGAACCCAGGAGGCAGAGCTTGATCTCAGCTCACTGTAACCTCCGCCTCCGGTTTGAAGCAATTCTCCTGTCTCAGCCTCCCGAGTAGCTGGGATTACAGGCATATAATCCCACACCTGGCCAATTTTCTTGTATTTTTAGTAGAGAAGGGGTTTCACCATGTTGGCCAGACGGGTTTCGAACTCCTGACCTCAAATGACCATGCTCCCCTACAGGCGTGAGCCACTGCACCCTGCGTAAAACAATGAACTTGATACCTGCTTGCAAATAGGTTTTTTTCTTCTCTGGCATAAGGTGCTACATTATAGAATCAGAATAAGTGCTACATATAGAATCAGAACCTCAGACTTAGAAGGTAAAGTCAGTAAGTGGAAGAGTCTTAGGAATTATTTATTTGTACCCTCTAGTAGAAAAGGAAGACTTGAACTTTAGAGAACTTTATAATAAAATGTGGAATTTTATCAAAAGTAATACAATTAGCTAGTAGTAGACTCTAATCAGTTCATTACACGTTGTTTGAGCACTTGTTATGTACTCTAAACTGACAGGAAGTGTGTTTCTTTTTTTTTTTGAGACGGAGTCTCGCTCTGTCGCCCAGGCTGGAGTGTAGTGGCACGATCTAGGCTCACTGCAACCTCCGCCTGCCGGTTTGAAGCAATTTTCTGCCTCAGCCTCCCGAGTACCTGGTATTACACTCCATGTGCCACCACACCTGGCTAATTTTGTATTTTTAGTAGACCAGGTTTCTCCATGTTTGTCAGGCTTGTCTCAAACTCCCGACCTCAGGTAGGTAATACACCCGCCTCGGTCTCCCAAAGTGCTGGCGTGAGCCACTGCGTCCTGCCTTAGTTCACTGTTTATGTATGACCTTGCATCCCTCTTGAACTATCAATTCCTTCAGGGCAAAAACTGAATTTGTTTCATAGTTTCCAACTTTGAAGTGCATCTCACAAACCCCTGCAGGTATTCAAATACCAGATGACAAGGAAGCTACTTGTCATTAACCAAGACTTCATGACTGACTGAACAGTATGAGGAATAACCAGGAGTACAGTTAACACTGGCCAGAATAAAAAAGATAGCAGCTACTTGGAACTCAGCTGACAAAGGGAGAGGAGCAAAGGAAAGGCATAGAGAGCAGGAACAATGGCAGAAAGCAGGCATGGAAACTAGAGCCCAAACTGGACTATACAGCAGGATAATGCACTGGAATGTTCAAGCTAATACACCAAAGAATCACCTGAGTGGCAAAGGGGCTGCAAGCTCCCCATTGTCTGCTGGTATCTTCGGCTTTCATCTTCTGCCACCTCGTTGATGTCTGAATAGTCCACAGCATCTTCTGTACTCCTAATCCACCCTATGAAAAAGCAGGGAGAATAGCAACAACAGTAAGTGACCCTCACTCCCTCAGGTAATTCCCATTTAAAAGTACATGTACAGGCTGGATGTGGTGGCTCCCGCCTGTAATCCCAACACTTTGGGGAGCCGAGGCAGGTGGATCCCTCAGGTCAGGAGTTCGAGACCAGTCTGACCAATATGATGAAACCCTGTCTCTACTAAAAATACAAAAATTAGCCGGGCGTGGTGGCGCGCGCCTGTAGTCCCAGCTACTTGGGAGGCTCAGACAGGAGAAATGCTTGAACCCGGGTGGCGGAGGTTGCAGTCAGCAGAGATCACCCCACTGCACTCCAACCTGGGAGACAGAGCAAAACTCCATCTTACACACACAAAAAAGTACATATATAGTAGGTGGCTAGCCTCCTCCCCCACCTATCCTCACAAACCAGACTTCACCTTCATCATTTACCAAGGCACCGTCAGTCCCGGTCAATTCTTCATTTGCCGTGAGTTCAGTGATCAGGCTGCCCAGCCCCAAAGCCCCCAAGCCTGCCAAGTGCTTCTTACACTCCTGAAAAAGGGACAGCACCAGAGTCGAAGACAACAACTAAATCTACGATTCCCACACCAGAAAGGCTTATTTCCCTGGTCCACAACAAAGTCACAAATCCACATGAAAAATGACTGTGCAGTGTGCCAAAAGGAGCAACACGTTCAAGAACTCCAATATCTGTCTACCCAACTTTGCATCGATCAGATCTTTATTAAAGCACCACAGCCAACTGCATCGCCCACACTTTAAAATATAATACTACAAGAGAAGATGAATCAAACAACTACCAAGACTGAACGAATGGAACGGTCGTTCTCGGAACCAGGGCCGAGGCAGGGAGATGAGTGGGATTGGAGGCGGCGAGACGGGGCTCGTTCGGGCCAAGTTTCGCATGAGCCTGTGGCACAGGAGGGGCCACAGCAGCCGACAGCTTCACCCCTCAAGAAAACGGGCCTAAGTGAAGGCGGTGTAGTTTCACGAGGGCGCAGGACACTATTTCACGGATGTCAGTGAAGACGCTGGGAGAACCACCTAAAAGGCGCACTGGGACCAGGAGGCCAGCCCGGGTGCTGGGAACACCCCATTGTCCTAAGCCTGGGGCCAGAACCAAACGAGCCGGGGGCAGGTCCTGTCCAGTCCTCTGGCTCTATAGAGCCATCTCAGGCTACCGATGTCAGAGGAGCAGGCAGCGTCAAGAATCTCCAAGCAGGTTACGGGGGGAAGCCATCTCATTAGGCGAAACAAGCATGTGTCCTACTGTCTGGTCGGCAGAGCACTAGCTCCAAAGCCACCATTCCCTACGCCCCTGGCCCCGGGCTCGCCTCGTGCTCTCTTCTGCCCACCTTCCCCCCAGAACTGATCACTCCCACGCGACGCTGCTCCCGCACCCACGAGGGCGGGATCCTCCTCTCCGGCGTTAACTGTGCCCTGTTCTCGCTCCCTGAGCACCCTCTGCTTTCCTCCCTGCACCTCCTTCCTCTGCTTAGCCGCAGCCCCCCCCAGCCCTACCCCCACGCACCCCCTCACATCATCCAAGACGCTTTCCCCCTCCAGCTGCCGGCTCCATTGATGTTGCCGAAAAGGAAACCCGCTAACGAAAATGGGCCGCCTCAGCAGAATCTTCGTCGCTGTCCGTGTCTGACATGATGGCGGCAGCAGTGATGGTACCTGCTGCCCGCAGCAGCAAATCGCAGCCGGGTCCCATAGACCGGATATAAAACAGTCGCACAGAAGTGACTTACTGAGCTCCCTTACCCTACCAGCCTCTACCGGAAGCTGAGTAAAGGGGGGAGGGGAAGGGAGGGGAAGGAAGGGGAGGGGAGGGGAGGGGAAGGGAGGAGAGGGGAGGGAGGAGGGGGAGGGGGGAAAAACCCGGAAAGACCGGCTATCCTAAGAGAAAGAAGTAACTACTTTACTAACGGCTTTTGATTCGACGCTACGGGATCAGGAGGATGGATACGTGGAAAGCGGTTGGTCAAAGAAAATATTCAGTCCCGCCCGCTCCCACTGCTCTGCGCGCGAGCTTTCTCACGGCACCGAATTAGAGCAATGGCTCTTCCTCCAGTCAGAAGGAGCTGCTCTGGTCACGTGGCTTACGCTCTGGCAACCGCGGATTCCTGTGCCACAATACCCGGAAGTAGAGATAAGAGCCGGTCTTTGTGCTGCCTGCGATTTCACCGCTTCTTCCCAAGGAGACCCTTGACGTAAACTATACAGGCATTTCCCAGCTATGCTGAAGGTATCTTTGCAGGTTACTTGTTTTGAGTTGACATTTTTCCCTAGAAATTGATTTTTTGACCGGGCGCGTTGGCTCAGGCCTGTAGTTCCACCACTTGGAGAGGCCGAGGTGGGAGGATCGCTTGAGCCCACGAGTATGAGGCCAGCTAGGGCAAGAAAGCGAGACTCCATCCCTACACAAAATCTAAAAAATTAGCCAGATGTGGTGGCCAGTTCCTGTAGTCCCAGCTATTGGGGGGTCTGAGGTGGGAGCCAGGAGTTGGAGGCTGCAGTGACCTGTGATCGGGCCACTGCACTCCAGCGCGCCTCAAAAAGAAATACTTTTTCCCCCAACGTTTTATTTCGGAAAATGTGAAATTTTAGTAAAATGAAGAGCTGACCCTTAACCTAGACTCACAATTGTTAACATTTTGCTAGGATTTTTATTTTTCTAAACCATTTACGGGCATCTTGTTCTTCACTCCTAAAAATAAGCGTCTTAACTACGGAACCAAAGTACCTTTATCACATCTTTAGGAAGTAAGTCAATATTATTTAACAAAGAGTCCGCACTTAAATTTCCCCAGTTGTCCTAGTTGGGACATTTTACAGGGTTTCGTCATGTTGCACAGGCTGTTTCAAACTCCTGGGCTCAAGCAATCTGCTCGCTTCAGCCTCCCGAAATGCTGGGATTACAGGTGTGAGCTACCACGCCCGGCCTTCACCTTGCTTTTTTTACTTATTATAATAACATAGACTGAAATAATTTCTGTACCACGCCGTAGCACTCTTCCTCATTCTCCTTTTTTCCACTCTAGGATCCATTCACGTTTCATGCATTGTATTTGGTCATCTTCCTTTAGTCCAGAATCCACCTGCCTTTTTCTTTGTTTTTCATGACACTAAATATTTGGAAGAAGCCAGGCAAGTTGTCTTGAAAACATTCCATGATCTGAATTTCTCTTGTTTCCTTAGATTGATTCAGGTTAAAATACACGGCCGGGCGCGGTGGCTCAAGCCTGTAATCTCAGCACTTTGGGAGGCCGAGACGGGCGGATCACGAGGTCAGGAGATCAAGACCATCCTGGCTAACAGGGTGAAACTCCGTCTCTACTAAAAAATACAAAAACACTAGCTGGGCCAGGTGGCGGGCGCCTGTAGTCCCAGCTACTCGGGAGGCTGAGGCAGGAGAATGGCGTAAACCCGGGAGGCGGAGCTTGCAGTGAGCTGAGATCCGGCCACTGCATTCCAGCCTGGGCGACAGAGCGAGACTCTGTCTCAAAAAAAAAAAATACATATATACATACATTGCAGCCTGGAATGCTTTTTAATGTACTTTATGGATAGTTATGTAGTGGCCCGGCGCAGTGGCTCACAGTTGTAATCCCAGCACTTTGGGAGGCCGAGGTGGACGGATCACCTGAGGTCAGGAGTTCGAGACCAACCTGGCCAATACTTTGAAACCCTGTCTTTACTAAAAATATAAGAAAATTAGCCGACACAGTGGCGCACACCTGTAGTCCCAGCTACTTGGGAAGCTGAGGCTGGAGAATCGCTTGAACCCGGGAGGTGGAGGTTGCAGTGAGCTGAGATCGTGCGGCTGCACTCCAACCTGGGCAACAGAGCCAGACGGTCTCAAAAAAAAAGAAATTTATTTAGTACAATATATTGTTTCTTGGATGCTTGTACTTGAGGAAAAACAGATTGAATAAAGGTAGAGGCTTGTAGGGAGACTTCAGGTCCTAGAAATATAAAAGATAACTTTTTTTTTTTTCTTTTTGGACAGACAGAGTCTCACACTACGTAGTCCAAGGTGGTCTTGAACTCCTGAGCCCAAACAGTCCTCCCACCTTGGCCTCCCAAAGTGTTGGGATTACAGGTATGAGCCACCACACCTAACCTAAAGATACCATTCTTGATTCAAAACATGGCTTTATATATTCACATTGTTTGGTCCAAAAAGTAAAATAAAAATTTTTTAAAAAGTAAAAATAGGCTGGGCACGGTGGCTCACTCCTGTAATCCCAGCACTTTGGGAGGCCCAGGCGGGCAGATCACCTGAAGTCAGGAGTTCGAGACCAGCCTAGCCAACATGGTGAAACCCCATCTCTACTAGAAATACAAATACAAATATTAGCCGGATGCGGTGGTGGGCACCTGTAATCCCAGTGATTCAGGAGGCTGAGGCAAGAGAATTGCTTGAATCCAAGAGACGGAGGTTGGCAGTGAACTTAGATTGTGCCACTGCACTCCAGCCTGGGCGACAGAGCGAGACTCCGTCTAAAAAAAAAAAAAAAGTTATTTAGTACAACATATTTTCTCTTGGATGCCTGTGCTTGAGAAAAAGCAGATGCAATGAGAGGTAGAGGCTTGTGGGATGTGGAAGGAGACTTCAGGTCCTATAAATATAAAATATTACAATGTTCTTTTTTTATTATTATTATTATTTGTAGAAACAGGGTCTCACTATGTAGCCCAGGATGGTCTTGAACTCCTGAGCTCAAGCAGTCCTGCCTTGGCCTCCCAGAGTGTTGGGATTACAGGCATGAGCCACCATACCTAACCTAAAGATACCATTCTTGATTCAAAACATGCTTTTATATGTTCACACTGTTCTGTCCAAAAAGTAAAATAAAAATCTTTTAAAAAGTAAAAATAGGCTGGGCACGGTGGCTCACGCTTGTAATCCCAGCACTTTGGGAGGCCGAGGCGGGCAGATCATGAGGTCAGGCTAACACAGTGAAACCCCATCTCTACTAAAGATACAAAAAATTAGCCAGTCGTGGTGGCGGGCGCCTGTAGTCCCAGCTACTCGGGAGGCTGAGGCAGGAGAATGGCGTGAACCCGGGAGGCGGAGCTTACAGTGAGCTGAGATGGCACCACTGCACTCCAGCCTGGGCAACAGAGCAAGATTGTCTCAGAAAAAAAATTAAAAATTAAAATAGGCTGGGCACAGTGGCTCACTTCTGTAATCCCAGCACTTTGGGAGGCCAAAGTGGGCAGATCACCTGAAGTCAGGAGTTGAGACCAGCCTAGCTGACATGGTGAAACACTGTCTCTACTAAAAATACAAAAATTAGCCAGATGCGGTGGCGGGCGCCTGTAATCCCAGTGACTCAGGAGGCTGAGGCAAGAGAATCGCTTGAACCCAGGAGACGTGGTTAGCAGTGAACCAAGATCATGCCACTGCACTCCATCCTGGGCGACAAAGCAAGACTCCATCTCAAAAAAAAAAAAAAAAAGTTTTTAAAATAGGCTGGGCACAATGGCTCATGCCTGTAATCCCAGCACTTTGGGAGGCCAAGGCAGGTGGATCACTGGAGGTCAGGAGTTAAAGACCAGCCTGACCAACATGGTGAAACCCCATCTCTACTAAAAATACAAAAAATTAGCTGGGCGTGGTGTCACATGCCTGTAATTCCAGTTACTTGGGAGGCTGGGGAAAGAGAATAGCTTGAACCTGGGAGACAGAGATTGCAGTGAGCGGAGATCACGCCACCACACTTCAGCCTGGGCGACAGAGTGAGACTCCATCTCAAAAAAATTTTTTAAAAAAAATGGTTTTATGTAAATTTACCTTGTAACCCAACAATTTCACTCATGGTTTTCTACCCAAGAGAATTAAAACATATGTCCACACAAAACCTTGTACATGTTCACAGCAGTGTTAATAATAGCCAAAAAGTAGAAACAACCCAATGTCCGTCAACTGATAAGCAAAGTATGGGATATCCACATAATGGAATATTATTCAGCAATAAAAAGAAATGTAACCAGGCAGAGTGGCCAGCACTTGTAGTTCCAGCTATTTTGGAAGCTGAGGCAGGAGGATCGCTTAATCTCAGGAGTTCAGGGTTTAGCATGGTATGACTGTGCCTGTGAAGAGCCACTGGACTCTGGCCTGGGCAACACATCAAGACCCCATCTCTAAAAAAGAAATGAAGTACTAATGCATGCTACAAAATGAATGTGCGTTGAAAACATCCAAAATGAATGAAGTTACAAAAGACCATATATTACATTATTTCATTTATATGAAATACCCAGAAAAGACATCTGTAAAATAAAGTAGACTAGTTTGTCTAAGGCTAGAGGTGGGAACAGGGATTTAGTGAATGAGGCATCTTTTTGGGATGATAGAAATGTTCTAAAACTGGATCTTGGAGATGGCTGCACAACTAAGTAAATATTAAAAAGTATTAAATTGTACACTTGAAATGGGTGGATTTTATGTTATATAAATTATACCTCAATAAAGCTGGGTTTGAATAAAAAAACATGGTTCTTTCCTTACTAGTGCACCAGCACTACACACAATTACCAGCCAGAATTAGTCAATTTTTATAACAAATAGAAGGATATTTTGCTGAGATGACTGGAAGAGGCAAAGCACATTAAATGATGTCTTATCTTTACAACTCCAGCCCCTAGTATGGTAATGCTTGTAACATAGTAGGAGCTTAATAATTATTTGCTGAGGCCAGGCTCGATGGTTCATGCCTGTAATCCCAGCACTTTGGGAGGCCTAGGCAGGCGGATCACCTGAGCTCAGGAGTTTGAGACCCAGCTGGGCAACGTGGTGAAACCCCGTCTCTACTAAAATTCAGAAATTAGCCGGTCATGGTTTCACACCCCTGTAGTCCCAGCTACTCCAGAGGCTGAGGCATGAGAATCGCTTGAGCCCAGGAGGCGGAGGTTGCAGTGAGCCAACATCACACCACTGCTCTCCAGCTTGGGCTACAGAGTGAGACTCCATCTCAAAAAAAAAAAAAAAAAAAAAAAAAAAGTCTAAACAGGATCTAGTTTCAGGCACTAAAAAGGATAAGACATCAGTTTGAAAAGATCCCTATCAGAACAATATGAATTCTTCTAAATTGAAGCAACAACTTCAAGTTTAGGTGAAAGAATGGTGAAATCATTGGTGCTTTATGAAACGTTTATGGGGACAATGCCATAAAGAAATCAGCAGTTGGCTGGGTGAGGTGCCTCACGCCTGTAATTCCAGCACTTTAGGAGGCCAAGGTGGGTAAATTTCTTGAAAGGCCAGGAGTTCGAAACCAGCCTGGCCAACATGGTGAAACCCCGCTTCTATTAAAAATACAAAAATTATCCGGGCGTGGTGGCACAGGCCTGTAATCCCAGCTACTCTGGTGGCTGAGGCATGAGAATCTCTTGAACCAGGAGGCAGAGGTTGCAGTGAGCCAAAATTGCACCACTGCACTCCACCCTGGGTGACAGAGCAAGACTCTGTCTTGAAAAAAACAACAAAAGCGGTTTACAAATAGATAACTCATTGTAAGAAGGGACAGACAATATTGAAGATGTAGCTGGCAGCTGGAGACCACCTATTTTTTTCTTTTTTTTTGAGACAGGGTCTGACTCGATTTTTGTTTTTGAGATGGAGTCTTGCTCTGTCACCCAGGCTGGAGTGCAGTGGCACAATCTCGGCTCACTGCAACCTCCGCCTCCTGGGTTCAAGCAATTCTGCTTCAGCCTCCCGAGTAGCTGGGACTACAGGCACGCACCACCATGCCTGGCTAATTCTTTTAATTTTTCTTTCTTTCTTTTTTTTTTTTTTTAGTAGAGACAGGGTTTTACCATGTTGGACAGGCTGGTCTTGAACTCCTGGCTTCAAGTGATCCACCCACCTCAGCCTCCCAAAGTGCTGGGATTACAGGTGCATACTACCACGCCTGGCCCTGAGACAGGGTCTGACTCTCATCACCCAGGCTGGAGTGCAGTGGTCCAATGTCAGCTCACTGCAACCTCTCCCTCTGGGGCTCAAGCTATCCTCCCACCTCAGCCTTCCAATTACTGGGACTACAGGCACACACTACAACGCTCAGCTAATTCTTGTATTTTTTGTAGAAACGGTTTCACAGCCAGGCGCGGTAGCTCACACCTGTAATCCCAGCACTTTTGGAGGCTGAGGCAGGCGGATCACGAGGTCAGGAGATCGAGACCATCCTGGCTAACACGGTGAAACCTCGTCTCTACTAAAACTACAAAAAATTAGCTGGGCATGGTGGCGGGCGCCGGTAGTCCCCGCTACTCAGGAGGCTGAGGCAGGAGAATGGCATGAACCCGGGAGGCGGAGGTTGCAGTGAGCCGAGTTCGTGCCACTGCACTCCAGCCTGGGCGACAGCGAGACTCTGTCTCAAAAAAAGAAACGGTTTTACCATATTGCCCAGGCTGGTCTCTAACTCTTGAGCTCCAGCCCACCTCGGCCTCCCAAAGTGCTAGGATTACAGATGTGAGCCATCATACCCGGCCTTTCCTCAGTTCATTATGTAAAAAAACTGCATTTGACTGGTTAAATTCTCAGGACCCTCAGTTCTTTCAGGATGGACTAAATTGCTGGTATCATTGCTTATGAAAGTGTGTTGGCCAGGCGCGGTGGCTCATGCCTGTAACCCCAGCACTTTGGGAGGTTGAGGCTGGCAGATCACTTGAGGTCAGGAGTTCAAGACCAGCCTGGACAACATGGTGAGACTCCATCTCTACTAAAAACACAAAAATTAGCCAGGTGTTTTTATGGCTAATACCTGTAATCCCAGCTACGTGGGAGGCTGAGACACGAGAATCACTTGAACCCAAGAGGCAGAGGTTGCAGTGAGCTGAGATCACACCACTACACTCCAGCCTGGGTGACAGAATGAGACTGTGTCTTAATATTAATACATAAATAATAAAAATGAACTTTCCTGATAACTCAGGACCTACCCATCTAGGAATAACCATCCTAGCCATGAGAGAACAGACAAAACCTGGAACCAGAGACTCATTTTCTTCTAAAGTGCTTTCTCCAGAAGATTTTTAAAAATAAAAAGGAGGGAAATATGAAAGGAAAATAGCTTGGGTCCCCAAAATCACTAAGTTAAAGGGAAAAGTCAAACTGGGAACTGCTTAGAGCAAACCTGCCTCCCTTTCTATTCAAAATCATCCCTCTGCTCACTGAGATATATGCATATCTGATTGCTGCCTTTGGAGAGGCTAATCAGAAACAAAAGAATACAACCATTTGTCTCTTATTTACCTGTGACCTGAAAGCACCCCCCCCCGCTTGGAGATGTCCTGCCTTTCCAGACTGAACCAATGTTCATCTGACATATGTTCATTGATGTCTCATTTCTCCTAAAATGTATAAAACCAAACTGCTCTGACCACCTTGGGCACATGTTTCAGGACTTCCAGAGGCGGTGTCACGGGCTCACATCCTCAATCTTGGCAAAATAAAACTTTCTAAATTAACTGAGACTTGCCTCAAATTTTCAGGGTTCACATGTCCAACCTGGACTCGCCACAGCCATTAGACAACCAATGGTGTCAACAGTGAAGAGCTATCCAAAGTTAAGGGTACAGTGATGAAAGAAAAGCAAAAAAAAAAAAAAGAAAAAAATAACAAACACTTTAGCCCATAGTGAGGGAAAAGGGAAACCAGAAGAAAAGGAAGGAGAATAGGAAGCTTATGTAACCTTTTATCTTCTATCAATACTTGATATCTGCTTGACTTTCAGGTTCCAGATTGTCCAAGAGTAGGCTTGACAGATTTATCAAATAAAAACACAATTAAATTTGAATTTCAGATAAACAATAATGTTTTAGTGTACGTTCCAAATATTGTATGGTATATACACTGAAAAATTTCTGTTGAAAAAAATACAGAGTTTGGGGATTTAGAAAAATTATGGAAAATTATCTATTTATTTGAAGTTCAAATTTAACAGGGCATTGTGTATTTTATCTGTCAGCCCTGTCCAGGAGGCTGTGCTGACCAAACCTTGTCAAAGAACAAGAGGGAGGCTACCACAGAACAAAGCACAGATACTTTACCCACTGCAGGGGGTAGGGACCATGCAATCCCTTAGCTTCATTTCCCAAACTCTCAAAAACCCAATGCTATTTGGCAGGGAGCATGTGTGCACAGTGGAGTTATCAACCACTGTGTTGATAGTGGTTGTTCCGAGTGCTGTTCCGAGCAGGGAAGGACAGGAAGCAAGCATGACAGCCTGTGTAGACTCAAGCTAAACCCAGACACGAGGGCAGAAGAGAAGTCTCAGAAAAAGCACAGAACTCCAACAATGACTGGCAGGACAGTATTTTATTTGTTTGTTTTATTTAGGGGGTTAACTTATTGTTTTTCTCCTTTTTCTTTTAATAGAGATGGGGGTCTCCCTATGTTGCCTAGGCTGCTCTGGAACTCCTGGCCTCAAGCAATCCTCCTGCCTTGGCCTTGTGAGTAGCTGGGATTACAGGAGTGAGCAACTGCACCCTGTTGGAGGTTAACCTTGAGTGGTCTGTCCTTAAAGCTGAAAGTGAGAGGGGCCACAGGGAAGACTCAGACACAAGCTTTTTTTCAGAGGGATTGGTAATTCCACATCACAAGGCCCATAGTGCTATCAGAATGTGATAGCAGATCTCACTGTCAGATCCCACCTCCAATGCACTATCATGACTAAGGGCCAGACCCATCTCCTGAAGCAGAGGAACAAATAAGACGATGCTGATAAACATTTGTCTCAAAGGCATGAAGAGGAAAACACCAAAAGAACAAGACTACATGATGCTTTTTGGTTTTACAGCCTCTTCCTTGGAAATTCCTAGTTCCCATTAACCCAGCTTCTTTGAAATGGTGTTGGCCAGGCGCGGTGGCTCACGCCTATAATCCCAACACTTTGGGAGGCTGAGGTGGGTGGATCACGAGGTCATGAGTTCAAGACCAGCCTAGCCAAGATGGTGAAACCCCGTTTCTACTAAAAATACAAAAATTTGCTCGGCGCAGTGGCAGGTTCCTGTAATCCTAGCTGCTTAGGAGTCTGAGGCAGAGAATTGCTTGAACCCAGGAGGCGGAGGTTGCAGTGAGCCGAGATTACACCACTGCACTCCAGCCTGGGCGACAGAGGGAGACTCCATCTGAAAAGGAAAAAAAAAAAAAATGGTGTCACCAGACATATTAATAGGTGTTGCATGGGACCAAAAAAAATTCGGTGGTGAAATAAATTTGAGAAATGTTTCATACGTCATATTAACTTATAAAGTCTTGCCATTAAAGAACCTGTTCAGTTTTATTTATTTATTTGTTCATTTTTGAGACAGAGTCTCCCTTTGTCACCCAGGCTGGAGTACAGTGGTACAAACCTAGCTCACAGCAGCCTTGACCTCCCAGGCCCAAGTGATCCTCCCACGTCAGCCCCTCAAGTAGCTGGGACTACAGGTACACACCACCACACCCGGCTAATATTCACATATTTTGTAGAGACGGTTTTGCCATGTTGCCCGGTTGGTCTCAAACTCCTGAGCTCAAGCCATCTACACGCTTTGGCATCCCGAAGTGCTGGGATTATAGGCATGAGCAACCATGCTCACCCCTATTTTAAATTGCTGGTTCTTGAACCTATTTGATGACAGAACCGTTTTTTCCTTTTTTTTTTTTTTTTTTTTAATCCCAGTAGGAAGAACAGAGTTCTGTTCTTCTGACAGAACTCTTTTAAGGAACATCTATTACCATCTCACAGAACTTTAAAAAATGCTCCTAAACCATTTTTGTGAAAATGTCTCATCTCAAGAATGGGAGTAACATGTCAACATTGGGAACACCCAGGAATCACACAAATATGGTTTTATTTTTTTTGTTTTGTTTTGTTTTTGAGACAGAGTCTTGCTCTGTCACCCAGGCTGGAGTGCAGTGGCGTGATCTCGGCTCACTGCAAGCTCCGCCTCCCAGGTTCATGCCATTCTCCTGCCTCAGCCTCAGGAGTAGCTGGGACTATAGGCAGCCGCCACCACACCCGGCTAATTTTTTGTATTTTTTAGTAGAGACAGGGTTTCACCATGTTAGGACAGTCTCCATCTCCTCACCTTGTGATCTGCCCGCCTCGGCCTCCCAAAGTGCTGGGGTTACACGCGTGAGCCACCGCGCCCGGCCCGTAATATGGTTTTCAAAAATTAGTTGGCCAGGCACGGTAGCTCCCACCTGTAATCCCAGCACTTTGGGAGGCCAAGATGGGAGGATCACTTGAGCTCAGGAGTTCAAGACCAGCCCTGGTGACATGCTGAAACACCATCTCTACAAAAATACAAAAATTAACCAGACATGGTGACATGCACTCATGGTCCCAGCTACTTGGGGGGCTGAGGCAAGAGGATCCCTTGAGCCTGGGATGTCGAGATGGCAGTGAGCCATGTTCATGCCACTGCCACTGCAGTCCAGCCTCCATGGATGACAAAGCAAGACCTGTTGCAATACCCCCCCCCCAAAAAAAAAGCAACCTCGTATATGAGAAGTTTAAAGCAATGATTTAAAAACTGAATAACCAGCCGGGCATGGTGGCTCACACCTATAATCCCAGCACTTTGGGAGGCAGAAGCAGGCAGATCACCTGAAGTCAGGAGTTTGAGACCAGCCTGGCCAACATGGTGAGACTCCGTCTCTACTAAGAATACAAAAATTAGCCAGGTGTGGTAGTGTGTGCCTATGGTCACAGCTACTCAGGAGGCTGAGGCAGAAGGCAGGAGAATTGCTTGAAACTTAGGAGGTGGAGGTTGCAGTGAGCCAAGATCGCGCCACTGCACTCCAGCCTGGGTGACAGTGAGATTCTCAAAAAAATAATAAAAATAGGCCGGGCATGGTGGCTTACACCTGTAATCCCAGCACTTTGGGAGGCTGAGGTGAGTGGATCATCTGAGGTCAGGAGTTCGAGACTAGCCTGGCCAACATGGTGAAACCCTGTCTCTACTAAAAATATGAAAGAATTAACCGGGCATGGTGGCGGGCGCCTGTAATCCCAGCTACTCGGGAGGCTGAGGCAGGAGAATTGCTGGAACCTGGGAGGCGGAGATTGCAGTGAGGCGAGATCGTATCATTGCACTCCAGCCTGGGTGACAAGAAAGAAACTCCGTCTCAAAAAATATTAACAACAATAATAATAAATAAATAAAAACCGGATAACCTTGTCCTTCTGTGAGGCACTTGCTCAGTGGTAAATACAGCAAGGAAAGCTCCAATTAGATTTAAAAGCAGACAAGCAAAAGTCTACAATGAACAGTCGTAAGCTGCTCTGCTTATCATTACCTGGCCAGGAGAGAAAAGAACAGCACTGAGTGGCACCTCCTCTTACCACTTCGACGGGGAGACACACACACACCCCTTCCTCCAAAAGGTCAGACCAAACTTCAAAGCAGCCATGCACAAATAAGTCTGTCTTCATTCCTCCAAAAGCTCAATATCCTGCAGTCTAGGGTTTCTAGAAGAGATAAATGGCTCATGCTGGCACTCTTTAACTGCTGACAAAGGAATATCACCCTTGTATTTCTTAGGTGCAGTCCCCAGGTAGCTATAAGAGGATGCACTTTTTGGTGTTCTTTGTAGCAGAGTAAAGCACAGCCCAGACAGCTTCTAAAAATACCTCCTGCACCCCATCCTGCATCAGGGCCGAATATTTCAGATACTTCACAGCCCCCAACTGCTTAGCCAGGGAAGTGCCTTGCTGGGGAGTCATGGGCACTAGGCTCTGCTCCTTCAGCTTCTTCATTGTCTCAAGGTCACTCCACAGGTCACTCTTGGTGCCTACCAGCAGAACAGGCACATTGGGGCAATGATGGGAGACCTCTGGGTGCCACTTATGCCTCACATTGGCATAAGAGGATGGGTTCCCAGTGGAAAAACAAATAACAAAGATACTGATCTGGGGTTAGGAGAGTGTTCGCAGTCAGTCATACTCCTGTTGGCCAGCAGTGTCCCACGTGTTCAGGCTGACGATTTGCCCATTCACAGATGTCTGGACGCTATAGTTGTCAAAGACAGTGGGGATATACTGCTCAGGAAAGGCATTTGTTGAGTAACTGATGAGGAGGCAGGTTTTACCTATAGCCTCATCTCCTACAACCACACGTGATTGTCTGCATTCTTCCCTTGTAGTCCTATGTACAAGAGAGAAAGAAAGAATATTCAGAGATACTTGGTTAATGTAGGGAGCTACTCTAAACGTTTCTCTCTGAGGAGAAGATGAGGAGGATAAGATGCCCCCACACTCTCTATACCATACTTAATGCTATAAAAGAGTCAGCTGCAAAGGGTTGTATAAGTCAAGAGTTCTTTCCCTGGAGTCTGTGGACTACTGGAGGATGGGCTTCAGTAGGTCCTAGCAGCCTCTTCTGAAGTTGTGTACAATACTATGTATGTGTGCATAATTGAATTTTTCTGGAAAGAAGATCCAGAGCTGTCACCAGCATCCCACAAAAGGCTTTTTAATCTTTTGGTGAGCTCAAAAAGATTAAAAACCATTCATACACATACTATTTGTGTTACACTGTTGTCATAAGGTCTGGATCTACTGTATCAAAGGTGCTAAAATATTATGGGTGCTCAATAAATGGTTAGTAATTGTTTAAAATTATCATAGAAGGTTTCCAGGGTTGAATCAAGAAACATGGCTCTCACTTTGGGTCTCTGGCTATAGAGCAGCAGAGGAACCTCCATTCCTGAAAAACAGAGACATCACAATACTGGAGAGAAAGGCAGACAAAGTCACACTCAGCTAGAGAAATGGTTAAGAGGGCTGGGCGCGGTGGCTCACGCCTGTATTCCCAGCACTTTAGGAGGCCGAGGTGAGTAGATCACTTGTGGTCAGGAGTTTGAGGCCAGCCTGGCCAACATGGCAAAACCCCATCTCTACTAAAAATAGAAAAATTAGCCAGACATGGTGGCACACATCTGTAATTCTAGCTACTCAGGAGGCTGAGGCAGGAGAATCACTTGAGCCCGGGGGGCAGAGGTTGCATTGAGCTGAGGTCATGCCATTGCATTCCAGCCTGGGCAACAGAGCAAGACTCTTACCTCAAAAAAAAAGAAAAAAAGAAATGGTTAAGAGTCTAGTCTCCGAGGTCAGGAGGCAAAACCCAGTTCTCCCTCTAATCTTTGTGAACTTGTCGTTTGTTTTTTGTTTTTTGTTCTGTTTTTTTTTTTTTTTTTGGCGGAGGCTTGCTCTGTCACCCAGGCTGGAGTGTGCAGTGGTGCATCTCAGCTCACTGCAGTCTGTGCCTCCTGGGTTCAAACGATTTTTGTGCCTCAGCCTCCCGAGTAGCTGGGATTACAGGCGTGCACCACCACACCCAGCTAATTTTTGCGTTTTTAGTAGAGACAGGGTTTCACCATGTTGACCAGCTGGTCTTGAACTCCTGGCCTCAAGTGATCCACCCGCCTCTGCCTCTCAAAGTGCTGGGATTACAGGCGTGAGCCACAGCACCCGGCCAGAGAAAATTTTAACCTGAGGGTTAAATGAAAGTTGCATGCATAGTACTTATTAGTCCCTCTCACATAGACAGTACTCATTAAGTGATAGAAGCTACTATGTCTCTTAATAATTCTACTATTCTACTACTGGAGAAGGCAAAAATTCTGTAATATGGTTAAAAACCAGGGGTCTCATCCCTTCAACCTTATGTGAGTAAAACTATAGGTCTTTTTTTTTTTTTTTTTTTTTTTTTTTTGAGACGAGTCTGGCTCTGTCACCCAGGCTGGAGTGCTGTGGCCGGATCTCAGCTCACTGCAAGCTCCGCCTCCCGGGTTTACGCCATTCTCCTGCCTCAGCCTCCCGAGTAGCTGGGACTACAGGCGCCCGCCACCTCGCCCAGCTAGTTTTTTGTATTTTTAGTAGAGACGGGGTTTCACCATATTAGCCAGGATGGTCTCGATCTCCTGACCTCGTGATCCGCCCGTCTCGGCCTCCCAAAGTGCTGGGATTACAGGCTTGAGCCACCGCGCCCGGCCAAAACTAGAGGTCTTAATGCCAGCACACTCATCCATTTCTTCATGAATCAGTATTTGATAAATGATATAGCAGAGATGCTCTCCAAGAAGCTTGTTTATTATGAGTTCCTATATTATACCCTCATATTAATACCCCATCAATGCCTTGCCCTCAATTTAGGTCCCGAAGTACTCCACTTTCTGTAGGTTCTTAACTACTGCCCTAATTTCAGACCTAATTCTTATAGCAGTACCTTCTTGAAGTGTCAGAGCACAGAGGAAAGGCATTAAATAATCATACATATTTGGTTACAGAAAAAAAATTGAGAATGAATTTATTTCTCACCTTAAGGATTTGGGGAAATAGATACATCCCCCATCCTGTTGTCTCATTAGCTAAGGTCTACATTAGGCCCATATCATAAGCAAAAACAAAATAAACACAACACTTCAT